>NC_092867.1:15456672-15574814 GCF_032062135.1 Pyxicephalus adspersus | reverse complement strand
ACTATGGGTCACAATACTGAGAATGCATCTTATCCATTCACTAAGGGTCACAACACTGAGAATGTGTCCTATCCATTCACTATGGGTCACAATACTGAGAACGTGTCCTATCCATTCACTATGGGTCACAATACTGAGAAAGCAGCCTATCCCATCTCTTCACCAGAGTCTAGTGACATCACAACTTCACATCTTCCTCTTCATTGCACAAATTTGCTGGGGTCCCTGGCTTGAGCACTCACATGGTTCAAGAAAGTGATAAACGCAGCATAACCTCAGTACCAGTGTGAATTAGTCTGTTTAGTAATAAATGTTTGTTGCTGAAAGTGATCTTCAATGATTCCAGTGACAAAAGAATGACTTATATTGTGATCGTTCATCACCAGTTCGTAGAACCTTCTGGATGGGTAAATGAACGGGCAACCTCTGTACACATGTCAGATTCTTGATTCATATTGGGCGAGAATCATCTATTGTGTTTATATAGCCTTAGGCTGTGTACACTCGTGCAATAGTTCTCGTCCGATAATCGGCTCAGGGCTGATATCGGACGAGAATCTTGCACGTGTACAGGGCTCATCATCCATCATTCGAACTCTGTCTTGGCGGATCCACAGACGATGGATGACGAACAATCATACATATTGTAAGTAAAGGGGGAGAGAGCACAGCAGAGTGCCGCTCCGTCGTTCACCCGCTCCCCTCTCCGTAAAGCAGAATAGTGCTGTATGTACAGCGCTCATTCGTGCATAAATCAGTCATTAGTCGTTGAAAAGGATCGTGAAAGATCCTTTCCAACTACAATTATTGCATGTGTGTGCATAGCCTTAGCCCTGACAGATCTGCTTCAAGTTGTTTTTGTTTTATGGTATTACATATAAACAAGCACAATGATAAACAGCTAGGAAAAATATTTGTGATGCTGACAAAAAAATAAATATACTGCAGTTACAAACAACTATTTGTCCCAGTAATGATCCCCAGCATATTCTTCAATAACCCCGATGCCCTCTTGATTCCTAAAATCATAAAAAATAGTTTTTGTATGCAACGTTATGTTGATACATTTTAAACCTGAGTTTTGCAGTGTTACATATTATTTTGTCATTATGTTGAATTTAAAAAATGTAGCTTAACCAATAGAAAGTGTGCTTGGTCTGACCTATTTATCCTGCCTGCTTTTCATTTTCACATTCATGGTTTTCTTGTAAGAGCAGCACCACACCCACTGATATCTACCCGTCACTCTTTTGCTGTGTCTCAGGTGTGAGTTTAAAATCTGACACCATTCAACATGAAGTTTACACACAATGCTGCTTCTCCTGGGGACTGGAAATGGGATGCTCAGAACTAAACATTGCATTCATGCTCCAGGTATTTACTGAGCACTATGATTATTATTATCAAACAGGATTTATATAGCGCCAACATATTACGTAGCGCTGTACAATAGATAGAGGTTGCAAATGACAAACGAATAGAGACAGTGACACAGGAGGAGGAGAGGACCCTGCCCTGAAGAGCTTACAATCTAGTAGGTGGGGGAATTAACAGACAATAGGAGGGGAGATTTGTAGTGGTAGGAAGCAGTGATGGAAAGAAGGAGTGACAGGCAACAATGGTAATTATAATGCCTGGGGAAACCCTTATACGAGAACCTGTTACCTTGGAAGGGTTATATGATATCAGCCTCACATGTATCATTTACAAAAAGTCAACTACCTTACATGATTAATAATTTAATGATTTGGATGTGATCAGGAGCAGCAAAGCACACCCAAACGAAGCGTGCTTGTGTCTCCAATCTTTCCTCCAGCCTCTGATGGTTTATTGGCATTCGATATTGATTGTGTAGTGCCACAGGCTGAGGTTTCTTTCTTTGACACCAACATCACAGCTGTATTCTATAGTGTACCCATGCATTCCACACACCAAGAATTGTCAGATGCCAAAGACACTAATGGAAGTTGTAGTTTTCAATCAATGGCCAATGATATGGGTGGCTAAAGAGGTAAGAATTTCTGTTGCAGAATACTCCCCCTTTTTTTATGTTGACAGAGTAGAATATTATTACTTATGTAAAGCTGATGACGTTTACATGTAGAGATAAATATAAATGTACAACACATTACATATAAAAACATGTCTGGAATCCTAACATAGGCAGCTAATATCTACCAGAAACACATCAGATCCATCTTCAACCCATTGAATCTTCCAACAATGATTAAGCGGGCATTTATGATTTAGGTATAATACTAGGTGCTGCTTTTACTTCCATGAGCAGCAAACACAAGTTTGTGTTCAATATCCCACACCTTCAGAAACCAATCAGGTTTTCTCCATACAATGCATTCCTGCCTATAATTGCATAGATATTCAATATATTATTGTTAAATGTCAAAGCAATCTACAAATGCAAATTGATATAGCAATGCCTGGTGCTTCCTTTTGCCCCATCCAGGAGAAACAGAAACACCTTAGCACGTAAGAGCAAAATAGATGACGAAAACCAGCACCAGCCTATGGGCGAGGAGGGAGAATCCTACAAAATGAAGTAATGAATGATAATCTTGCATGTACAATAAATACTTGTATATGAAATAAGCAATGTGTAGCTATTATACGATACAATAGGTGGAATAAATATACAAATGCAATAGTGGTATGCCAAGTGCACCCAGGCATAAAATATCCTTCCATGCAACAAAGTGCAATCTGATTGGTTGCTATGAGCAGCTGCACTTTGCAAGTCAGTGGTGATTTTGCACTGTGCTGCTGAATAATTCTGATCGTTAACCCTTTCCGTGCCAGATGACATCAAGCTGTGCATTGCTGTTGTCATACAATTACTCTGTATTTATCTGGCACAATTCACTCAAATAACTATGTTTATTTATCCATGCAAATGTCATTTCTAAATTTTATTAGATTTAGCTGAAAATATTTTTAATAAAGGTTCTTTTCCTGCTGTGTTAGTTTGTCAAATTGAGCAAACAATTAATTTTATTAAAAAATATTACATGATAATCATATAGACATGTCATGCATGGGCAACTAAAGACTTGGTTACATTATTGCCAATAAATAGCTTGATTGCTGGAACCTTGTATTGAAGCCCAGAATGGAACAGATTTATTTGGATCATTGGAGTAAAAGAACGCTTGACCCAGTTTCAATATATTTTTGCTGCCAGTAATGTCGATGAGATGCCTTTCGGTTGTGGCCTAGGTGGACCTTCAGATTATCAATACAGACATAGAAAACTGGCTAAAGACAAGTAATGAAGAATACAAAATAAAGAGTTTCAAGCAAAAATGAAAATAATTCAAATTTACATTTTACTGTCAGTGTAGTTCAATGTCATCCACATACACTATACAAGGCAGATGGATGTGAAGGTTCCTGGGTTATTAGAGGGACCCCATGAGATAAAAAAAAGGGTTTCCCCATCAGTACACAGGGACCCCCATTCTTTAGCTCAGCAGTATAGGGGACCCTTGGATCTATAGCATTAGAGCAAAGAAAAGCCTAGCACTTGGATATCATGGCTGTCTGATGTGAGCTCTGCAATGGATCCATGCCCCCCTCCCTTCTTTCTTACTGTGATCCTAGGGATGTTCTTCTTTCCTTGGTAGGACATGTTGGCAGGGTGTGAGCCCCTCTTTCCAGCAGATCAGGGGGTCCTGGGCTCCAAGGCTTCCTATGTTATTGTGCAGGGCTCAGATGGTGGTGGGGGATGTGGCTTCTTCTTTTTTTTTATTGTTGTTGTCACAGGCTCTGTGGCTCCCCCTGCACTGGAATAAGCTGTCAGCCTGGCTCCTTCATTACAATGCAAGCCTCATCCTGCAAGCTCCATCCAGGGGCCTCTCCTAGGGCCAGGATCCAGCCTCCCTCCCCTTCCCCCCAGCAGAGGGCAAACAAAAGACATGGATCTACAATCAGCAGAATCACATGGCCAGCAATGCACATGGGGCTGCATAGGATGAGTATGTGTGCATGCAACTTCATAGCATCCTTCCAGGGAGAGATCTGAATCAGACATTACAGCCATGTGTATGGGGAACTGAGTATCATCAACCTTCCAGGAGAGATCTGCAATTTTGTAATATATGTCCAGGAGGGCTCTGCACAGATCCTAGACATGACATCCTCTATAAGGAGCTCAGCAACTTTGTATCATCCTTCCAGGGGCTCTACACAGACCCAAACCATGTATATGGGGAGCTGAACAGCTTCTTCCTTGCAGGGGGCTTGCAGGGGGGCTCTGTACTGACCCAATCCATGTATATTGGGAGCTGAGCAGCTTCTTCCTTGCAGGGGGCTCTGTACTGACCCCAAGCACCCCACTACAGCAAAATGTATACACTGCAAGTGGGGTAATTGAGAAGCTGGCATATCAATGGACAACATTGGTTCCAGCCGAACATACACCAATAAAATATATTAAATATCAATTGATTAAAAGAACCAAGTCTTCTTTGAGACTTTAGAGGGCGACCACCTTTAGTACATCATACAGTGGGTATATATTAAGCATAGAGACCCATTACAAATGAGTTACGTTTTCAAACTATTGGAAAGTGACAATTACTTCTAGTAATACCCCTCTCTCAATGTACACTATATACATAAATATGTCAAAGTAAACACCCACTATAGTATTATTCATACCTACCCATAGTGTAGTATATACACCTTCCCCAAAAATATACAATTTCCCTTACAATGTAGTATATACATATCTTCCCATAGTATAATAAATTACTGATCACCCCAAAATATAATGTATACCTTTATCCCCCAAACTATATAAGTATATAACGTATAGAATATACATACCTCCCCCATTGCTTTTTATATACATACTTTCTTCCATAGTATTGTTTACATTAGTATTGTATACATTACATTATATAGTATGTATACATTATATAGAATATACTTACTTCCCTTAATTTATAGAAAGCATTATCTACCATTTATTAGTATATACATACTTCTCCATAGTATAGGCGGTATACACATATAATTTAATATATATTTACATATTTTATTTCACCCATAGTATAGACTATAGAATATACATATCTTTACCATATTATTATAAACATACTTTCCCCAAAGCACAGTATAGGGCATTCATCTTAGAGTACAGTACATGCCTACTTTTCCAAAAGTATAGTAAATACGCCCCACTATAGTACAATATATATATACTTTCCCTAAAATATATACGTAACCCCCCCCCTCCCCAAAGAAAAAAAAAATATAGTACATTCATACCTCAACCACAAACAAATAAACATGAAATAAAACAGGAGAAAAATAATACAAAAAATTATCCTCTACTAATAATAATCAACCCAAAGTATTACTACTACTGCAAATATTATGATAAGATGTAATGCCAATATTAAGAAAAAATAGTTACCATTCACAGCTAATATAAATATTATTATGTAACATTGCTACTGCTAATAATATTAAACCATCTTACAGCAATATTGCTTATAAAATAACAACAATTTAATATTGAGATACCAAAACTACTAGTAATACAAGCAATAATGTGATTCCAACATAATTGCTAATAAATAAATAAAAAAATAGAATGAAATACAAATACCATAAAATAATAGTTATAAAGCAACACTGCCACTAACTCTAAGAACAAAATAATAGGAAAAACATTTGGTATATAACATATATAACATAATGGTATATAACTATTTATTTTAAAATATTAGCCAGCAGACACCTAGTATAGAATTATTTCTCATTCTGGCATTACCTGACTATGTTTAGTTGGTGCAGCCACAGTGACAGGTACAGGTCCTTTATGGTCCACCTTCTCAGCACTTCCCAGTCCATCCACACTGCCCAAGCTGCTGCTCTCACTGCCGGATTCACTGAGCCCATCAGAACCAGTACCAGAACTGCTCCCATCCATCTTCTTATTGCCATTTTTCTTGCCAACGCTTAGGGACTCAAAATTGATAGTTTTATTTTCAAAGGCCCCCTCCACGTTGCAGAACATCCCCCCATATTTCTGCCTGGGTTTTGGACTTCCTGACCCCAGTTTGGAGAAGTAACTGGGCACTTCTTCATGGACTTTCTCTGTTTTACTCCTGTCTGCCATGTCTGCTGGTTTGCTGGTTCTCTGCAGGTTGTCCTCTATGATAATCTGAAGTGATGTGTGCTCCTGGTCTGCCAGGCTCAATTTGAGGAAGGGCCACTGTCTAGAATGTGTCACATAACCCCCTGGGGTTATAATACCCCAGCTGGCAGCTCCATTTAGGGCTGACTGAGCTGTCCAATGGGTGTGGTGCTGAACTGGGGAGAATTATACACTGGGGCAGGCTGGCTTGTCACTGCTTAGGCTGCACATATACATATATACAGATATATATATATATATATAAAAAGTTTAATGATACATTTTATTTCCTCTTTCTTCTTCCTTGCATCACTGCCTAATATTAACGGTAAATTCAGTTTATCCAACTCTTTTACTCTTTAAAGTAAAATACAAATATTTGTACATTTATGTAACTCCTGAACCAGCAGTCCCCTCAAGTGGTAAATGTACCGCAGCCTCAACGCCAGTGTGAATTAGCTCTTGGGACAAGTTTAGACCTTCAATGGTGGCTGTGGCAAATCGCAGTTTCCAAAAGCAACATGCCGCTTTTTCGCCTTATGGTTTGCAGATGTGCGCCACAGCTTCATGTAAATCTGATTGTCCCACCAAGCCACACAGCCATACAGCCAGGATCGGAAAGCACAGTTTTACACTATGGGCCTCATTAATGAAAGCTTTCCGAGGCTGGAGGGGATACACTTTCATCAGTAAATCTGGGTGATCCAGCAAACCTGGAACTGATCTGGTCAAAAAATTTGCTAGTAAATAGCTATTGATTTTAAGAAGTCCATTCCAGGTATGCTGGATCACCCAGCTTTACTGATGAATGTGTATCCTCTTCAGCTTTGGAGAGCTTTCATAAATCAGGCCTTATGAGTCTAAAGGGGTCATATAAGTGGACATATTTCTTGTGATTTAACTTTTAAAATTCTGTTGCTTAACGTTGGGAAAACATCTGCTTATAGTAATCAATAGGAATGCCACAACATTTTACACGTGGTTGTGTAACTTTTTTTGAGTATTGAAAACCCTTGTATGCAGTGGTGGATGATCTACCGAACACCAATAAATGTTTGTACTTTTTTGCTATTTTTCAGTATCTTGGAGGACCAGAAGAAAAGAAATCACCCAGGATCCTCATTCCCTTTAATGAGGAATGAGAATCCCATTGTGTCTGTATGGTAGTAGGAACATCGAATATTCGCCAGAGAAATGCACAATTAATGCTGGAATAGTGCTGAAAAAATGCAGCTCAATGACAAGCCTTAATGTTAGGAAAAAAACAAACTTTAAATTAAAAACAGCCTACAATATTCACTTAACATGACATATATTTATTGTACAGCGCTGCGTAATATGTTGGCGCTATATAAATCCTGTTTATTAATAATAATAATAATATTAATATAGCATGGTCACAAGGTTTTGTGTCAAATGAATATTAAAAGAATAATTATTATTAGAATATTATTTGAATTGGAAAAGAACAGTAGTAATGTTACCTATGGCAACAACATTGCACTACTATTTTCCAACTGGCTCTTCCAGCTGTCACAAACCATGAGCACAATGCAGGAGTTTTGCTTACTGCTTTGTTCCTCAGGAGTGCAGTGATTTTATTGTAACAGCTGCTATTCCATTTGTTAGTTCTAGTTTATGTGTCCTTTTTTTCCCTAATGCCTGGACTTGGATTTATGTAGTGTTTTCAAGGGTTTTAAACCCAGTGGGTTACACCTAAAAAGCAATAGATATATAAAATACCCCTGTTTTTGGTAAGAGGCTAAATTGTGTAAAAATATGCAAACATTAAATTCCTCCAATATGTTTTATAGATTTGGTGGTGTTTGTATCAGTTTGCAGTCATTTTAGGTTGTTTGAATGTCCTGTGTAGCCATACATTACCATAAATAGATATTTAACACATGAAATAATTCAAAAGTATGAAAAGTATTACATGGTGCTAGATTTTTTATAGACATTGATCTCTCTTTAGGCTGGGGGAATGATGGTTGAATTGAAAAAAAAAACACACACACAGGTTTTGTATACATGGTTTTATGCATTTGTCAAGTAAAAAAGAACAATTTATACAAAGCAAGTTTTACTAGTAATATGTTTCAGAAAATGTGCAAAAGAAATCATCCCGTGCATCCTCTTACTATGGTATATAGTGCTGTTTGTTTATTTTGTTTTATATTTATATCTTTTTTTTTTCTATATTTTTCAATAGAATACAATTTCATTAAAAATAAAACAAATACAAAACAAAGAGTTAAACAAAGGATACACAAGAGAAATAACATAGAAAAATTTCATAGAAAGAACAAACAACCTGCAGCTTAAAGATCTGACAAGGGCAGGGCTAATAAATGGAAATTGCCAACCGAGAGGTGTTTATACAAAAGAGCTACATGCAAAATATGTACAAGATTACAACATACATGTAAAAGATTTATAAAAACAAGGGGATAGAAGCTAAAATGAGCCTGAAGAATTGGAAAGCAAGCCAGCCAGGAAAGGGTTTTCTAAAAGACTATATTAATCTGAAACAAAGGGTCCAGTGTGGGAATGTGAAAAGGTAAGAAAGATACATGTGGTTAAAAAAATGGTTAAAAAAAGAAAAAAAAAAGACAAAAACAAAGAAAAGAAAGAAGCAAAAACAAGCAAGCAGTTAGTGAAGTGGAGAGGAGGGGGAAAAGGGAAGGATGTGACCTGAAGAACGCCACCCCAAAGACCAACCCAGGCTTCAGGTCCAACTTCAGGCTTTCTGGCATCTTCAGTCAAGAACTTACCCAAAACAATGTCTACAGGATGATAAATTTGCATCCAATGGGCTTGATTTATTAAAGCTGAATAGGATACACTTTCATCAGTGAAGCCGGGCAATCCAGCAAACCTGGACTGGATCTAGTCCAGGACTGAACAAATTTGCTAACAAACAGAAAATGACTTTTAAGAAAGTCATTCCAGGTTTGCTGGATCACCCAGATTCACTGATGAAAGTGTATCCTCTCCAGCCTTGGAGAACTTAATAAATCAGGGCGGATAACTTATGATATGACAGATTTGAACCATGTTCTGTAGTCTTATGGTCAAGACTTTATCACATAACTAAATTCTCTTGTGTGTTCCTAGTCTTTCAGGCTGACATAGATAGAATGATTTGCAGTCCACAATTTGCAGGAGCAAGGTATCCCTTTTGTCTGGGTCACCATTAAAGATCTTTTTTTTAATGGGTGGCCCCCTATTGATTGTCAGCATCGATCTCAGGATCATGTGAAAACACGCCCCACCACTAGGGGACAACTGGGAAAAATTAAGGTGGCGGTGGAGTAGAAATCAAAAAGTTGCATGTAACATCTTATTATCATCAAAGTTGAATGAAACATCTAACCCCCATGTACTTGTTAGGTCACAGGAGAACACAACTTACTCCAAGCTAACATTTCTTTTCTAATCAGCAAATATAATGGTGAAAGTGTCTTTCTGCAAATATTGTTCATTTTATTGGCTGCTCCCTTCAGCTGGAATTTTTTTTATTGAGGTTTCCAGACTTAGGGTAATTACATAGTACACATTCAATGACCGGAATCATTAAATTCCTCCAAAGAGTTGTAAAGCTGATGAATCATTACATTTACTTACCAGGGCTCTTACCTTACACTGGAGCCAGTGATGGTAGAATAAAGATTTATAATCCTAATAATAATAAGTAAATGTATATTCAGAGTTAGGAATGAGCCAATATGAGCATTTTCCAAAAATGTTTACAAAAATAGGCAGGTTTTAGTAAAAGTTATAACTAATCTAATGTACCCCAGCCAATTATTTAAAGTTATAAGGGGGGGGGTTGTTTTAGGGGTTCCTCCATGGTCATTGAGGTCAGGGCTGCACGCTTTGCCTGAAATACTGAGCTCAGAGCTCTGCTTTCTGTCTGATGCATTTTGCTTATGGTTGTACTCTCAGACTGGGGCATTGTGCACATATCTTCTATATGTAGTGTTGAGATTAGGACATTGTATCTGGGGAGGAAGGCCAATGGAAACATTTTTAAAATCCTGTGATTATGTCTCCTAAATATTCCCTGGCAATCACTTGGATGATGCTCATCCTATGATAGAATATAATGTCATGATACACATAATGTCTAAGGTAAGTTTAATATGGGTGTGGGTGGGGGATGAGTTGATTTTCACTCTCTGTGGTTATCATGTTCTTACTAACAATATTACAAAAAGTGTTATAAAATGTATCCAGCAGTGGTACTTTCCCTTTACAAAAGAAAGTGTAGTTCTTATGCAGCCCGTCTTATTCCTTCCTTTGTACTGCAGCTTCCGCAAGACCATTTTTGTCATTTTATACTTCCAAGAGCAGCAGATATCTGTATTCTCCAACCAAAGATAAATATTTTCAGAAATACACAGGAAGATGAAAAAAGAATCCAAGTGGTGGTTGACCAAATGTATATTCATTATTTAGCATTTATACCAGAGATGTTTTATAATTCCACTGCTTTTTATAGTTACTTTGAAGATGTCAAATTCAGAAAGAAATGCTGGAGAAAAAGTTCAACAATTTCATGATAATTAATTCAGAAAAAATTATATCAAGTAGAGTTGGTTTTTGGATTTAAGTCATAATACAGTGGTACCTCGGTGTAAGTCTGCTTTGGAATAAATCAAACTTGGTATAAGTCCTGTTTGGACACCAAAAATTTTGCTTGGTATACAACCTTTGTTTGGAATAAGACTTGTGTGCTAGAACTTGTATGGGTCTCTCTGTAAATTACATAACATCTCCTCCTCCTCCCTTCTTAGCACAATCCTAGTAGGCACTTGACTCTTCCCAGCAAGGTAAAGTGAGGTTAAATTTTCATTGCTTTTGTATTTATGTATTTTAGTATTAAGCAATGTTTTAATTATTTTATACAACCCCATCAATGAATTTTTCATGGGAACAGATTAATCATTTTCCCTTTGTTTCTTATGGGAAAATTTTCTTTGGTATAAATCCTGTTTGGTATAAGTTCAAGGATCTGGAACGGATTAAGGACTTATACTGGGGTACTACTGTAAGAAAATATTTTAAGGACGACTTACATGTATCATAGTTAAAATAAAAGTGTTCCTAATAATTTAATGTTTTTTTGTTGGAATAGGGAGAGGCTTAAACCTCTGTAAACTTCCAAAGTGCTGCTATTTCTGACAGCTAGTCTCACCAGATTTGGTAATGTCTCTACTGTATTGTTTACTGTTCTCTTTGCTGGAGGCTTCTCATTGGAAGCAAAGTAATGCATCTACCAAGAGTAATACCTTCACATATAGACACAGTTGGCCTGATTTATTAAAGCTCTCGAAGGCTGGAGAGAATACACTTTCATCAGTGAAGCAGTGTGATCCAGAAAACCTGGAATGGATTTATTCAATGTCATTTGCTATTTGTTAGCAAATGCTTTGAATCCTGGATCAGATCCATCCCAGGTTTGTTGGATCACCCAGCTTCACTGGTGAAAGTGTATTCTCTCCAGCCTTGGAAAACTTTAATAAATCAGGACCGATAACTTATGATATGACAGATAACTTATGATGGGATGATAATAAATCAGGGTCAGTGAGTAACAAGCCATACCAAGTCAGTAATCCGGAAAAAAAAGTTTCAGAATGACTGCAGGGGAAACTTTGCAGTCAAACCTTTAAAAGGTTAAAAAATAAATAGCTGAGCCATTTTGAACCAACAGTTTTATTAAAAATTCAACAATAAATTAGATACTTTACAAATAAATATAAAGTCTGTAATATATATATATTTATAGATATTTATCATGTTACATTACAAAAATATCTTTAAAACTTTTAACCAGCAAACAGAAAAAAAAATGTCCCTTCAATTACCTAAAGTTAACCATTTGATCACTATAACAAACATGACAGTCTAAAGATATGTTTATCCACACAGCACGGACTAAGGGCACCTCTTGCCATGTAATAAATACAATTTGTACATGATTTACATTGGATTTTGTACAGCAGATACATTGGATACAAAAAAGGTAAATACATGAATACATTATTCCACCTTCACAATTCCCTGAGTCTAAACTAAACCCATTACTGTGCTAAAAGACACTAGCATAGTTAAGGTACTGATGGTGTGACTGCTGTAGGGACCCTTTGGGCATCACAAACTACCCCCAAGTAAATAATATTTGTACAAGAGTTAGTTTACAAGCTGTGTAAGGCACTCAGGGGTGTACCAAAGGCTACAGACAGGAGTTAGACTTACATGAACAACCACAATACAGAAATAGCTGGAACACGGCGTGTCTGTGGTGCTCTGGGGTTGATCCACACAAATTTGGATTAAAAGAAAGAGTTTGTGACCCACAACAACCGAACAGATCAGAGCGGTCTCTGGGTTTTGGGCAATATTAGAGGCTACCTAGGGCATCGTAGTTGGCTAGTGTGCAGCTACTCCACCAATTCCCCAAATCTTTTCTTTTGTCCTGGATGCCACCAAATCATATTTCATTCTGGCTTTCCAATTTTGCCAATGGTCAGTGCTAACTTTGACTTTTGGTGATGCTGTCTAATTTTTAGGTTATTAGACTGCTTTCTTGTGTGGAACTGGCATCAAAATTGTGCACAGAACCGAAGTTGCTCTGCCCCCTTCCGAGTCACAGAAACATGAATAGGAGGTAACATGCCAAGAAGGAAGAAAAAAACTAAACTCAGAATATACAGAACAAAGATAAGCACATGTATGTGATTTCTTTTTGGGGTGGCAGAGCTTGTTTTACACTATGGAGGGTCTGGTCAGGACATGTCTATAGGGCTGGGCAAGGGTGACAGGTATTCTTAACCGGGGTGGGTACTTACTATTGGGTGTTTTGTTTGGCAGAATATTAGCATTTGGGTGTTTTGTGCTGCTGGTCATGTCTTGTTGGCTCGGGAAGGGGTGCATAGGAGTGTCTTGCTAGGGTGCACCAAAAATAGCCGAATTCGAATCTGATTACAGCTTTACTTTTGCTATTAATTTAATCATGTGTATACATATACAGGAGGGATTTCTGGTTTCCCTCCAACCAAAAATATTGGACTTTGCAGGGAAAAAAAAACACAAATATGTATGAAGTAATAATTAAAATAATTCAACCATGTTAATGAAAAGGTGCAGAAGGCCCCTAGGATAGAATACTGTCCTTCCCATTCTCATACATCAAAACCATGTAAAAATGACGCCATGAGATTTTATTTTTTTAATTCATGCTGCAAGATCTGATTGGTTGTGTGGGGAAAACATTAAATTCTTTTATCTCCAACGTTAACAAATGAGGTGCATTGTGTGTACCTTTAGGGTTAGCTATGCAAGACGTACCTCAAGTTCAGTTTAGTTCAGACAGAAATGACAACATCTTTGCTCACATTAAATGGAAATGAGAAACATTTATGTGAATGTAAGTTGTAATACAACACTAAGTAATCATGATTATTTGTATCGATAAATAGAATGCAATACAATAACTGCATAATTATAAAGTGTGATATAAAGCTCTACATGCAGAGTGCTCAACAGCAACCAGAAGATGCAAAGTGCAATGGTAAAGGGCAGGAATGGTCATGCAGGGGAGGAGAAGGAGTAATGAACAAGGATGGGGGTACAGAAGTATACTGAAACCCAGTTAAAGTCTTGTAGCTTTTTTTCTTTATGTGTGATTTGAAGCTGATATTTACTTTAAAATCCTTAAACCAAGGGCAATAAAATAAAAACTTACTAAGAGGAAAAAACGAGAGAGACTGAAATCCGATTGCCTCACGAGATTAGGAAGGCATTTTTTTCTCCTGTTGGAGCAAATTGTACCAGGGTTTTTTTTGCCTTCCTCTGGATCAACCATGTCTGAAAAGAGGTCATTTTAATTCTGAGCAGGCTAAGCAGAGGAGTGCAGAAAAATTGGTTGGGCACCAGCTCTGGTCCTGGTTCCTGTAGTTCGGGCAAAGTCCAGCTTATCTGGGGTTAGCACATGACTTGTAGACATCCATTTTAATAGAAATGTCACATGAGACTCAATAGGATAGACGCTGTAGCCTGGCTCAAGCAACAAATGGACTCACTGCTTTCATGCAATGGTGCTAAGAGGAGAAGAAAAGGGATCACTGGTGTTGTTGCAATCTGTATGGCTCAGGCAAGTAGAACATAGTTTATGAAAATGAAGGTTGGTAGTACACGTTCTCTATAAATAAACATCCATTTCTTTTACTTCAATTGGGCTTTAAAGGGTAGTCAGAAGGTACGTGGAGATAGTAGGTGAGAGACAGTAGGTTAAGGGGAACATTAGGTTATGGAAAGTAGAGGAGTAGCAAGAGAATGAATGACACCCATGGGCCGATGGCAGAGAGCAAGGACACAGATGGTGGAGAAATTCAACCTTAACCAACAAATAAATGCATTCAGGAATAGAAGTACATTAAAGTCATGCACTAGACCTTTACCATTTCTTATTCTTAATAAGGAATCACTCTAAAACATTTCAATTGGGCCAAATGGCAGTAAATACTTTAGCTAAATAACACTGAAAATGTTACATAATACACTGAGATGATGAAACCAACACTTTGGCTCCATAAAGGGTCTTGCCATGTGACGTGTAATGCAGCGGTCACTAACAGGAGGTCCACGAGACAATTTTGGTGGTCCGCGACCTGTGTTGGAGGAGTGGGCCGGTTCTGGCCTCACTCTGTCACTCTGGGGGAAGTTTCTTCCCTTTTGAGTGACACGTGGCTCCCCATGCATGCGCGGTCTGGAGTCCGTAAATTTAGTGGTCCATAAGGTCCAAAAGGTAGGCGACCACTGCTGTAATGGTCACCATGTGGGACACAGATTATGGCATAAAGCTAAGCTCACATGGGGGTCTGGCCTATTCTAATTTGGTTGGACCAGTTCCAAGACGGACATCTCAGACACTTTGTTGGAAGGTGAAAAAGTATAAACAGAAAATTATTTTCTGGGAATGGCTGATTTTTACCAGTCACTCATCACAGGGTTTTCTTTCCTTTTACATTCGATGATATAAATGAGGTGAGTAGTCAAACTTGAGCAGCTCTGAATATTCAGTTATAGTACCTGTATAGACAAGTCACCTCTCATCATCCACTGTCACTCTATCAGTCTTTTAATTGACTGTGACTCCTTCTGTGTAGACTGTTTATCTGATCACCACACATTACTGCAGAACATGTCAGGAATATATTCATTATTGTTAATTCATCAGTCTGCAGCTTCTCAAATCCAGGTCCAGTAATGCCAACTGTCTGGCTTTTTTATTCATACCATGAAAGAAATACATTGCTAACCTTCTAAAAATGCCAACTGGCTTGCTGCATTATTAATTCAATGCTTTGGGTTACAGATTGCAGCAAATACAATTATAAATGATTATCTGTATTCTTCATCACAGCTTACTTTTTATTAAGTCTTCTACCACTGCTCATCTACCATTGAGTTACCTGGCTTTTACACTCAGCTTGTGTGTCTTCAGAAATGACAATTACAAGGTCAACGCATGCTGAATAGATGACATAGAACTCCTATAAGTCCCATTTTGGCACAATTATACTATTAACTAGCAGATGTATGTTGAGAAGAATTTTGTTGTAGCTCTCCACCTTTAACAGCAATAGAAATCATTTGCCTGTTTGGTTAAATAATTGCCTGGTAGCATCTGAAATGAGTTGTGTTATACAGCATACAACAAAAAATGTGGCGGTATTGGTTTCATTCAGTAAGACAATAGGCAAAGGGCAGTGTGTAAAGCAGGGATAGGCAAACTTTTATGGCAAGTAGGCCATTTCAGGGGTGGGCGGGAGCACAGTAGGCCGCACTCTGAGTTCGTCCTAATGGCTCCGTCCACCACCAGGGAACGCCCCCTGAATTGAAATCCCTGTCCTCCATATGCATTGTGGAGGAGAGGGATTTCCCTTCAGGGAGCCTTTCCTATTTACCGCTCCGGCGGAATATCAATATTCCGCCGGCCACGGTAAATAGGGGAGCAACAGCAAGGAGGCGGCACCGGAGCTCCGGCGGCTCCGGCTCTGGTAGTTCCTAACGTCCCCTGGCAGATCCGGACGGCAACCCGGAGCATTAGGCCGGATCAGTCAGGGGGTGTTAGGCTGGAACAAACTACCAGCTAGGCCATATCTGGCCTAAAGGCCGGAGTTTGCTGACCCCTGGTGTAAAGGATACTAACCCACAGCAATGAATCCAAAATCTGAAAGCTGATTGATCAACAAAAGAAACTGAACAAAGAAAGCTGTATGTGCTCTCCCCTCATTAGGAGGAGGACTCTTTTTACCTGGCCACACATATGCAAAGAAAGCAATTTTGGGAGAACCTGCCTCAACTAAGAAAATGTAAACTGATTCAATCTGCCTGTGTATAGCTAGCTTCAAAAAAATGTCTTGGTCTTTTTTAAGCTTAAAAAGACGCTGCAGGTCTTGGCAGCTAGCAGGAAACATAGTTATATATTAACCTAGGTATGCCCTGCAACCTGCAAATGGAACCCCAACCAATATTTCTATAATAAAAATCCTTTTTTCCTGGTCTTCTGTAATAATCTAATTTTCTGAAATACTGAATTTGGGATTTTTATTACCTCTATATTCAGCATGTGCAATGAATCTAAATAATAAATGAGCTCCATGTATGAGCACAGTGTCCCCATACTGATGCAGAATATCATGAACCATTTGGTTGACTTGACTTCTGGTGAACATAGTCTGTCAATGATACCTCCCAGGTTTGCTTCATAACACTTAACAATGTGATTGTTTATATAGTGGTGAAGACCACCCACCTGCCAAGAATGGCGAAGGGAACCCCACTCTCCACATGACTAACGATCATTATTTTGCTGGATGCCTCACACCTATCTATATACACCAATACCATAGTTATGTTTTGATGATGTGCAGTCCATTATGGCAGCCCTTAAATGGGCTACCAATGCATAAAAATGAACAAATATTGGAATCTACACTTTTTTTTCCCAAAATACACACCACATTACTGTCTTGGGTGCATGAATACATTACCACAACTAATCAATGTCAAGTCAGCCCTAAAGTCATGGAAAAAGATGAAAGCTAGGACTGGGCTTCTGTGCCATCTGCACCATCTTTAGAAGGGCCCCATGAGTTTCTTGAGTAGTCACCACCTAATTGGCTATATCTTATTTAGTAAATGTTGTCATTAGAACAATCCCAGCCTGCTTTAAACCATAAAGAACATTGATGGGTCTTGTCATCGCAAGACTCACCTAAAGACGTCTTTCATGGTAAAGCAATCCTAAATAAGGATTTCTGTTATGGGTCCGTTTAAGTGAAATGCTTTTGAAAGGGTACCTGTAAAGACATCCTTAGGAGGTACCTGAGAGTGGACAGCCTTTGATCATGTTCACAATTATGTCACACCTGTTCAACCTACTAAGGTTACTGACATTGAAGAAAAATATATAAAAATGGTCATTTTAGGGATTTAACCAGTAGATATTTTAGACTATTATTTTTATTTCATTATCATATAAATTAGAAATGCACAGTTAGCATGAAAATGATTTTTTATGCTTCTGATAACCCGACTTTTGATTTTTATTTGCTGTGACGGTGTATCCAACTACAGAAGAATTATAACTGTGCACAACTCAATTGCCTATACTGAAGGTTACCAATCTGCTGAATTAAATTACTTTTTTGCAATTGCTGTTGGTGTCCTGGGTACCACAAACGTTAGTAAGTTTCACAAAAAGGGTTAGCTTTTACGCTTCTACAGTCTGGAGTGTTCCTATTTTAACAAACTGGACCAATATGCAGTAGAAAAAGTTCATAATGCTGGTCACTTGATGACATAAATATATATATTAGCTCTCTTAAGTATAAGTAACATCACACACTGGGGTTGATTTACTAAAACTCTGCTGACGTCATACATGCAATCAAGTGCAAGCAAAAATCCTGTTTTCTTAGATTTCTTTGCACATGATGGTGCATTCTTTGCAAGGTTAATTCATGGATCTAAATGAAATATACCTTGCAAGGTGATAAATTCTCCTTGGTAAGTGAACAGCCTAAAATCCCTTATAAAATCAGCCCCAGTGTGTTTCTGGCCATACACAAGAAGATCTTTTCCTAAAGAAGAAATAAGCTAGTACTCCTGCAATCACTGCATACTACATATAAATTGATGTTTTTCATGAAGAGCATATACAAACACATTGCAATGGTGAGTATTTTTATCCACCATGACTCTATCTGCTGCCTGATTCTTAAATACAGTTTGGGCATTTTTTGCTTTTCTCCCCTCCATAAGCCTCTGACTGACACCACATGTCTGCATGAACAGGGATCAGCTACCCATCTCATATAATAGATCTTTATATATAATTTCCATCATACAACTGTAATTATAAACTAGACTTTACCCAATACATCTGCAGTATTACAATCAACAACATATACATGGAGAGAATCAGCAGCACAATATAAAGCCCCTGTGCACAGCAGAAAATTAAGGCAGGCTATTCCTGAATTCTGGCAGTATCAGTGCTGTGCAGTAAGTAAGTAATGCTGAACAAGCCATGATTGGGATTCCATTATGATACAGAAAAAATGGCAGGGCATCAAGAACTTCCCAGCCATAATATAGATCAGAAACCTATCATAAATCTAAATACTCTTGGGCATATATTACTTACCAGGGTCTTGCTCACCTGAAATTGATTTTTGAGCTATGGATAGATATTGATAGATTGATGAGCCAATTATCTCCTGTAAAAACTATAATTGGGATCCCCTAATTGGTATCTTATTTGCTTTTTTATCCAAAGTCTTAGTATTACTGTGAATATGTGACTTCAGTACATGAAATTAAACATTTAACACAATGGTAGAAGGGAGAAGCTGTGAACCCATGAACCGAGATTCTGCTAGCAGATTGACCCATGATACCGATACAACATGATGCTGGCATCAAACCAGAACTGAAATATCAATTTGGGTACACTGACACTTCCAACCAATACCAAGCAAAAAAAGGGATTGGATTTTAACAAGCCAGTAAATGCATAGCAGCTGGAATGACTTCTTCAGTGATTGTGATGTTTGAATATTGAATGGAATAAGATGGTTTACTGATGTCTGATCCGGCTTACTGCAGCACTCTGGTGTCATGTCTGCAAAAGAAAATCGAAGAAAGACCTATTAAAACTTTTAAAAGCTTTTAAGTATTTTATAGACGTTTGTGACGTTCTATCACATCTCATAAAAAACAAACGCTACGCATAACTAATAATTGATTCGTTTTAGGTTTAAATGAAATCCGCATCCTTTTATAATGAAAGACAGGGTAAGATAAACTTGTAAAAGCTAAATAGTTGAAATGCTTTTAGCAGGAATATTAACAGGTCCATACTGTACAGTTTAACAACCTTTTAAGGATGGCAGTATTATTTATTTTAAAATAAAAGTTTAATGATTAATATAACTGCCTTGTATGGAAAACTAGTAAGGCAAGGCATTATAGCAATGCAACATATTGTGTACTGCATAATATTTAAAATGACATTCATTTATCCTGTACCTTTTTTTTGCACACATTCATATATCATGTACTTATATAAATGTATGTATATTATGTATATTATTAAGACATGACTTTACTGCTGGTGATTAGAATGAAAGGCTGCTTTTAAAGTAAAATGAAAACCCATAAATACAGCGATCATGCTGAAGGTACTCATAAAGCAGACAGAAGCTCCAGGGTCACCCAATTGTTGCTCTGCACGGAAGCTTAAATGGCTTATTGATCACAGGAAATTTTACCAAATCTCAAGTGAGTGAGATTTCCCTGTGTGCAAAGAAAACAAGGGGGACAGACATCTGTCTCAGATCTCCAATATCCATCTTTGTCAATATTCTCCAGTACTCTGATCAGCTTACATTGAATTCATCGTAGCTGTCAATATGAGGAACTGGTGACAGGTTGACGGATTATCTGGTTAAAATAACTTAGTCTGTGTTGGAGAAAAACTTCTTTTTACAACCAGTATAAATTTACCATAAAAAAGGCTTGCCTTATGAAAAAATATGACTATGACATAGCAATTAATAATAATATTAATATTATTATTAAAAGTGTACTGACGCAAATTGTTCACTTACTCTATCCAAAGCTTTAAATAAAAAAAAGTATGTGTTCTTGTATTTTCACATGCATGTGTCATCATATCATATATACTACAGATGACCTTTAATGGTACTATTTGAAAACAATCCCCACTCATTTCAATTATCTAGGTATCTCTAATACTCAGAAACATAACTATGGTTTTTTATGTATTGTCCCAATTAGCTCTGATCCATAAAAATGTATTTAAAGTATTTTATTCCAATAAACAGTGAGTACATATTTTGTATATTGGTAATGAAAAGAAATCAGGAAGTGAGTTTAACCCATTATTAATAATCCTAACCAGTACAAGTTAAATGTGATCAGTCAGCACTGGGCACAATGAGGGCTATAGGCAGATCTACAGCCAAGTTGGACAGTGTCAGCGATTAAGTCATAATGAATTATTAATCATACCAACCTCCTGGATTGAGAATGTTACACACAACACTGAGCATCAAACATTGTTGAGTTAATTCCACCTCTCAAAAAGAGCAGATGGCTGAGGCTATAAACACCCCCTCCATGACGTAGAAAGCCTTCTACTCCTATGACACAATAAACCCATTGCTGGTACAGTATTCATCCAAGCAATTTTACTCATCCCACCCAAAAGACGGGAAAACACCCCTAGGCTACACATATGGAGATGATGCTCTTCTTAGACCACGTCTGTTCCTTTTACAGAATAAAATGAAAGATTTGTAGTTTTACTGCAGCTACTAGGCTGTCAACTGCTAATTTGCACCAACTACACAACAAAGAAGCACAAATTTGGTGGTTCGTCTTTTATTTGAAATAGGTCATGCTTCCCTTAGACTTATTTATTTTTTACAACCCATTGCACGATGCGTAAATGTGAAATGTTTCATTTTAATCAGCGCAAACCACTACAGTACATTGGTATGAGCTGGGGCAGCTTAAATTAGGACAACACAAGTGGTGTTATTTAACCTTTCTTGCATGGGCCCAAAGTGGGACATTTTAATCACAGCTACTGACTTTAAATGAGTTGCAATGCACAATTTTAGGCCTGATTTTGGTCATTGAGGTAATGAACGGATGTTAACTATCATTTTTATCATGTTATGTTCACTGTGTTAAAATTAAATGGGATGCCAATGTTCATTTTATAGACCTGTGGCATTTACATGCATAGCCACCATAGAAGTAACACACTTCAATAGTAAACTAATAAAGTGGAACTAAAATCCCATGACCAACCTATTTGTATTGCATCATAGGGTGACGCCATCTTCATTTATTCTTCCTTCTTCTTTGGCTATTTTGATTGGTCGTGCCAGGATGCACATGCACAGCTCAGCTTTTTTGCATCAGGCAGGTAAGTCAGGTTATTCCAGAAGGAACATCACCTGTGCTTTTCTGCAATAGCCACTCACCTGATTTTTCATTTTGTAGGGTGGGACTTAAATTCTACTTTAATTCTAGGTATGTGTAAGCTATCTTTTAAGAATGCAATGTTATTTGCCTGAGTATCTGATTGCTACCCCTAAAGCCCCATACAGACGTCTGGTAGAGGTCAGAGGATTGTCAGTGGAAATGATCTTTCCCGATCGTGAACAGCAGTTATGGCAGATTGACGATCGGCATTGGGTCCACTGTACACATGGCAGATTTTCACCCAAGCACAACTGTTAGCTTTGGATTACTTATATCTGATGGGTGTAAATAGAATGAAGAGTGCATGCCCAGCCCAATGCAAATGCCAACTTTGTAAAAGTTATGATATGGTCTTCTCATAGGAGCAGGTACCTGTTGTATAGTTTTCTGCTTACAATTCACTTTTAAAATGAAGGTTCTTGTGTGGTCACACTAAATTTGATGGATTTACTGGTCATCAACATAATTAGATCATATTTCTTATACAAAGAAGGGATGAAAGATGGAGTAGCACCTACTGAAGAACCATGAACTGACAAACATTTATGAGTCACGAAGAGGGAGATGACAGCTGGCAGATGGTTTGTTCCAATCTGAACCAATAAACTCTGCAGCAGCAGCTGTGTAGAATCTACAGAGAGGACGAGGCCTTTCTCATGTTAATGAGGATATTTAACTCATTGACTTTTATGCACCCAACCGACTACAAAATACTACATTAGTAATCCAATTCATGGACCTGCATCGAGCTGGCATTAAACATAGAAAACCATAAGACTTTGTGTTCCTTCTAAACGCCCCAGCTTGCTTTCAATGCACACAGCTTTTTATACTTATGTTTTGTAGTGTCATTAGATGACCAAAATAACAGTATTACAATGAGCCGACTTAGATGCAATAGCATGTCCAATACATTGGCTGGCTTTTAAATAGAAGCAGGTAGCCAGGCATGTCATGCAACAATTTGAATAGTTCTAGAACTAATTGAGCTGTTGATAAAGCCCTCCCATAGATCTTTAAAAGGGGAACTCAATGGGCCAATGGCAGACAAATTCGACAATTTTAATGCTATAACACAATCTTATATTGGTATAGTATTGATATTATCTTCCTCTATTTCCAATATAATTACTAGGGAAGCTGGACTAGTGAGCCCCTAAAATGTGATGGATTTAAGTTATATTTATCTATTAGACTGCAGATTTTAAAATATTTATTGCAACTCTTTAAATCACATGAATATGTTAAAGCTTATATACAACTTTTAAACCTTTTCCCCTTCTCCTTTGGCAGCTTGCTTGGTGCATGAACAGCCACTTGCCATGTCTGAGTATGGTGTGAAGGTCAATAGTTCTATTAAGCTTACACAGAGGCTGAACAAGTCTGGGAGTGTGAGGAAGGTCATTTCCAGAAGGGGGGTTTGCATAAATTGGCCAAAGCCAAGGGAAAATTTTCAGGGTCAGGCTACAGGACCTGTTAGGGGAGTGGTAAAGTCAGGGGTGACAATAAAGATACCTATAGTCATTAGCCCCATAGGTCTGTAGGTCTTTCTATTGCCAAAGCCAGCTTAAGGAGAAACCTATGTGACTAGAATGGATTTTTACTAACCAATCAATATCACAGGTCAACATGTCATTTTCATCAGAAAGCACGAAAGCACAACGTTGCCAAATTACCACAGAACTTAAAAAGATATACAAATTTTATTTCAGCTGTCCACTTGGTGACCAGGATAAATCTTGGGCTCCACATGTCATCTGTACCAGTTGTTCCAATGGACTGCCTGACTGCCTAAATCGTTGTAAATCAGTAATGCCATTTGCAATCCCGATGGTGTGGAGAGAACTGCGAGACCATCTAATTGACCCTTATTTTTGCCACGTCAACAAAAGTAGATTCTCAGGTAAAACTAAGCACAAAATTGTATATCCCAGCCTCGATTCTGCAATTAGGCCTGTTCCCCATGATGATTCATTGCCAGTTCCGGTACTGCCACATGATGGACTTGCTTCTGTAGAAGGTGATGAGAAATGCGCTGGAGTTGCAGCCAGTCGCAACCTCGAATCATCTGATCCTGACTACTTGGCCGATGAAGATTCAGAACCAGAGACCTTTACACAAGCAGAGCTAAATGATCTCGTTTGTGATCTAAATCTCTCCAAAGACAAAGCAGAACTTCTTGCTTCAAGGCTTAATTAGAAGCACTTGCTTGCAAAGGGTGTAACTGTAACTCACTACAGAAAACAAAATCATAACTTGACAACGTTCTTCACTAGTGATGACTCACTGTGCTACTGTCATGACATAAATGTGCTACAGTTTGTCACAAGAGCACGTTCCATCTGAATGGCGTATCTTCATTGATTCCTCTAAAAGAAGCGTGAAAGCAGTCTTACTACATATTGGTAATTCCAAACCAAGTTTACCGATTGCCCATTCCGTTAACCTAAAGGAGTAGCATGAAGTTACTATTTGAAACAATCCAGTATGAAACACACCAGTTGAACATCTGTGGGGATCTAAAGGTTATTGGCTTGCTGATGGGAATGCAAGGAGGATTCACAAAATATTGCTGTTTCCTATGCCTGTAGGACAGCGGATCTACGGGAGATCATTATGGAAAGCATGATTGGCTACCAAGAAATACCTATAAGCCCGGAACAAGCAGTGTCAAGTTTCTGCCTCTGGTTCATCCACATAAAATACTTCTGCCATTTCTCCATATTCTCAAGTTGGGCTTCATGAATAACCTTGTAAAGGCCATGGGTAAATCAAACTCCATGGGTTTTCAGTACCTTGTTGAGAAGTTTCCAAACATAAGAAATGCAAAAATAAAGGAAGGGATATTTATAGGGCCACAGATCATGTCTGTTGTGCAGGATGATGTTTACAAACAATCTCTCTAAGCAGCTAAGCTAGAAGCTTGGGATGCATTCACATGGCTGTGTGAAAATTTCCTGGGCAACCATAAAAGTCTCCTGCATACAAGGAAGGAGTTCAGAACCTGCTTGATTCATACCAGAAATTGGGTTGTCGCATGTCATTAAAAATACATTTCTTGCACTCACATCTAGAATTCTTCCCGGAAAATCTTTGTATGGTGATTGACGAACAAGGAGAACGTTTTCACCAGGACATTCAGTTAATGGAGCTACCAAGGTTTCTGGAATGAAAGTATGATGGCTGACTACTGCTGGATGCTGTACGGCGACAATCCAGACAAAGAGTACACAAGAAAATCATACTCTAAGCATTTCGGAAGAAACAATGGAACCTGACTGACACTGTTCAGTAGATCTCTACCACAGTGTGCCTAATTTTACTTCACACTGAAGATGTATTAACATTCACTTCATTGGTGCTTATGTTTTAGTACAAAATACATGCACGTAGAACGTTAATCTGTAATAGTACTCATAACTCAGGAACTGTATGTGTTAGGAAAAAAATGAAAACAGATCTGAAATCTACTGAAAAACTGATTTAGAAAAGTTTGCGGTGGTTTCTGATGATTATAAAGGTACTAAACCCTTTTTTGATTTCCATAGGGACAATTCTGATGTGAATATTTGTAAGCACATTTTGTTTCATGCTTTGGATAGGACCCATGTATTTATTTTAAAATAAATGTTTGTTTTCTTAAACCACCCCTTAGCCCCAATGTTCTTCATGTGAAAAGTAAGACACCAAGAAAACATTTAGTTCAACCTCAGAACTAAGTCTCTCTAAACATAGAGATCATCCCGTCAAACGGTCTTCAAACTCACCTAATAATGTACAGGTAACAGTAGACTGCTGGTGATTCAGAGTTCAGGCTCCCAAGAATAAAAGGGGATTGTTTTATTACTGGGCCCGCTGAGAAATTAGCAGAGATTGATTGGATGTGCAGATGCTGTGTCTGTCCCACAGGCACCATCAATGCCTTTGTTATAGTTTATGCATGGCGGCAGCATAATAATGAGCAAATTGTCCACCCCGGGACACAATTCTTCCATTCAGGAGGAGGGACAGCAAGTGTGGTGGGGACGAGAATTAGGTTTTAGGCACAAGCATATTCTCTCTGGTCATTTCATTAGGGATTTCATGTATTGCAGTCTATGGAGAGTTTATTAGAGTCTGATGTCAGATGAGAATGGCCAGACTTGTTCATGCTGATAAAAGTCCACAACTGTTACTTTACCAGCCCTTGTGAGGTCTTCGTGGGGCATCTTTGAAGGCACAAGATGAAGATTTGTATGTAAAGCCAAAAGGCAGGGAAATTTCTAACTCTCCTTCCCTCAATGGAGGATTTATGAACCCTTACCTTATGCTTTGATGACAACTCTGACATTTATAAAATGGGTTCCAGAACAAATCAACTTAGCAATGACAAAGATAGAAATACAGACGTAAAGGGTTGTTATTATTCCCAAGCACCTTTGAAGCAGTGCAGTTACTTCTTTATAGATGGGCCCATATGCCAGATATTACCCCTCTCCCTCAATATTAAAACCAGACACTTTTTTAGGCTTGGACCTATTTGGATAGGAAATAGGGCAGCTGTCTTGTATTTGTCAGGGAGGGCGGGGCTACTAACTTTTTGCCCCCTTCTTTTTTTGAGAATCCAGATTTCAGACACCTTTAATGGATAGGGAAGAGGACACATGTTTGCTGCCCCAATGCTTCTAGACACCCACACTGTATATATGTTGTAAAATTGTTCCTAATCCAACATATATAAATAAATAACTTATATGGGTTGAAAAGAAAGACAGAGGATAGCCAGGGTTTTAGTGTGGCAAACAAATAATGTATTGTAGAAAGAAGATTGTAAATAATAGCTTTTAGCGAGATGTATACATTTCATTCGGTCTCTTCCATATAGACAAGCATGGGAAGATTGACCGATACAAAACAGTAATATCCCTACTTGGTGTTATGAGAAACGTCTCCTATACTGGCGCGTTTCGCCTGTCGGCTTCCTCAGGGGATTTGGTACAGAACCAATGTTTGTTGTTCAAGGGCTGTACATAAAATAAGTATACATACATTTAAAGTTTAAATATATAACATTTCAGATTTAGGTTCAATACACAAAAAACAAAAATATTCATAAAACAAAAACTACATAGATACAATCAATGGTCTATGTCATTATCATTCAATATATTGTTTCCAGTACAATATACAAGTATACATAAAAACATGGTTGTATGATAATTAGGAAATAATATATATATATATTATGGTACTAATTTGATTAATACTTTGGATAAATTGAAACCATTATGTGAGGGATGTCACAGAGGTAAGTATAACTATGTTATACATCCCGCTAAAAGCTGGTATTTACAATCTGCTTTCTACAATATATTATTTTTTGCCGCACTAAAAACCTAGCACTATATAGACCAAATCCAAGCTATTTTGTTTTTTAATGGGTGAATTTGGAGAGCAAAACATAACCAAAGGAAACTGGAGGAATAGAGAAAAATTATTCTGCCAGGGAAAATGAATAAAGGAATGAAGATCAAATGAACAAATAGAGCCTTTGGCATCTCCAGTATCAGGATCACAATTACTTATTCTGCACAGGCCAATTATGGAGCCCATTGTGGTTTTCTTAAGCTGCATACACACGTGCAAAAATTATCGTTGGAAACGAACAACTAACAACCGTTCGTCCGATAATTGTTAACAAAAAAAGTGTACAACGACACCGATGAATGAGGATTGACGCTGGAAACAAATGACCGTCCCGGCAGATTTAATTGGGCGACGATTGTTCACTATTTATTGTGGATCGTGGATAGTTCTGCAGTACACTTTTTCCTGTACACGTCACTTCCTGCATAGTTCAAATGATCGTATCTAGCGTGTGTACATTATCAGTGGATTAAATTTGAACAATTGTATTGTTACAGCATGTACAGAATTGTGCACAATACGATCGTTCAAAATAATCATTGATCTGTCGTTAGTCATTCGTTTTCTAAAGACAATTGTTGCACGTGTGCACCTAGCTTTAAAGAGGTCGGGCACAGCTGGGCAGGGGATGGAGCATACATCACCTCCATTCATCTATTTCTAACCTTCCAATAACTATTCTGCTGCTTTGGGTCCAAAGCTTGTTATATAATGGCTTCTATTACCCATTGGATAGCTTTATCCTGGTAATTGGCTTCTCAGACCAAAGCACAGCATTATAAATGGGCAAAGTGACATCTGCACACCCCAATGCATATCTATCTAATGTCTCAAACCTGCAAACTTTATAGAAAGAAGTGTAAATTATATTATTTCTCTTGTTTCTCCTGTTTTATCCTCAGCACAGCAGAAGGGACAAATTTTGTGGCTACACATTGAGCAAATGCTCGCTGGGAACTGCACAGACCTTTATTCCTTAAATATTTACACTGAAATTCCTTAAAGCAAGCCATGTATATAAGTACAGCCATCTTCCTTTCAACAAATAAACTTCCCTTGTCATCTGACACTTTGGAGAACAAAGGCCGCACTCCCACCTGTCACAGACAAGGGCCCGACAGGTCAGAGAGAATGTTGTCACAGACGAGGAGGGATTTTGCTACCAGCACTTCCAGATGGATGAATCGAGACAGCGCTGGCTGTGATGTGATGCTGACCGACAATCTCAACTTCAACAATAGAAAATAAAGACCCACAAGCAGGCGTCTTATAATGAACTTAAAGGGAAAGTACAGAGTATGTTCAATGGGTCTGATTTATAAAGTTCTCCAAGGCTGGAGAGGATACACTTTCCACAGTGAAGCTGGGTGATACAGCAAACCTGGAATAGATCTTGTTCAGAATCGAAAACATTTGCTAACGAATAGCAAATGACTTTTAGGAATCCATTTCAGGTTTGCTGGATCACCCATCTTCACAGATGAATGTGTATTCTCTCCAACCTTGGAGAACTTTAATAATTCAGGCCCAAAGAGCGTGTATGGACTTAAAGCCCAGCTCTGCCTGCTCGAGGACTTCTCCATTTATACATTTGTAAACTTTACCTGGTCTGTCTCTGCAATAGAAAATGATCATTTATAATATACATACCTTATTCCTTGCTCCCCCAGCAGTCAACACGCTCCTGGGATGTGAACGGGTGCTTGGTGACAATGCAAGACTGCCGGTCCTGCATGGTACATGATGGCCTCAAAGGACTCTAACTGGCCCTGCAGCTAAGAGAAGCCACTTTGGGGCAGTGGGTTGACACTTTGGGCACATTGGGCCTGATTTATTAAAGCTCTTAAAGACTCAAGAAGACAGACTATCATGGGAAAACATGGGTGATCCAGCAAACCTGAAATGAATCTGGTCCTGAAAACATTTGCCAACTAACAGCAAATGTTTTTTTAAGAAATCAATTCCAGGTTTGCTGCGATTATGTATCTTCTCCAATCTTGGGGAGGTTTAATAAATCAGGTCCATACAGTCATGAAAAACTTCAGATTTTTTTAGATGTGGTCACACTTGCTGATCCAATTATTTTAATGTATTTGATTGTAAGAACCTGGCTGCTACTTACCCTCCTATGGAACTAGTAAGGGTATACTGCTTCTGCATTAATGACACTATATATATCATAAAAGGATTATTATGGAAAATAAGCAGTTAACCCTTTCAGTACTGGATTGAAATTATTGCAAGAATAAAATATTTTTCCCAGAGTTCAGCTTGAACCAGGTCCCTCCAAATGAATGTTATGTATACAAAAAACACATTTATCCTGAATTGTGCCAGTCTGCACCATGAAACCTCTGTTCTGCATGTTCCTCCCTCACTTTGCATAATATAAGAATGAAAATATGGCATTGATCAAACACATAAACACAATGATTGTTTGGTAAATCTGCAACAAATGTCACTTGTTTTTTTGTGTAAGTCCAATACAAACATATATTCTATACAACTGTGTGTGAGCAATGCATTGTCTGCACAATTCACTAGAAAAAAAATGTTTAGTACAGTCACTGCTGAGAATAGAAATGGGTGACTTCTTCTCCTCCTGTGTCATTGTTAGAATCTGCCTCTACTTGTACAGCGCTGCATAATATGTTGGTGCTATATAAATATTGTTTATTATTAATATAATAATAATAATAATATTAGTAATATTAATAATGATAATAATATAGTTATTAATGAGAGAATGGAAACAAATGTCAGGTATTTTGACACAACAATGCCTAGCTAAAAGCTGAAATATCAATTATAGGTGGACTGACCATTTTAAAAAAGCAGGTAAAAATATAAAAAAGTCCCATCTGATGTACCCCCTATTTATTGTACAGCGCTGAATAATATGTTGGTGCTCTATATATTCTGTTTATTATTATTATTAATAATAATATTATTGATAATAATAATAATAATAATAATAATAATAATAATAATACTCTGCACAGATCTCAAATTGGAAATTGCAGGAACATGTTGGATAATACTGCTCTCTTGTGGTAGTATTGAGTTATTGCATGTGCCTCTGCTATCCTGATCTACAAGGGGGTGCTGAGAAGTTCCTGGCTTTGCCCCCTTCCAGATGAAATAGTAAAAGTGTGGGGGCATATGACAGCCTAATACCTTAGTATGTAACTGTGCAAATATCAGAACTTTGCGATTCTTAAAGCTGTTTTTTCTTTTAGTGAGAAGCTGTGATGGCAGAGGCACAAGCAAGTTTCATGTTGTTGGAGTTACGGGCCGTCATGAAGTTTTTGTTTCTCCAGGGAAAGGAAGGACAATTCTCCCCCAGTGTTTGTGACATCTCAGTGTGAATGTCCTTTGCTGACTTTCCCTGGAGAAACAAAAACTTCATGACGGCCTCTAACTCCAACAACATGAAACTTGCTTGTGCCTCTGCCATCACAGCTTCTCACTAAAAGAAAAAACAGTTTTAAGAATTGATATTCTAAGATATTAGGCTGTCATATGCCCCCACACTCATTTTTCTATTTCACCTGGAAGGGGGCAAAGACAGGAACTTCTCAGCACCCCCTCCTATGTCACTAATAAAGGAAAGAAAAACTTTGGGGTCCATTTAGAAAGTAGTAAATCCGACATTTGCCAAAACATTCGCTGGGGGAGATATTTCCAGGTCCATGTTTTTCATCAGCACTGAATGTTTCAGGTTCACTGCTTTATATATATATATATATATATATATATATATATATATATATACCCATATGTTGTGCACTTTCATTAAATTGTGTGAAGGCCTGATAATAAAACCATTAAGTACAAAGCAGACCTATGAGTTGTGTTACACTACTGTATTATCTGACTATTATGTTATTTTTTCTGTACATGCAGAAAATGTACTTAGCTGGGAAAAAGAAAACAAATGCAACCCCCACACCTAAGCTGGTATATATTAGTTCTTAAGTTTAGATGTCCCTCAGCCTGCCAATGATGTGTCCAACATGGCATGGCTTTGAAAAAGGTTAAACAAGCTTATGACTGCAATTGGGTCTAGACTATTTAGTAAAAGGCTGTAGAGCATCCTGACCACTTTTATAGTTGCTTAGTGGAAATGGCCCATCGCATCACCTGTTGTGTCAGACCTAAAAGGATTTACTGATTGGAGAATTGTAGTTTTGACTCGGCAGCTGACCTGCCAGACCTCTTCGGAGAGACCATTTGGAGAGCAGAGGTCCTTCTGGGCAGCATGCTGGCATAGGACAGGCTTTACTATTCAGGCTATGTATGCTTTCTAAAGGATCAAACTGTAAGATATTTACCTTTTTTCATTTGATTTACTTGGATTCTATTCAACTGGATAAAACATTAAATGTAAACGTTAACTGGATAAATTTAAATGTTAACTGGATAAAAAAGTTCAATAAGGCTTTAGGAATTCCTTACCTGTCTTATAAAATGCACCTCCTTAATAACCGTCATCTAAACATCCATTTCCCAAGCTGCATTTTTCTTCTCTTAATAAGTCTTGTGCTTGTTCTGTTCTTTATGACTTGTTGTGTTCCAATTTTTAATTTCTATGACATCGTCCTTGCAGGCAAAATAACCTTTATTTTCCATGGATAGATGCAGTGTACTGATGTGACCAGTAGTTCATGATTTGTGCTTTCTTGGTTAGAATATTTATTTCTTGTTGTAAGAATCTTGTAAATATCTCTCAGCTAAAACAGTGGAACCCGGAGAGTTGAGGCTGTGGGAGTTGTGAGAGGTTTGATTCTGATGGTACAGCATATGCAGGGCCCGGGGACCGTGTAGCTGCAGCCGGTTGATTTGTCCCATCATTTGTACACATAATGTAAATGGATGTAGGATCTGAACACAAGATAAATGTGCACTTCTATACAGAAGCAATTGGCTGCCTGCGTAGCAGGAAATCAAGGTGCTCATATGTCCTGAATCAATAAATTAGTTTCCAGGTTAAGGTCTCAGCTTTCGCTACGTTTTTTAAAATTCTTTAGCACACAAACTGCTGTAAGTATCCAGCAGAGCACCACAGGAGTGGAAGTCAGTAAAAAGTTGTTTAAAAGTTTTTTGATATCATACAATCATAAAGTCCGCCAGTACCGTCCAGCATATTCACAGGCAGCAATGTTTCATAATGAACGAGGCTACAAATGGGAGACATTGCAGAGATAAGGCAGAGGGATGCAGGAAAAGAAGAATGAGACGGAGAGAGAAGAGGAAAGAGAGAAAAGAAGAGACAGGGAGAAGCAGAGACAAAGATAACGAGAGAGAGAGAGAGAGAGAGAGACAGAGACAGAGACAGAGACATGGGGGGGAAAAGAAAGGAAGAGTGAGGGAGGGAAAGCGAGAGAGACAGAGAGGGAGAGCGGGAAGAAAAGAGAGAAAAAGGAAGACAGAGAGAAGGGGAAAGAGAGAGAAAGAGACATAGAGGAAGAGAAAAAGAAGGAAGGAGATAGGGATGGAGAGAAAAAGAGAGAGAAGCGAGGGAGTGAGAAAAGATGGAGAGATAGAAAACAAGAGACAAAGAAATTTTGGGGGGAGAGAAAAAGAGAGAGAAGAGAGAGAGAAACGAGAGAAAGTAGGAGAGGGAAAGAAAAAGAGAGAAAGGGATAGAGACAGATAGACAGAAATAAAGGAAAGATTAACAATTATATAGATAGATGAAGCAGGGAAAAAATGGTTGGAAGAGTAAATTGAATCAGTAAAGAAAGAAAGAAGGAGAAATGGAGGGAAAACAATGGGCAGATGGGTATTAAGAGGAATTGAAAGAGAAAGGATAAAAACAGGGATAAAGTGGGAAGGATAGAGCATAATAAGTTAGAGACAGACAGTAAAGAGAGAAAATATATTTATATTGGAAGGAGAATGTGTAAGTGTAAGGGAAGCAGGTGAAAAATGAAATAAAAATGAAGAGATAAGCAGAGAAGAAAATAGGGAAATAAATATATTAAATACCAATACAAACAATAATTTGGTAGAAATAACATTAACTGAACATGTTTTAATTTATTATGTTATTAATGTTATTAGGAGGCTTATTTGTGTGCATAATAAATAAAGCATGTCATTTCATATCTCACTTACCAGGCACCATGTGCAGACCATCTAGGACCATAAGATAAAAGCTAATGAAAAAAATAAAAACAAAAATAAAAACTGGAAAAGGGAAAGAAAACAAAAACAAAGATTAGAATTTACACCAACCATTTGTTAATAATATTCCAGGTTCAATTTCACATTCTTTGGGATTAAATACATATACCTTGTTTTAGTAATTTAGATTAGTAATTCAAATAAACAATGCCTTGACAAAGTATGTTACATAATGCTGTATTCTTTCTATTTCCAGGTATATCTACAAGAAACTATCCTGAACTAGGTAACTATAAAATCATATTTAAAAAAAAAAAAAGTCATGAAATGACTGCCACCTGGATTTCCATATTTTAAATGGAACTCCCACTGTCCGTTTGTCTACCGAATATAATCACTGGTAAAAGTCACTACCAATTTCCCTGGGAATAAACCTATATACAGCATTTCGACCCATTTTCCCCAATGTCATAAACATGCATGCTCGAATAATGGGAGTGACTGTATGTAAAAGTGAGATTTAGGTTTATGAAAAAAGTTGAAGTTTTTGGTTAAAAAGACTTTTACTTAATTTTTTGCCAAAAATAATTTTGAGCCCACTGCCCTTGGTGCATTCAGGACAGTGTTCACCTTTGCTACTCTCTTGGCAGCTGTAGTAAAGCTGGATGTTAGGATAATGTAGCTCAAATATAGTGGTGTGGGAGTCACATCATCACTGGCTCATTAGATTTGGAAAAAGTGGTGGAGAATATGACATTTGTAATGATAGAGGAGACGCTGCCATGTGTATAAATATGGTGTGCGAGGGACCCCATGGCCACCCTTAGCACTCTTCCACTGATTCCACTAAAGGATCCATTTATACTTCTACATTGCACATAAAATGGGGTAAGATACACATTTTGGGTTGTCATGCCATCCATTATGAAAGCCACTGTAACACCAAAAAGTATTTTGGATATGAAATAGCTTCAAAAAACAGTACTGTGCATTTTTGGGTATGTTGGAATGTGTTGACAGTCCATTCATTTTCATTAGGCTGCCCTATTGCAATGCATGTTAACATAAACAGGTAGTAGCAGGATTTTGATGACAGGACGTTGCTTGAATGTCTACCTGGTATATAGACATGGGATTAGGAATTATTTACTAAAGGAATGTAGGCTGTTCATACAGCAGAGTGAATTTAACCATCCAAACATGTGCAAGAAAATGTTGTAAATTTCCATGCATGTGATTGGGTATTCTTTGCAAAGTGAACTTCACCACATTCACTGAGCTAAGTGAATTATCCCTTGCTGGGTGAAACGTCACCCTAGTGGGCGAACAACCCTTTAGTAAATCAGCCCCATAATGCCAAAGGACAGCTTTAGACTGCATACACGCATCAAATAATTATATCCCTGTTCTGGAAGATTGACAAATATCCAGTTGGGAACCTCTATTATTCACTTCTATAGAGGAGAGCACAGAGGGGTGCTGCTTGCTCCTTCTCTTCTTTTCCTCTCCATGGAACAGAATTGTGTGTACAACATTCGCTCAATTCATCTGTCACTAGAAATTATCTCAATAGATCACCTCCAGTGACAGTGATCCCACATGGCCTTGGTCTACTGTTACCCAGAAATGGTGGTCTCTGTCAATGACCGTGCAAGATGGCAACTCCCAGCATACAGAATACTTGGCAATGTGAACCCTACCGGGCATTTAAATACCAGCCACATGGGACCTTAGGATAAGGTTAAGAAGATGTATGAACTTTTTAACCTGTTTTACATCCCAACCAATTTCTTAATAAAATGTTACAATTACATACATAACTATTACGGAGTCATTATTTTGGGAATGAAATTGTCATTCCATCACGTCAATCCTCCATTCCACATAAAATTGATATTTCAACCCCTCCTGTAATGGTTTCTATTTCCTGCTCTCCTTATTAGGTACCCTATAGAACCTCACGGTTAACCCCCACCAGGAATTAACAATATTATAATGAGCAATGTCCAGTATGATGTTTCTTGAAAAATTAATTTTAGATAATATTAATGATGGTTATTACTAATAATAATAATAATAATAATAGATACAAAATCTATTAGGAACTAATAAACACCATTGATCCCCTGTAATAAAACATTTAGCAAAGTGAAAATAATTATGTTTTTAATTATAAATAGTGATAGATTATACTGTAAGTTAGCCAACTTAATGAATGCATAAAAGGATGCAGTGAAAAATACACTGAAACAATCTGGATCTGATTTATAAATAGTAAAAGTCATTAAACCAGAATTAGCTGACCTATCCTGGCATGTCACAGTATAATGATCAAGAGCAATCTGCCTGGTTGCTTGGGAAATAGCAGACACATCTTTTTCTTCTAGCATAGATCATCCGGAAGATTTCAAAGTCAAAGTATTAGGCGCCATGTTACCTTTTCTTCTAATTCTTTAATCTGTCTTCTTTGAAACTCTAATCTTTCTTCTAGCTCCTTGATTCTCTGCAAGAGAAATACGATCAATCAGTGCAGAAGATTATTTGGGAGGGTGGATATGAAGTGATGTCAGGTCATGGTATTCTGTAAAGCAAGACATATTGGCAAGACTTATTGTTCAGATCGGTAACGCAGTAAAAAATCAGAAATCATCTTTTATATATTAGAAAATAGAAATCTAGCTTCTTTGCTACAACTTGCTTGTCTTTGTTATTAAAGTGTAAGATTTTTATATCTTGGTTTATATATAAATAGGCTTTTTACCCCAGAGGAACCCTTCAAATAATATTGGGAACTCAAGGACCTCACTGCAAAAATAAATTAACTCAGAGTGAATTTCTCCCTATAGTGTTAAGATCTTTGGTCATCCTGGTGGCTTTGCCAAGTGGCATTGGGCATGGAACTATTCAGGCATCGTCATATGGTTGGTCAATCAGCCAAAGCTCAAGGAACCCCAAATACCATTGGAGAATGGCTGGTATGTATGTAATGACCATAACCTCACATTTTAACCTCTATCTGGGGCTCCATTACGGAATTTTACTAAGTTCCCCAATGACAACAATTTCACCTAACATCAGAGGAAATTACTAAACAGCAACACAGACAGAAGTTTTTGTATTAGTAAAGGGGAAGAAGGAAGGCTAGAACCCCTATCGGAAATTAATTTCTACCGATGACTGTAGGTATTCCTTTACACTTCCTGCCTGGTGAAAACGTTGTCACCGGGAAAGTAAATAAGGGGAAATCTCAGAAATTATGGAGCCTTAGGTAGTATTTAAACCTGATATGGTTTCTCATCCTTGCCTACTCTTCAGCAGAACTTTCTCTATAAAAGTTTTGGTTTGTGTTACATTTTTGGTAAATTGCATGTGATAATTAAATTATTTTTTTTCTCCTTATAAATATGTGGGCAGTGCATCCTCTTCCATATTTAGCATTTCTTACTTGAGCAAGGGGAATTTTTCTTTGGCATTTGCAAAAGTTATCAGAAGCTGCCCAATGGCTGAAAAGGAAAGCTGGTTAATGGGGGACCCGGAAGTAGCATTGAAAAAGAGGTGGTGGGGAATTAACTTTTGGCTCATTGCCTAAAGGCAGGTACAGACCCCCATTGGAACTGAGCAATCCTGTGTGGCTCCTGGTGGCTGACACCATACCAGCTATTGAGTTATTTGCACCACCATACTGTCTCTTAAAGAAACAACATCTGCACATTTGACTGCTGGTGGCAGGTTGTGTTACTGAACTGCTCACTGCCAGCCCCATTCATTCTCCATTGGCGTTCCCGTAGTTGGAAGCTACTTGTAGCATCTCCCTCTTAGCAGCATGAAGAAGCGATAACTGTACTGCAACATCATGGCCAGTCTGAACATAGACTAAATTAGCAAGATCTGGAGGAGGGCACATTTGCAAGGTAAGTCTGCATATCATGCAGAACATGTTTTATTTCATACTGCATACTGCTGCTCCAAATGGGGACTGTAGCATTAGAACATTTTACCAGATTTCTAATTGGTTGCTGAATAATTCTCCACTTTGCTTTTCTGTCCAACAGGTACAGTTCTGTGAATGATTTTACTATAATCCATAGGAAGTTTTGTACCTGCTGTGCATGCTGAATGATCTCCATACGCTCACGGAGAATCTGGGCATCTCGTTCTCGTAGTTCACTCATCACCTGTCGTTTCCACTGGTCCACAGCATTCTTCAGCTGGTCCTGCTCTTCCTCTGACAGTATCTGAGACATCTTGGCTCCAGCCTCTTGTTGCAATGCATCGTACAACATGGCCTCCAGCTCTAGGATATGCTAAGGATGAAGGTAATAGCTACTGTAAGTGATTGTACATGTCTGTTAAATGCATCCTTCTGCAACTGACAAATTCTGGGCTTAAATACATGTGTTTTAATTTGAAATGCAGCAGCATTTGGATGACCTTCTCTGGAACTCAGGAGTACATATTGCATACAAAGAAATGCAACACAAAGTGGGTCAAACAAAGCTTAAGAACTTCTTCAACACTGCACCATAAAACCCAACCACAAAGAATGGATTCTCACAAGATTTTAAATTTCCAGCTGTTGCCAAAGTATTATCTAAAACTCTCTACAACTGCTGGACAGGACCTTAGCTTGACCAATAAGAGCCATTGTGACACACTAAATCTAAGAGTACATATACAACTGTATTTTTACATTCACGTTAGACAAATGGTTAATAGAAACTTTACCTTGTGAGCCTGATCCAGTGATTTCTTCCTAAAGTCAAGTTCTTCATCCAAATAACCCTTCTGCCTTGTGAACAGTTCCTGCATAGAAAGGCATAATTAAAGCAAACAAATAGCTCCTTTTCATATGTAAGTATTGAGTATTTTCAGAGAGTATTTATACTGTTGTTACTGACTGATACATACTGGTTTAACCTCAAATACAGTAAAATGCAGAACTAAGAAATTCTGGGATATTTCTAAGCTCTTTCTAAATACGTACAGATATTGTCATTTATTGGGCAGCTTGCAAACAAATATTAAATCTGTCTCTGACTTGCAATATAAAATATAAGTGAGTAAGTAGTAGTAGTAAGCTGGGTGACTCAGATCCATTATAAGGAACAGTAAATCACAGCCTATGTGTACATTTTTAGGTTTCTTAACAGGTCAGAAGAAAATACATACTACTTGTAAATATTGCCCACTGAAAGAACTTCCAAACTCCTTTCCTGCACATAATGCCTCCTATCATACTCTTCATACTCTTCATCACCTCCTGCACTCTTAAAACAACCAACTGTCCTCTGCTGTACATATTGCCTCCATCATACTATATGAACTATTCCCCTGCTTGTAACACCATTCATACTGCTCCCCTGCCAGGGGGTTAGTGGGGCAGGCACAGTTTTTTTCAGGAATGGGCATGCATGCCCACTCATATTTTGCAAAGAATTCTTTGGTGGTCCACAGCCCTGGCTGGTCCGGCCCCCCCGCAGGGTAAAGAAAAGGACTTTGCTGGGGGGGGCACACCGGCCACAGTAACGGACCATGTCTCCCTGAACACATCCCACCCGCTCTCCTATCGCAGGCCCAGACCTGGTATCATGACATCACTGTGGGAGAAGTTTCTTCTCCTTTGAGTGATGCATAGGCAGGGATGTAGTGAGGCCCGCAAGTTTACATACCAATGATGAACATGCACGCTCGCCATGGATAGTACCTTGCCCCTTCTTCCTTTATTTACCACTACACCCCTGTCCCCTGCACATATTGCCCTTGACATACTGCTCTCTGACACATATTGACTACTGTTACACCATCTCTCATATTTTACCTGCTTCCATACCTCTGGGCTGAGCACAAACTGCCCACTGTCACCTATAATACTCTACCACACATAGTCTAAAGTGGTCATATCACCTGTACTCCTCTCCTGCACATACTACTTGCTGTCATACCATCTGCTTTCCCTCATATACTGCCTTCCTGATAAACCATGCATGCCCCTTTTCAGTACATAATATCTGCTGTCATACTACCTCTACTCCTTTTTCTATATATACGGCACACTTTTGAATTCCTGTTTGTAATATCTCTGACATTTCTATTCTGGAATGGGCACACTTTTGTTAATGTGTAATTATAACCAGGAATACAGTTTCAAAATTATTTTGCACACTGCTTCCATTACATCATGTATATCAAATGTATCAAATAGTCATTGCAAAATCTAAACAATCACCCAGTATCGGAGTACATGGCCAGTGTTACCTTTTCCTTCTCCAGGTCGACCATCTTTTGCTGTAGAGCAGACTCTGTTACCTCTATTTGCTGAAGCCACTACAAGTAATGAAAATGATTTAGCCAATAATTAAAAACATCAACAATGTATAATTTTGAGAAAATAATTATAGAGATATTAAAAGATCAAACTTGAGGTTTCAGGTTTAAAAGGTAGATGTATGGGGTTTGAATGGCTCCATAGGAAGCAATGAATAATATATACTGTATGAATGGTAAAGAAATAGAACTGAAATAAATGTGGGAACTGCTGGGACATCAGTATAATGGATGAACCCTAAAAGATTCTTAGACAGCAGAACACCTATGCAGAACAATGCTTAAAGTGACATTGTCATAAGTAAAGTATGGTCGCCACTGCAGACCTTCTAATGGAAAAGCTAGATGTGTCTATCTGTGTCTGACTTTACTATGTTTTAGTTACTGTTTTAGGAACAAGCATGGTGTAAAAAAAATTTTTTAAATAATCTAAACTTTTATACTTGTTATAAGTCAGCTTTTCAGACTTTTCAGGCTTTCCTACTTTGGTTGTTGCCTCTCCACAAGATGTATGATCTAGATATACTATTGCAGTATAATGTTACGTTTCTCAACGTTTCCTGAAGAAACAGATTTGATCTGCGAAACGGGTTGAAAGTCCGTTTTCTAGAAAATTTGCCTTACCAATTTGTGGTTGTATCTGTAACCCTTTTTAGTATGTGTACAATAAGAAATAATGTTTCTTTGCTGCAAAGTCTCTGCTGTACCAGATATACCAAGTATTAGGCAATATTACATATATTTTAATGTGATGTTTGTAATGAGTTTTTAAAACAAAATTAAAATTTTTTAAATAAATTTTGTTCATTGAAGTAGCGATGATAAATTAAAAGCCCTGAAAAACCAAACTTCCAGATTTTATTATTATTATTATTGTTATTATTATTATTATTATTAATAATAATATTATTAGATATAAAAAACAGAATTTATTTAGCACCAACATTTTACGCATCGCTGTACATTAAAAAGGGGTTGCAAATGACAGACAAATATACAAAAACGAAGATGACTCTGTCAGAAAAGCTTACAATCTAAGAGACTTTTTCCTACCTTTTCAGCCAGGTTAAGGACGGTTCTGGCCTGGATAACAACCACTTGTTCATCATTTGTCAAATTCTACAGCCAAGACAACATAAAAGTAGTTAAAGGAAAGCAATTAACAATACCCTCCAAATACACAAAGCTTTGCAATGATACGAAGCATAGGATCGCAGTCCTTTGTCATCCACTGGTAAGTAATCTGTCGCAGTCCTACAGAAAGCTTACAGCAGATCCACGTGAAGTGTTCTGACTGAGGAACGTGTTTTATGCAGCAGAATTGTATTTTGTTTGAAATTATTTTTGTTTTAAAATTGGGGTGTTAAAAATTTTGGGTGTTTATTTAAAATCTTTATGATAGAAGGAAAGATTCGGTACATAAACTGTAGTTATGAAAAAAAATGAGTTTTTATTGAGAAACAAAAGCAGCCGTTCTTGCCATCAGTCAGTCTCTGTATGGAGCTCACTGCAGCCATGTCTACACCCAATAGAATATATGAGGAAACCAGCATAGCTGATAAGTAACCCAAGATTCATACTCTACATCAGTGGTCCCTAATCTTTCTGACAGCAGGGCCCAGTAACAGAATAAAATTTTGCTGCGGCCCAGTATATGTACAGCTTACATTTCTATGCTATTCCCAGCAGCTCGGCCTCCTGTCGTGGGCACTAGCTAAGGATAGCAGAGTAGTGTAAGAGATCTGGTGTGCTGTCCGGTGGCAGACCTGCTGGGAATGGCAGAGAAGGGTAAGCCTTACATACATTGCTATGCCATTCCCAGCAGCTCTTGTGTAAGCAGTGCTGCCAGTGCTTCTGTCCTGTCATTTGCTGCCCCCACCTCACCAGTCATGGACCGGCACCGGTCCGCGGCCTGGGGGTTGGGGACCACTGCTCTACAGAGTACATGCCAGACTATAATATAGTCCTACTGCAACACATTGGAATGTCAGGTTGAAGGTGCACTAAAGCTGCGTACACACGTCCAATTTTTATCGTTGGAAATGAACGACGAACGAACGACGAACGACTGATTGGCCAAAAATTGTTTGTAAAAAAAGTAACCAACGACGCCGACGAACGAGGATAGTCGTTAGAAATGAACGACCGGACCGGCGGATCGGACGACGATCGTTGACCATCTATCGTGTGTACGGTCGTTCAGTGATCGTGCATGTTCTGAGCATGCGCGTTGCTCATGTGAGAATACATCTTTTTTAGGAAAACACACAAAAGCAAAGTTCAGCCTATCATTTAAACTTAGGGAAAGAAAAACTTTAAAGAACATTTACCAAACTTTTCAAGAACTGAACCCCAGCACGGTTGCCCATCTCTACTAACAAATGACTTCACCTCATATTATCTTTAAACCAACAGCATACAACTTGAATGACAAATTCAAATATAAGAAGGAGATGGTATTAGAATACTTTTTGTAGCACAGCTTTTTGTTGAGCATAAAGCAAAGAGGCTTAAGCTGCCTCCAGGAAGATGAGCAGGACCCAGGCAGATTGTGAAATGCCACAATGTTGTACTTTCAGAAGTCCCTAGCTTGCGTTCAGTCAGTACGCTCCACCTGTTAGAGCAGATTGTGTTTGTGTATGCGACAAATACAGCCGCTAGAACATGCACAATTTAGAAAGTGAACATACACTTACGGCGTTATCCCCTAGGATGTCCAGCTTTTTCATCAGCTCATTAACTATGATGTCCTAAAGAAGATGGAATAAAATGGTCAGTAGAAATTACATTTTCAATAACGCGGTCTATACAGAGGAATCAACGCTCTACTTACTGTGACCCCTTCAGCTTCACAATAGACCTGCAGGGGGCTCTTCCCTTCTGGAAAGGGGATGAGGTGGAAATTAATAGCAGGTGACCTCCGCTCTCTCTCCTGAGAAGACAAATGAAATATACAGAAAATGATTATCCTTGTTGGTAGTTTGTAGATGCAATATAAAGAAATTAAAATGAACTATGTTGGTTCAGTTTCTGAACTGAGTTCCTAGCTTTGAATTTGCCAGACATTTCACTTTAGGTGTTAGTAGATATTTTAGTTTTTTTATATTATGCAGAACACAATAGGAGGATATGAAAGATTCAAAGGTGTGCAATAATACTCAAAACTTTTAGGTAGACAGGAAACAAAGAGAATTTTAGAGTATCTAAAAAAACATGGTAAGACACGGGGGCTGGCACTCGGCACACCACACTTGGTATATATTGGTAGACTTACACTTACAATTATACACTAATGTATTTTTTATATACAATAAACTATAAAAAACATTTTTTTAATAGTATGATTCATAATTAAATTGGCAATATGATTTCTAGAACTGTCAAAAGAAATACTAAAAATGTGTGCCGATCCATTCTGGACTTTAGGGATTGGAGTTGGGCACCCCAACAAAAGACTTTAACTACTGCGATGCTATCCAAAAGCTGTTGGCATTTTGCTTTATATACTGCAGTTCATAAATGTTGATAATGAAAAGATAATATCTTTCTAATGTTACTGCATGTGATATCAATATTACCAACAAAACTAAATCCAATGCCTGACTGCATTGCGTTTAGATTTTTCCTTCCTTGATTCTTTCTTTCTAGTCCTAATCAATATGTTAATGAAATAAAACTTATCTATTTATCCATTACATAATGTTGTCATCAATGGGGAATAGTTTATTCTGTGGGCACATTTCATTATTTTACTCCAGTTTGATAAGACTTGGTCTATGAAGTCTGTGCCAATATTTTTTCACAAAGAAAGCCACATAAAGAAATTGACTTACTTCAAGCTCAAGGATTCGAAACTCTAGCAGCTCATTCTGGTCTCTGGCATCTTGGACATCATGTTTAAGTTTGGCTTCATCAATCTCCATTTGTTTTATCTGCCATGGAAAAAAACATTATTCATTTTACAATATGCTATACTCTGCACATATTCCATATGGTCTCGTTTATCAAACTATCCAAAAGAAGTACTTTTTATGTTGGCACAGCAGGTCCATATCAATATTTCTGTAATACAATAAAGCTTACAATATAAAAATGGTTGCTTTGGGAAGCCACTACAGGTCCTGCTTAAAATTTTCTAATACATGAGGACACATTTGCACCAATCCATAGCAATCTATTCACTTACATAGATACTACAGTATATTGAGTTTGTGCAAATGTTTATGAAGCATCAATCAGAGAGTAATTCTAAAAAGTTGTTATAGAGCCCTTTGTGGTGCCTTGGTACAGCATTTTAAGTTGAAGTCTTACTTTGTCCAGTAGCTCTTGATTCCTCTTATAAAGTGCCTGCTTCTCTTCAATCCATTTCATGTCCTTCGAACAAAAGAAACAAAAATCCATTACAAGACCCATTAACTTTAATATTTATACTGTGACCTAGGATAAAGTACACTTTATATATACACATTACAATGTTTTACAGATTCTCTAGAAGGGGCTGCAGGACTGAATGCAATGCATAGAGATACATCATCGTGTGCAGGCCATGCACAAATAATAAGGGAGATGCCTGGAAAAATGTGCATGCTCTGAGGTTGTTATCCTGATTTATGCCTAAGCTTCCATGTCTGAGCCACTGACCTATAACATGTTCTGTCCAACATATCCTATTTTGCATGCTTGATCTAGGTCTGAGACTCACCAGAATAGGAGAACTTGTGAAGTTCTCCCTTAAAAATATAGCCCCATTGACAGCTATGTTTCCACCCCTACAGTTTTCCTTTAAAGCAGAACTATTGCAAAAAAAAAATATATTGTGACTAGGTAGGTCCCTCATTACAGAAGGGACAGGCAATGTCCCTTCTGAAATAAAAATAAATAAATATACCTGCTTGATCACCTATCTTTGTTCCTTTGCAGGTATCGCCATCTTTTTCTTCTATTCCAGGTTTGCTGATCTTTGGACATTACCTGGCCAAGCCTGGATGATCTAACATTCAGTCTTGGCAGCCCTAGGGGAAGCGGAGATACCCAGCATATCCCAGCATTGTGCGCATGTATAGCTCAGTAATATTTCTTAAAGAAGATAGGAAACAGGAAGGTAAGTATATTCTATTGGATCACTTGTCTCTTTCTGCAAAAAAACCCTGCCTGCCCTCAGAACTAAAAATCCTCTTTATTAATGGAGTATGAACAAAATTAAAAATCCCATATATGATGCAGTCTGTCTTTTTCATTAACAGTTTTCTCACTCCCCCTTTCTAAATTTGAAGTACCCACTGAACTTTTTTTCTTTTTTCAACAGGCTGACAATGCTGTTAATCTGCAGTGAATTAGCATAGCAGTACTGACATCCTGGAGACAGGGTAGTCGTAGATTAACATGTTTTAAATTGACTTTAAGTAAATGCCAAACAATATGCATGCAAAGAGACAAGGGATTGATATACTGAATACAAAATACAACATTTTTCTATTAAAGTCGTCATTTAATGTAGTTTATTGTCAAAGTTTCATGCACCGGGCCCTCTTCGGTGCTCAGTGTTGCTATACACAGTCACTCATGAGTATTGTCAGAATTAATACAGAGTTTTGTGCTTTTATGAAACATGTTGTCCTTGGGAAGCAAACCACCAAGCTGATTTCCCCTTAACCACTTACATGAACAACGTTTTATGAAGATTTTTTTATTGCAGTTTTCCCAACCTTTTGATTTTGATTTTCCTGTTGAGTTTCTTAGATTTAAAACTGTACAGAGAGTTTGTTCTAGAAAACAAAGACTAAGCATACCTGAATAATTTAGAAAGCTTTGATCACAGTCTTGTTTTCAATCTAATTGCTCTGATATTGTAATCCACATCAAACCAGGAATTTAGGTTTGCCTAGGTCACATTGTCTTTGTAGATATATGATGAGATCAAGCACAAGTAAACAATCAAAAGCATAGACGACATCGGCACTTGTATATAGCATCACACTATAAGGAAAAGCAATAGAACTGAGGAATTTCATTGATGGCTTACTCAGCTGAAAATAAAATACTCCATTATATACTAAAATACCCAAAGAAAAATAAATATTTTTTTTTCTGTGAATAGGTAATAATGAGCTTGTTTACTAAAGCAGAACAAAGCACAAAGACTATAAGCACAGTGCAATAACTCAAAAGAACCTTTTGTTTTACTATAGCCATATAAATCAGCAGACTTTCTTAAGCTTTTTTTTACCCCCCAAGGAACCCTTTAAATAATTCTCAGGTGTCGACAAACCCCTGCTACAATTATTCAATGGGGAAATGCTACTTGCATTGGTTGTCAGTGGGAAGAAATGACCCCCATATGTTAGTAAAATGCAAGACAGCCCCAAAAAAGTTTTTGCTTTTATACAGCTAGGTCTGCCAAGTGGTGTCAGCCCTGGAGCTATGCAGGCACTATCCTATCAGAGGTCAAATAGTCATAACTCAAAGAACCCTGGGCAACTTCTGGAGAAACCCTAGCGTTCTATGGAACCCTGGTAGAGAATGGCTGGTCTATAGCGCTATTAGCATTATGATAAATTTTGTAAGCCACATAAAATCTGTGCATTTAGAAATCCACATTGGAAATAAAAAAAAACAACTCAATTCTGAATGTATGTGTAAATATATATATATATATATATATATATATATATATATATATCTTTATAGCAGCACTTAGACTTAGCGGAAGGGATGGGAGAGGCAGGACTGAGAGATGTGTGCTGCATGCAGTTGTGTTGATCCCTTCATATTGCTGGTGGTCAGTAGTAGGGATGGGCGAGCGAGAATATTAAGTTCAATCTTGCGGCGAATCGGGCTCTCGCCGAACAGGAGGATCATGCAGCCCTGGAAATCCACTGCAATCCCCAGGCACTAGGGATTAATTACCCTCCAGTGCCTCGCACACTTTTCTCAATGAATGCAGCCACAGCTGCAATCATTGAGAAGATGCCCAGCACAAGAGAACCTCCTGACATTGTAATATAAGTATCTCTTACAAATGATAGATTTGTATCTTTAACAAATGTAATTTGTTAATAAATGTCTTTTACCCGAAATTGGTTCATCGAAATTTTGCAGACCTAATGCAAGTTCGAGGAAATTTTCGCGAGAATGCAATAGGCATTGTCGCTCATCCCTAATCAGTAGACATGGGGTGGAGAGAGGACACCACTGTATTCGTAAATAGTGCTGTCATCTACTTGCCTTTGCTGTTTGGCAGGGCTGTATAACAATCAGAGGTGTGCAAAAATGCATATTACTTGGCAGGTAAAACAGCTCTTATATGTATTACAATAAAGTATTTAGAATATTGCCTGCAGTTACCCTTTAACTACAACTCTGCTTCCAGTTTTTCAAAAAATCTACATGAACACAGCTTACCTGCCCCTGCTCAGACATGGCTTTTTCAAAATCTTCGATTCTTGTTTGGTAATGAAGAATGTCAGCTTGTAGTTGCTCTCGAGTCTGCAGAGATTATACAGTTTTAGCTGAATCCAGATATCTATACTACTAATATACAAGAACTAGTATATAATCCCAATAAATATACTAAATAAACTAAAAAAAGACAATAATGAAATATATTGTGTATGGGAGCCAACTCATTTTTGGTATAGATTCACTTGCAGTTTTCCTTTATTATGGCTGGAATCACAATTTGAAAATAACAAAAGCATAATGGAAAAAGGGGAAATTTAATATTAAATCACCTTGACTTCCCGCTCTGCATCCAGGGTTCCACCAACTTGTTCCTGCAGAAGGGCATATGCCCGCTGTAAGGCCTGGTACTCCATAGTCAGCTGGCGGAACCTCAACTCTGTCTCTTCTTTGGCCATGCCCTGTGTAGAGGATATTTATGTGTATTAACATAAAATTATGTTGATAAGTTTTCTTGTCATTTCAAAAAATGAAACGCTATGTTACATTATAAAATAATCATTGTAAATGTTGTTTTGTTGTATAAACTTAATAATATTGAGCAATTTTGGTAAACATATGCAGCCAGTCATTTGACAATTCATTTTTATCTAGCAAACATGCAGCTGTGATGCAGAAACCATGCAGAAAGGTAATTTCATTCACATTAAGGCTCTACTTAAATAATAATGAGGTCTATAACCTCATTCATCTGCTTTATGTACCAACAATCAAACTACAAAGATGGTTTTTAGTAATTGGTGGCTATGGGAAACTGTTTTGAACAGACCCTTTCTGTATGGGAGAGATAGAATGGAGACTGCTTTGGGGGTGCTTGAGAATAGTTCTACATCCTTAAGTAAGGGATCTGAAATCATCAAATAACCAACAAAAAGCTCTCGAGTGGAAGGGTGCAATGCCTAGATCAGGGGTCAGCAAACCCAGGTCTTTAGGCTGGTAGTTTGTTCTGGCCTAATGTCCCCCTGGCCATTCCGGCCTAATGCCATCCGGGAAACCTGCAGGGGAGCCAAACGGCAACAAACTACCGGAGATCCAGAGCTGCATGCGGCTCTTGAGCCTCCCTGTTGTGGCTCCCTTCCCTATTTATCCCGGCCAGCATTAACACTTTCGTCGCTGGGGTAAATAGGGAACATTCCCTCTTCTTCGTATGCATTGCGGAGGAGAGGGATTTCCCTTTAGGGTGGGACTCAAGAGAGAGAGTCCGGCCTAGTGTGCTCCTGCCCACACCTGAAAGGACCTAGTGGCCATAAAAGATTGCTGACCTCTGACCTAGATGAAAAACCTAATACTAATCAGGTCAATTGTGCGCTCTGAATGTTTATGTGACCAGTCAGAACGGTATTGATCACCAGTATATAAAAGCATAAAATACCAATGGTTTGAATTTTTTGTATCTTTCCTTGGATAATTTCCCTTCATTTCCTTTTATATTATATTTCTATTATCATTTTAATTTATTTAACTACAAATTACTGCTTCAATGGTAAAAAAAATTATATCATATTACTTATGTACAATCAGACCCTTTAAAAACAAATACTGACTGCTCTCATATACTACAATTATATACGATCAACCACTGAACAAGGGTACTTTGGTGTCCATCTTTTGGGAACAAATAGATCATCATAGACTCTTTTTAACTGGTTCCATAAAGGTGACACCATGTTAAAGAATGAAGAATTTTCACCTCTTCCACATCTTCATCTGGAGTGCAGGGGGTGCGATCAGTTCGATCGGTCTGGTATGATATTGAGGAACCATCAGAATCCAGTGAGGCCTCTTCATCATAACCAAAGAATGTTTCCACAACTGGCTGATAGAGGGAACACAGAAGAAATAGAACATTATGCTAATTTCTAAGATTATAATTTCTGAACATCAGCCAATCAGCTAAAAACTCAGTTGAGATATCTATACTGGGATACCAACCAAAGCTTTTCTAATCCTACTCAGCCAGTTCTGGGCACCACTTGCAGACAGCAAAGGCAGATTTTGGACTTCTGTGCAGACTAGATGTGGCTAAGCAATGAAACCTGGTACAAGACCCTCCATGACTTGTGACTGGACAATAAGGAGCAACAACTGATAAGATTATAGCTCTTCTCTTGCACAAATAAGTGTGCAAACCAATAGAGCTCCCACAGAAGTGTGCGAAGTCTCCATATTCAAGTCTAAGTACTATTGGGAATTTCAGTGGTTAGGAATATAGAAATAATTATCATGGTGTTTTTTAATATACTTGAAATTTAGGTGTAAAGATAAGTAGCACACCTGCAAAGAAACTCAACATTAAAATATCTTGAACAAGCAAAAGATTTACTGTACAGTTAAAAAAAAGGAACAGCTTTAGCTAATCAGCTCCAAATGAAGTTAGATCCATTGAATCTGGGGTCCAATACCAAACAGTAATAAGATAGTAAGGCTACACTACATTGCCGAAGATTTATTGGAACTTAGATAAGTGGGGCTTACATAAGTCTAGTATGAGCTTGTTTGGTATCCCAGAGAGACATTTTGTTGGAATTATTCCTAATGGAAACACAACTGGAAACTGCAGTCAGGGCGTCAATGGTGGCTTTTGTGGGTCAATGGGCACAAGTGCATGGTTTGCCTTGGAGAGCAAAAAGACAACCTTTACCTCAAGGCTGAGGTTGAAATAGCAGACAGTAATTGAGGTGGAACACCTGTAACAGTCCCTATTAAATTTATCAGGAAGCAGTACACAGATACACTGTCCAAAACTAGTAGGAAATGTCTTGGCAATGCAAATACAAAGTAAAGTCTTCTATGATGTTCACATAATATCTTAATTTAGCATGTCAGCAAGGGGTTAAATGAATTACACATTTAGGTAATCAAGTTTTTTTTACTTTCATATTGGCAAAGTTTAATCGAATCAGTCTCTCCATTTGCGAACAGATCACCTGTGGGAAAAAAAACCTGGGATGGGGCAAATAAAAGTTGTGTAAAAGAGTTACGAAATGTAATCAGATCTGAAACTGAAATAAAAATGTGCTGTGCTTTAACTTTAGAGGGCAGACTTGACATTGTATAATCTCATGATGGATGTCACTTGTGCTATGGAGAAACAAATCTCTAAATTTGAGCTTCACTGCATCCGCTAATCAGGAACAGCAGTTGCCATGATTTGTTTGCTATGATTCTTTCTAATCATAAAAATCAGAATAAAAATGGAAAATGGTTTTACCTTGGGGAGTTTTGTCATCTTTTTCCGCTGTTTCCGCAATCTTAAAAGCTTTTCTCGGTCCTGTAGATAAAAATTAATTACACAGAGAGAAATTTTCCAATTTGCATCTGGCATGAGAAGATTGAAATACAGCATGCAGGGTGACTACCCCTATAATGCATGGATAATGCAGGTAGCAGGCTTAACTCGAGTTTGTCACTTTAATACCTCTATTCTTTTTACATTGTACCTAATCAGAGTCATAACCAGGCAGACGCCTTGTAAATGAATGGGAGCATTTTGTGTGCTTTGTTCATAGTAGGACAATATTACTTTTAAATGTAAATGACGCAGCATCTGGCATGCTGTTTAATGGGACCAAGCACAAAACAGGCCAAAGCCAAATTCTACATGTAACATGGAAAACTTCTGTTCTATATGGAAACTTATTGACTACATGAGAGGCACAGGACACAATGCTCATTCTTCATTTTGCAACATATATTATCTAGAAAACTTAACCTTAACTTACTTAAATCACCAAGCACACTCATTTTTATCTAATATGGGTATTATCTTGTCCATTTCATGCACATTCTGAAAGCTTTTCTCATACCTGGTACAACCACAGCTACTTGTCACAACAGGAAGACTGCCTTGAGTAAGGATGAGAATATCTGACTTATCTGACCTGCGCCTCTATAGACCCAAAGAATGCTTTTGTATAACACAAGACAAATAGAGCAAGGTGGGCTTAAACAGGGGTGAGGTCTGGTACCCTACACCCTAATATGAACTGTAACCAAAGTGTACCTTGCTAAGCATAGTTTGCAATGTTCAGTGGAAGACTTAGCCAACAATGGGCCCCTATACAGAATGGCCTCCCCCCACCCCGATGAGCTAACTTGGAGTCACTGTGGGGCCCCCAGTTGGCTAAGAAGGGTCTGGGGGCCATTGTGTAGTGGTACACTTTGCACCTCCCTATGTCCTCCCCTGCCAATGTTTATATTTATAGTGCACCTGACTATATAAATTTAATATCAGCAGTCAGCTCAGTCCCCCCTCTCCCTAATCCCAGAACAGCTTTTTGCATTACCAGTTTAAGAGTTGAAAGTCTTCCAGGTCAGTAAGGGGAGAGGGTGAGCTGCAGAGAGACTGACTCAAAGCTGAACTCAGGTCAGCCATTAAACCAATTTTTGGCTCTCCTTCTGTAATTAGGCTCAACTGCTGGTGTAGCACCTTATTCCACAAATCCTCATACACAACACTCTCCTTCACTCCTGCAATGTGTATGGACCCCTCAACAACCTTATGTACAATGCAGTACACTTAGTATTATACATGACATGGTACATGGGGTGGATGCATTTCCAAGTGGGATCGGTCATCCATTGGGGAGGAAAAGGGCATTTCTGCCTGTTCCTTACTCCTAGGCTAACTGCACATTTACCTGTAAAGTTAAAAATGCCTATTTAAAGGCTGATCAGAGGTGGCCTTTAAATAGTTTTAGAATTTTGTGAATTTTGAAGATAAATTATTTCACAGAGCCTTCAACTACAGATGTCAGTACAAGAATATACAACTGTAGACTTTTGTAAAATGTTAGATAAAACAATCATAAAGATCTGTGCCATAATACTTACAATGACACTCTTCACGTACCCTGCTGTTTCCAGTGTCTAGAAAAAAATACAAATCTGATAAAACAAGAAATAAATAACTTATTGTTCAAGAAGCCATTAATCTGCAGCGTATAAGCGTGTATGATTTGACAATAGCTATATATAATAATATAATAACAACTTATTGATATGCCATTGTCTCCAGCATAAGGGAACAAAAGCTGCTGCATCTGGCGATTATATAGATAGCTTAAAACACTGATGAAAGTTTATCACTCCTCAGCTCTCTGACCTGGTACACAGACTCCTCAATAATTGCATTTATTATGGCATACATATTTATTAAGGTATGTAACTCCGTTGCTACATATTCTTTTATGTAACATATCCCTGCCAATTATGTGTCTGGTAATTAAAGAGTACCTGTTCTTTGTTCATGCAGAGCTACAGCTGTATATATATAAAAAAATATAGATTTAGTAAATCAATCACATTGTGCATTTTACTACCATGTAGGATACAATCTTGTGAAATGAAAGGTGCATCCATGGCGGCGTATTGGCAGATTTGGTTACAGTGCCGCTAATTTACTACAAAACAATGCATGGACAGTGCTAGATGCATTTATTTGAAAATCCTAAATGAAGTGACTTGTCACATAACAATGTGTATTGGGACAGTTTATCTTTCAGCCAGTAAGCTTTAATAGGCTAGTGAAATGAAAATTATCTTACTTTAGAGAGTTCATCAATAAATATTTGTTGTTCATTGATCTGCAGTCTCAGGAAATCAATCTCTCTCTCTTCTCGACTTTGGTCCAGGTCATTCAGGGAGCTTGGTCTTCTTATATCTCTTCCAACTTTTTGCCTCTGTAAAAAAAAATGTTAAAGTTTTCTAAATAAGTTTTTTAAAGTTGTATTCAATACACACACACACACACACACACACACACACACACACACACATATATATATATATATATATATATATATATATATATATATATATATCAGTTTAACTGTTTGCATCATATTATCAGTCTGTGATTAAAAATTGTTGGTGCCCAATGAAAACTTGCCACAAGCTGAGGCAGTTCCAAAAAAGCATATGCTGCCTTCACTGAAAACTGCATTTCAGCAATTGCCAGACTTGTAAATATAAACAACTGTAGGTATATTATTATTATTATTATTATTATTAATATCTTTATTATTAATATTATTATTAAACAGTATTTATATAGCACCAACATATTATGCAGTGCTGTACATTAAATAGGGGTTGCAATAAATGATCTTAAATCCAAAACTTCGGCTTCCCCACTTCTGAGCATTCCCAAAGAGTTTATGTGACCACAATTTAAACAAAAGAACATATAGGAAGACTTAGAAAGTAAGAGGCCAGTAGAGCTAACTTTTGCAGGAATTGTTGAGACTTGCATCTATCATTTCGCTCTTTAAATCTACAGGTCCACTGAATATTGATTTTCACTGAAGGTAATGCATGATTTTTTCCATCATATGGACAGCTTAAATTATCACGTATTGTGACAGGTTTACTTTAAATTCTATTTGATACCAGTCGAGGAAGGTTGCACTTACAGTGCCTATGGGCTCAATGAAACTTACATGTAACATGTAAGTTGAGTACAATGATACCAGGTTTATTGCAGGATATGGATGTAACACTTTTGTTTTTGGAAATTATTGTTTGTGATTATTTGTAATGCGGGCCAACAAAGGAGTACTGTATACGCAGTGCTGATTAGTTCTATGGAGAAGCAAGTGGGAAGGATGAGTGGACATCAGAAATGTTAGTTGTCATCCCCAGTTAGTTGCTTAGTGATCTACCACTTGCCTCTCCATAGAACTAATTAGTGGAACAATAAATGACATTGGGGGGCCACTTTACACCACTATTCTGTCTGTATGTAGCCTATAGACTGGTGCATATTACAACCTGATATGACACTGAGCACTACATCCATTTATACAGCAGGCATACAGTCAGTAGAGTTTTGTGAACCATTTAAGCATCAGTGGACATTTTTCTGCTGTGAAACATCATTGTGTAACACATATTATACATTTAAAAATAATAGTTGGCCAAGTATAAACTACAGCAAATCGAAAATGCAGGTATGGTTTCATATCTCTGAATCAGATCCAGAGCAAGCATGCAGAAAGTAAAAGTCAATGGAAGTGTATATTTCTTGTCTCTATACTTGTTGCGGGTCAGATCTAGCATTATCGGTACATGCAAAAATAGCAGATGTTAGTAGTAGGGAAATAGCTCTCACCATTTCTATGTTCTCTTGGGTTAGAAACTTCAACTTGTTTTCCATTCGTCGTAAGGAATGGGACATTTCTTCATTTTTGCGACTGAGTCGCTTGTTTTTGTCCAGAATAGGTTTATATTGACTCTCTGCTTCTCTCAGGCGCTTCAACTGCAACAGAAGATCACAATGTAAGCAATAGGCATAGAGTCAAAAGAAGAATATACTTTAAGTCAAGAATGGTTGTCGGCAATATGTAAATGTATGCACAAACAGATTCTTGGAGCATGGAACTTGTCAGAACTTGGTACTATGGATATACTTGTTTTCATGAATTGGATTTAAAGCTGAACTCCAGTTAAAGTACGCCTTTAAAGTACTCTCTAATCAAGAACCATTGCATCTTCACTATGTTGATGTCTTTTCAAATAATAAAAATTCTGCACATCTGTAGAATTTCAAAAAGAAGCAGCACCTAACTAATTAGCAGCTTATATATAATGTATAGCATACTGAGAAATCTAAAAGGCTAACCTTTACAGCTAAAACGAAACAGACATACCAGTTCATTCCTTTCTTCAGACAGCAGGGCATTGCGGTCTTCCAGTTTCCGGATAATTGCACTTAACTCGGCAATCTTAAGCTGGAAGCGACGAGCATCCTTTTCATCCAACTGCTGTTCCTGAAACAAAGACCAACTGCAAATAACTGAACTAATGATAAATGTTTCGGCATAACAAAAGACTCTGAAAAGTCACCGTCACACCCCAACCAAGAGCAAGACACGTGACACATATGGAACACGGGGGCATCAGGGAAGGGGAGATGTATGTTCATGAAAGCACAAAGAAGCCATAGACATCTAATGAATAAACCAATAGACTCATTGCCATTTAATAAACTTTCTCATCCTACCTAAAATACGAGTTATATTCTAACTATTGTACTCACCCAAAGACTTTTCTATTCTGCAACAGCAAAATGATATTCTTGATGAAATACAGCTGCCTTGAATGACAACTGACTCCCTACAGTATAAAGCCAGCTACCTCTTCTGGCTCCATATTGTCACATAGAATATTTGCCTTCTGTAACCAAAGAACTGTCGCTCTAGAATTGGTCCCAATTTCATCATCATTATACAACTGGTGCAGGAGAGACTTTGGGTCAACAACCTTCAGAAGCTGGTTGTCTAGATAGCTATGCAAATAAAAGAAAAGCCATGATGGAAGCTGCTGTGCTGCAAATCCAAACTGGGATTTTATTCTCAAACTTGCAAATAAAGAACCAAGGCACACAACACTCAAGCAAAAAGCAAAGCTTGGCATGATCTGTTAGCGCTCAAGATGGATTCCACTTTCGAAGTAAAAAAAAAAAACAGACATATAGATATATAAAATAGCATCACATGGGTGTCATCTTTAAAAAAAGAAGGTAAGTCCTAACAACTAAGCCACAAACGATGTACACGACATGTTATGTGCAAAGCAAGCCAAGCCAAATTTGGAGCATCTTCAGCTGAAGAGTTGCTTCAAATATACCAAATCAAAATTATAAATAAACACATTTATATTTTCAAAATTGTATAATGTAGAAAGATATGTTTTAATGAATATATTTCCTTTAAGTTTTTTGTTGTGATTATAAGAAAAAAAGATGACATCTTTGATGTACGTTAAAGCAGCTGAAATAAGACTACTATGATATCTAAATTATGATTGTAACTATGCTGCTTCTTAGGCATTGTATTGCGAACATTATGATGTAATATAATTAATATTAAAAAATGTAAAGTAAATATCGTATAAGCAAATTTAAGCAGCATATTACAAGTCTGGCTGTGTCCCAGTTGGGCAAATTTACATCTTTCTTGCCTGTCCTGGCCATTATCTCCAGTGCAGAAAGTGATAGGAAATACTATAGAACATTTGTTCATGAGTTGTGACAAGGACAGGAGTTGGTGGGAAATCTCTTGTCTATGTTGCTTTACTTTAAAGATATCTCCTCTTACTTCATGCTGGGATAAAAAAATAACCCAACAAGGGTTTCAACCCAAAAACATTTTTGTTATGGCTTTACCTATATACTTAAAGTTCAGATTAAAAATGCATATGATTTTTAGTTGAGTTATGTGCTTTGTGTATTTCTCTCAGATTAGTTAAGTCAGCTGTCGGCAAACTCTGGCCTTTAGGTCAGATAGGGCCTAGCCGTTAGTTCGTTCCGTCCTAACGCCCTCTGGCCGATCCGGCCTAATGCCGCGGGTTGCTGCTGGATCGGCCAGGGGGCATTAGGAACTACTGGAGCCGGAGCCGCTGGTGCTTCGGTGCCGCCTCCTTGCTGTTGCTCCCCTATTTACCACGGCCGGCGTTGATTCTTCTGCAGCTGCAGTAAATAGCGAAAGCTACCTGAAGGGAAATCCCGCTCCTCCTCAATGCATGCCGAGGAGAGTGATTTCACTTCAGGGAGTTTCTCTGGTAGCAGGCGGAGCCATTAGGGCGGGACTCAGAGTCCGACCTAATGTGCTCCCGCCCACTCCATAAATGGTGGCCATATGGCCTAGTGGCAATAAAAGTTTGCTTAGGTAATATGAGTGTAATTATTGCTGGCCACCTTCCTATAAAAAGATAATTGGTTATTGTGATTGCCCTGTAGCCGTAAATCTTCTAAGTTACTGAGAAAGGTCAGAAGTTTTGTTCTAGGATAGCAGTGGAAGGCGTATAGATTTTGTTTTTAAACAACATGCTTATTTTTATTATCCTTTTTTACATAATATATGTAATTCCATTAGGGTTGCTAGTCAGGACTGTTGATGTGTGGTGTCACCTTTTATGTTGGATCAAGTTTTCTGCATCCAGGCAGTATGAAAGCCACATTTCATTTAAGGCTAAATGGGATAGTCTATCTTCTCCAGTCCTGGAGAGCTTTAAGAAATTGGGCTCTGAGGGACAAAGGTGATCTACTGCTGTGATCATGGAGATCAATCATCTACATTGTACATGTGTTTGGCAAATAATAAACATAGCAAAACTTAAAAGTGGTTGAAGTTATCAAACTGCTCGACTAAGAATCATAAGGTAATAATTATGAGAATACTTTAGAAGGGGTACAGGCCTATTGTATCTCTGCAGTTTCCAACAACATGGAACTGGTTTCAGCAGTTGGTCCTTTTTTTCTGTTTTGGAAAGTCTGAGAGAATGGATAAAACCTATTTTTTTAGAATGTTCTGGTCTAGTAAAGACATTACTGATGCCGGAACAGGGGGGACATTTCTTCAACAGGGATATAGCTCCACTGCTATCACGGGAGATCTTATGCAATCCAGCAAACCTGGAACAGATCTGGTCTGGGATTGAAAATTTTTGCCAGTTAAAAGCAAATGATTTTTAAGAAATCCTTTGCTAGTTTGCTTAATCAGCCAGGTTATCCCATGATATTCTACCTACGGTCTTGGAGAGCTTTAATAAATCATTGTGTGGGGTTGGGACATATGGCCAGTTGTGTCCATATGAGATCACCCAATACATGTGAGAAGTATTCCACGTCAAGGGCATTAGATTCATCCATTTAGATATCAGTTTTCAGCAGCTTTAAGTATTTAGAGATACATAAGAGGACAAATGGCTATTTGTTTTTAGTATAATATAATGAAATATTTTATTTAGAAAGAAATTGTGTCCTACGCTACACAAAACAGCAGGATACTATGGGGTACAAAACTGTTAAAAAGACTCTTTTTTAGCCAGCAGTATCCTTACAGGGCTTCCAGAATGATCAGAAGCTTCTCCTGCACCACTTGCAAAAGGTAGTTCTCTCTTTGGGCTACCCAGATGACGTTCAGACTCTTTGAACTGGGTAAGCTGCTCATCTAGAGCCTCCTTTTGGAGCTGCAGTCTTTCGGTATGGCCGGCTTGCACACCTAACTCTTTCTCCAGCATGTGGACTGCTCTGTCTTTAATTTTAATTTCATCCATCTACAAGGAGAACAGAAGAGACATCACTTGCATGAAACACATATGGAATTGTTGGCCTCATTGAATGAGCATGTAAAAAGCTTCCATGAAATACTATTTAGTCAGAATTTTAAATATGTGACTTTAACATCTTTGGGCAATAAACCTAAATAGGTAACATTTAAAATGCAAACAATTAAAATCAGCTTAGTATCATACCCTCAAATAAAAGTTGCTGACCACACAGCTATAGGATGGTTGACCACATATACACATATATATTAAAATAAAAAAAGTGGGGATGTTCTTGTTAACAGCCAGACTACCAATATTTTTCAGTGTAAGTTTAAAAAGAAAAACCATTTATAACTTGGTTGTAGCTCAACTTTTTTCCTCTTCCTTCAGTAATAAAATACATGAACTGTTTTGGTCACTAGCCATGTATTTCCTATAATATAATCTCAAATGTAGGGAACACTCACCTAAAGAGTTCTCCATGCCTTTCTATTTTTGATTGTGTTAAAGTGCCCTTCAGAAGTTTAGTTTCTAACTTGTTCAAAAAGGAAAATTGAGCTAGCTATAGGTAAGTCTGTTCTCATTTAATGTATGACTATTTATATATATATATATATATATATATATATATATAAATTCCAGTGTTGGTTCTTTCATGTAGTATGTACATGTGACTATAAGGTAACCTAACCTTATTTGACAAATGTGACATATACCTTACACACGTCACCTAGGTTTAACAGGTCCTCTTTGCCAGCTATACGTACTTAGTAAGTTTGTATTGTGCATCATTCTGCACATACCCAGCCTTAAGGTTTCTAAGATCAGTCAAATAACAGTTGCAAACAATAGTGATGTCATTACTGTCTACCTAAAAAAGAGGCTAAGAAGTAGGTAGGCTGAAATAAAACTGGGTAGGCAGATGATCCCAAATCTACAGCCACAGGTAGATACCTGAATGTACACTGTTTTTGTAGGCAACGTTATTCAAAGAGGTGAGAGAACCCTTGCATCCTCCTTAGATAAATATTGCTGGCTGGACTATACAATAATCTTTATGCGGGCCCTCTCCAGCCTGGTATGGTAGCTTCAGGGTGAAATGAACCATAGTTTTAGACCTATTTCCCATTATTTGAGGTAGCACAATGCCTTCATGTATTTTTTTCTAACTTCTTCTAAGGAAAGACCTCTCCCTAACACATTTACAATATTGCCGCTGTTGTTGGGTTATCATTACAACTTTGGAGTGCACCAACACACATTGGGAGGGTTCTACTAACCACTTCCATACAAGTGGCCTTTGCGATTAACAGTCAGTTAATAATATAACAAATTTATATAGCACCAACAAATTGTATTCTTTATAGGATGCATTCATAGTCATGTTGTTAACTGTCCCTATAAGGAACTCACAGTCGATTGTCCCAATGACAGCCCTAGTTTTATGTTCTTAGCATATTCTTAGAGAACCTGCTTGTTCTAGCAAACCTGGATTGGATCTGGTCTAGGTTAGAAAACATTTGCTAGTGGCCCTTGTCCTGCAAGGTAGGTGTGCTAGCCTGTAAACCACCTCAGTCAATGCACATATAGACAACAACCTATATGGGAGCACAAATTGATTACTTTCTCTCAGATCCTGGAAACCAGTCCCTCTAGGGACCATCTTGACTGTCCTGTGCCTGTGCCCCACTTTTAGGTTCACCTTATGCGCATCAGTCATTGTTGGTGAAGTTTTTTTATATGCAGTATAAGCTTTCTCAGATGCAGGCATCTATATTGTAGCCGTCAATGGTTTACAGTTGAGGGTGTACATGTGATCATTAAAATAGGAAAAACAAATAACACATACGAGTAAAACATCACACAAACCACAGCTTTCAGACTTTAATATGAATCAAAAATGAGAACCAAAAAATATAGATCAGATTCACTTGGACTAAGTACCAACACAAAGGAAAGAAATGAAATTGTATTAGCAAACTATGTATTACTAATACAATCACCAAGAATAATGTAATCACTGTGACACTGTGCAAGGCTTGAACTGAATGCACACAAAGCATCAGATCCCAGCTTAATTCAATCCAGTTTCAGGCATATTAAATACTTTCGGGGTCACAGGGAATGCAGAGAAGTTACAGCGATAAGCAGATTATACCTGTAAAAATGTAATAGAAATATACTGGGATAGCTCAGTGTGACTGTGTAATACTATGCCAGCTGTCACTCACAGGATAACTACACTGATATATTGTACAAAAAAAACACGATTGTCAAAGAAAAATATAATTGTACAATGCTTCTTTTGTAATTAAACAGAACATGCACCCTAACACAACACAAGTTGTTTTAAAATAGTTCTTTAAATATTTTTTACATGATGATGATCAAGATGTTTCAATGTAACCTTGTATACAAACAATTGTGTCGAATTTACAAATGGCAGACATTGGTCACAGAAAATTTTATAAGCAAATTACAATATTATCCAAAAGTATCTGCTCTCTTTAGATTCAAGTAGCATTGGATTTGGAACCTTTGTCATTTAGTCCATGTCCCTTTCTTTGATATTAAACCTCATCTGTAGATATAAATTACTTCCCTCTTGAACAACGCCCTCCAACTGATCAGTTACATGTTTCTTTTCTTGTAAATCAAGGTATATTCAGATAAATTAGTCATCTAAATTGCCTGCTAGGACAATTCCTGGGTGCAATGAACTGTCCATCCAAAGCTGTACAAGTGACCATGTCAGCAGGCCCTTATACTGACACCACTGCCGTAGACGCCTATACCAGATCCTGAGAAGAAACCACTGCTGGAGAGCCAGTAGGAAGTATGCAGATGGTGATGTGGACACTTGAAGAGGAACCATGTCTCCTGGAAACTGAAAAGAAAAGACTGGGGGCTGGAACATCACATGACTGGAACAGGAGGTGGTTGGAACCATGACAAGCTGCCGTTTAGGTCCATTTCTCTGACACTAACTGGGTTCTTGTAGCTTATTACGTGGACCACACTGCTTGTCTGTAGAGGGTGAATGTTGTAGCCAGCAATAACAAATTTGTAGACAGCTTGGTATGCAGTTAACATGAAGGTACAGGAGCAGATGTGTGACATACCCAAAGTTGCTGTTATCCAGCAGTGTGGCTGTGAAGCATAATTTGTGAACCAAGGAGGAAAAAACAGATACTGGTGATGTCAAATTTCCAAGAAGAACAAAGCCTCCAAAACTTTTTAACATTGGAACATGCCAAAACATTATTCTTCATGTTGTATATCCTTGGCTAGCTGTCCATTTGCTAGAAATTGTCCAAGATATTCATTTCTCAAGAACATTATTGGGAATTATTATTTGGACGTCTAAGAGGCTGCTTTTATCTGGGAGTTCCAAAAAAGGAATTTGATGTCCCAAGGCTTACTCCACACTTGTACCTTGTGGGTTAATTTCCTGTAGAATGGCACATGAATTAGTTGTCACTGCATCTTAACACCACAAAGCAAAAAAGCTCCAATGCAAAGTCTGAAATGCTTCAGGTGACTTTTTTTGTGTTTAGTGGCATGCTGCCAATCCATTTGACATGAATGGATTGCTTTACCATGTGCAATTCACTGCAAGAACATGTGTAAAGAAATTAAGATGTGAAAGGGCCCGTCATGCTTAAGCAACCTGTGAGGGGCAACCTGCAATCATCTGGGTTGCTTGCCAGGGCCGTTTCTGGGTGCAATGGATCACTACTCCATTGCTGTAGAATTAGAAGTGACCATGTTAGTAGGCCCTTGCATGATACTAACTCCTCTACTGGATTCCAAAAAGACCCCACTGCTGGACAGCTAGTAAGAAGTATCCATGTCATACAGATGGGGCTGTGGACACCTGAAGAGGAACCACCTGGAACAACCAGATAGCCACCCAAAAAAGGAACGACCTGGAACCACTCGATAGCCACCTGAAAAAGGAACCAAAAGGATTACCATTACCTTGTTGGAAAGCCTGATTGGGCTGCATGTTTCGGGGAAAGACGTTGTTGCTGGAGCGGATTATGAAGGCAATATATTGTTGACCCAAATAGAAGGCTCACTTAGAACAAATGATTTCTGTGACTTGACTGACTGACCTTTACTTAATAGCAATCCTTGACTAGGGGCTTGAATGCTCTGAATTCTTCATTTTAAAAAATATACAAGCCTATTAGCAAACATATACTATATTACTGTTTACCAGTCCTTAAAAGTGGTTCCTGAATTATCTATTTTTCAAGATCAGAACATCTTTGGCCTCCAAAAATACTTCTTTCTTCAACTGAAGATATTTCCTGTAGACTGTAATGGGGATTCCCATGTAACGGGAATAAAGATATGAGGACATGTCTGCAGTCCATATCAGGAGAGCAGCCTAGGACATGGAAACCACCTTAGGACCTGCACAGAAATCCTTCTTTTTGCAGAATCACTGGCCTGAAGAAGGGAAAATAATCCAGCCATTTAGGAACTGGTAGGATGCAATATATTCATTCTTTGTTTTAGGATTTATTTAGGAAAAAGATTTAGAAAAAAAATTTAGATATTTTTTTTACCAAGACCATGACTATGTATTCTTCACACACCTTTAACCACATCCATATGTATGGATCTATGGCACATGGTGATGTTTAAATTAATGTCGACATACAGAAACCTACAGCAATCTAATTTGTTACACCTCTGCATTAATAAGAAATAAAGAAGGTTCTATGGATGGGTGGGCACAAGTTACTGAACATTCTTCATCACTCCAAGGTGCAGAAACACACGGTCTCCATAGAAACCAGCATTGATTAAATAAAGCCGTTTACACATCATTCACCGGGTGTTGATGTTGCCTCAGTAGCTGATGGGAAGGTTTATTGATCACCTTAGGCTAATACAAAACACATAGCAAGGGGATCTGATGACTACACATAAAGATAAAATAAATAAATAAGAATCCAGCATACACCTTTTCTTAAAAAAAGGGTGTGGTTATAAAGCACAAATATAAGGCAGCCCTGTAAATATTGGGTTAAGGCGTCATTTGAAACACTCCCTCCCCAACATCAGAATCAGCATGTCAGTATTACTGATTGTTCTACTTCTTATTACTGATAGCTTAATCTGTCATCTCAGCACTGGGACGTCTGGAGATAATAAATAAAACACAGGTGGTTCTCCAGGGAATGCAACTCATGCTCAATTACAGTTTCTGCATCAAATATATAATCTGTCTACATTTTAGACTGCCAGGAGGTCTACACAGGAAAAAAAAACACAGGTGTACAGCTAAATTCCAGATGTATAATACAATACTAAGTAAAGCTCTGTAATTATTAACACAACTTCTACATACATACAAATCAAAAAACATTGCAGGCAGGAAGTTTCTTTATTTCAGAACGATCAGGCAATATCCCTTCTAAAATAAAACAAACTTACCTGTCTGTTCACATTTTTTTAAACATCTTCTCCTCTTTCCTCTTCCTGATTTGGGATCTTCAGGCATCTTGATTGGTCAGGCAGGAATGACACAACTCCCGAACATGTGCACGGGGAGTTTATTATATCCTGGCAGCCAGGCATCATAATGAACATTAAAAAGAAGGTTGCAAACAGTCAGGTAAATTTGTTTTATTGCAGAAGAGACATAGCTTGTCCCATCTGCAAAAATTAACTCAATTGCTCTAATTTTTTTTAAATTTAAAGTAAAAACTTTAAAGTAAACCTCACTGAAAACATTGGAGAGATCCCTATATGCTGCCCCGTCTTTGCAGGGTGTTTGATGTTAGGAATCGTCCTAAAGAATTGTCCCTAGATAAAGATGGAGCTGTTCTTGATGTACTTACGCCGACAAAGGGAACAAGGCAGACTTGCTCCTGGCCCGCCAAGTTAGAGATCAGGTAGCCAGAAATATGCCTAGGGCGGTACGGGATGGCCAGGGAGTATTACACTAAGACCCCCAAGACAGTCGCTGATATTTTTGGCAACTATTATAAATTTTCCATAGTGCACAACTCATAGCTGAAAGACCATACCACACTTGCCCCCCATATAGATGATTATCTGGCCAATTGCTCCCTCCCTGCTCTTGAAGCTCAAGCAGTGACCACTCTTAATGAGCCTGTTACGATAGAGGAGGTAGCTCTTACCATTAAAAACCTACCTACATAAAGCCCTGGGTCTGGACGGATTCTTTTCTTGCTATTTTATGACATTCTTCTCCATTCTAATACCACATCTCACCTCTCTTTTTAACAATTTTTTTAGAGGGGGCCCCAATTCCACAATCTATGCTTTATTCCTACATCTGTGTTTCCTAAACCAGGCAAGGACCCACAGTGCCCTTCAAGCTATCGACCCATAGGGTTCCTCAACTCAGACTTAAAGATATTCACTAGAATATTAGCAACTCGTCTAGGTGCTTATCTGTCTGCGAATATTGAAAAGGACAAAGTGGGATTTTTTGCCCTAACTCGAGGCAGGAGATAACACCAGGAGGACAACTAACATTATGGATGTGCTGAAAAAATGCAAAAGTGCAAGTGCAAAAATGACCAAGGGGCACTGCTTGCAAAAAAATTCATTGACCAGCTGAGCTGGCCCCTCTCATGCAAACTCTGGGCTGGATTGGTCTCCATGGTCCCTTCGTGCAAGTAATTTCCTCATCGCCTACGACTTAGGTTAGAATAACACATGCCAATTCATCTCATATCCATATTCATACCAGGCAAGGCTGCCCATTGTCCCCACTCATCTTTGCCCTTTGCATCAACCCCCTGGCCCAGATCATCCGGCAACATCCTGATATTAAGGGTGTCTCTGTTAGGTCTAAGACCTTTACTATAGCCTTATATGCAGATGATATCTTGCTGACACTGACTAACCCCCTCATAGCTCTTCCTAATCTCCATAAAGTGCTGGATCAGTTTGGCACCCTCTCTATAAAATCACCGCCACCAAAACAGAAACGCTCCTGATTACCCCTGCCACACCAGTCACTCCAACATTTGCAATCTCATTACCCTTACCACTGGAAGATCGAATCCATTAAATATTTAGGGGTTATTATAGGCACCAACTATAGCTCTTTGTACAATATCAATTATCCACCTCTCAAGTCTACTCTCTCCTGCACAAATTCTGTGCCCTACCAATATCCTTCATGATCATAATAGCTTTAGGTAAAATGTCAATACTCTTTAACCCTCCTGGCGGTCTAATTATGTCCCTATTTTTATGTCAAAAGCGGTACATTTTTTGCCGTGGAAATTAGTTTAATATTTTAGGCCTGTAATACCCAGGAATAACTCCCGGGTATGATAAAGTTTGAAACACAAATCATAAATAATTAAAAATAATAATTATTATTAATTATTGAAATAATATAACAATAAATTTAATTTATTTAATTAAAAAAATGTCCAAACAAGGGTACAATAATAGAAAAACCTTTTGCATTTATTATTTGGATTTATTTTTTATAACTATCACTTTGATCAATGATTTAAAAGCAGATTTAAATTTTCTGCCAGGCCGGGGATCGCTGGAGGACACCGCTGGATCGTGGGGAGCAGGTAGGATTTTTTTATGCTACCCCGAGTGGAGCTCGGGGCTATTGCTTTTGGTACATACAATTCACACAGAGCCACACTCGGGAAAACCACCAAGGAGGTTAAACTACTATATTATTTTGCCACTCTATCAGTCTCGGTCCCCATTTCGGCCATTGAATGATTGCAAGCCACTACCCTTGGTTTCTTCGCTTTGCTCTCTTAGGAAAGAGGGGGATTGAGCATCCTGGACCTTTGTTTAATACTTCTGGTCGGCCCACCTTAGGCATTAGGCCTCTTGGGCCACCATGCAGTCATTCAATCGCTGGATGGAAAAAGAAAAATTATAGATGGCCCCCACACACCCTAACCCCTTGATGTGGAACTCCACTGACAAGGGGAGTCCTCTTGGGTCGTATGCAGTACACCACTCAATTTAGCTTCAATGTACAAGACAAATTTAAACTCTTGGCACCCACCCCAGTACTTTTGGTCATTCTTTTCGTTACAACCCCTAGCTCTCAGCCTTCATACAAACATGGTTGAACATGGCGGGCCAGAGGTTTATTCAATTTTGCTCAACTAGTGCACCCTGCCATTCTCAGATCTCCAGCAGAAGTTTGAAATCCACCGGACTGGTTTTTATGGGTACATTCAAATAAGGCATTATGCGCAGTCCATTACCAGCAACCTAACTTCTCTAATTTGACCAGCTTTGAGTGGTTCAGTGTGGGAGGAATAGTCCATAAGGGCCTAATCTCAGAAATATATCGGATTTTAAATACAGAGCTGGTGATGCCTTTTGTTAAACATTCCTACATGAGGAAATGGGTGCAGATTCTGGGCAGGGAGCCTCCACTGGAGATCTGGGGGCTTATATGGAGCAGTGCACAGAAGAGTTCTTTTTGTACGTTCCATAAAGAAAATGCATATAAAATGTTGATGCATTGGTACCTTACCCCTGACTGGCTGCATACCACCTTTCCTACCACTAGTGATAGATGTTGGAAATGTCAGAGGGAGGTGGGTACATTGTACCATATATTCTGGACATGCCTAATCCTAGCTACTTACTGGAAACTGAGCAATGATATGTTGGAGGGAATATTTGGGATGCAGATAACCATGGATGTTGTCATACATCTATAGGGCCTGCCCATACAAAACCTCTCTAAATGTGGAAAAAAATTGGCTTCCAATGTTTTGACTGTGGCTAAATTCCTCATATTGAGACATTGGAAATCAACCTTTCTCTAGGAATCTCAGATCTGTATGCTTGAAATAAGGATGTCCAGATAATGAAACACCTCATAGCCAGGAGGCATGACCGCACTGACATTTTCACAAGAATCTGGGAGCCATTGGACACTTACCTATCATCTCCTACCTGCATTTTTAGTCAATGTACCGGTTCTTCCCCTTAAGGGAAATTCTAGTAAGTTACTAATGTCTTCCTGTATCCTCTAGGCTTTACCTAACTTCCCTTTCTGACCTCCCTGGCGGTATACCCGAGTGTGGCTTGGGGTGAATTTTCCATATCAAAAGCAGTATTTGCGTGGAAATGCCAGGGAGTTTAAAAGTCCTACCCGCTCCAGCGGCATCCTCCAGCGATGCTTGGCATCTTCTTCCCTTGGCGGTGCTGGTGTCCTAACAAAAAAAAATTACCCAGGAAAAAAAACTACCTGGGGGCGTATACCAATGTGTGTGTACAATGACTTCATCATTAGGAAAGTTTCACTTTCACTGACACGTGATGATACATCTCTCCCACTGCAGCCTTACATCTCTGCCAGTACAAACCTCCGTATGTCCTACCGACATGAAATTTTCAGAGTACATAGGAGACCCTCATAGCTAGCATCTCCCTACCTTTAATAACTTATAAAATATGGAGGTCATAATTATAAAAACTAGTGCGAATTTCAATAATTTCCAGAGAAATTGGGGTTCAGGTGTTAGAAGCCTCCACAAATGTTTAACAGGGTAGTTTTTTTTTATGGGCAGAGTTTTTTATGTTCTGGCAGTGGCCTAATGATGAAATTTTAGGGAGTGTTAGCCACAGGTGTCTCCAACTTGCACCTATAATTTTGTTCACCTGTATTCCCCCGTTCAAGAGAAATTGGGGTTCAGGTGCTAAAAGTCTCCACCAATGTGTAACAGGGTAGATTTTTTTTTATGGGCAGAGTTTTTTATGTTGTAGCAACGACTTAACGATTAAATTTTAGGGGGTGTTAGCCACAGGTGTCCCCCACTTGCACCTATAATTTTGTTTACTTGTATCCTCACGTTTTAGAGAAATTGGGGTTCAGGTGCTAGAAGCTTCCACCAATGTGTAACAGGGTAGTTTTTTTTTTTTTTGGGCAGACTTTTTTATGTTCTGGCAATGGCCTATTGATGAAATTTTAGGGGTTGTTAGCCACATGTGTCCCCCACTTGCACCTCTAATTTTGTTCACCTGTATCCCCCGTTCCATAGAAATTGGGGTCCAGGCGGTAGAAGCCAGCAATGTGTAACAGGGTAGTTTTTTTTTTTATGGGCAGAGTTTTTTATGTTCTGGCGATGGCCTATTAATTAACTTTAGGGGGTGTTAGCCACAGGTGTCCCCCGCTTGCACCCATAATTTTGTTCACCTGTATCACCTGTATACCCCTGTTACAGAGAAATTAGGGTCCAGGTGCTGGAAGCCTTCACCAATGTGTAACAAGGTAGATTTTTTTGATTGGCAGAGTTTTTTATGTTCTGGCAATGACCTAACGATGACATTTTAGGGAGTGTTAGCCACAGGTTTCCCCCACTTGCAGCTGTAATTTTGTTCACCTGTATACTCCTGTTCCAGAGAAATAGGGGTTCAGGAGCTAGAAGCCTCCACCAATGTGTAACAGGGTAGTTTTTTTTCATTGGCAGAGTTTTTTATGTTCTGGCGATGGCCTATTGATAAATTTTTAGGGGGTGTTAGCTACAGGTGTTTCCCATTGGCACCCCTAATTTTGTTTACCTGTAACCCCTGTTCCAAAGAAATTAGGGTTCAGGTGCTAGAAGCCACCAGCAATGCGTAACATGGTATTTTTTTATGGGCAGTATTTTTTATATTCTGGCGATGGCCTATTGATGAAGTTTTAGGTGTTAGCCACACATGTCCCCCACTTGCACCTCTAATTTTGTTCACCCGTTCCCCCTCGTTCCTGAGAAATTGGGGTTCAGGTGCTAGAAGCCTCCAGAAATGTGTAACAGGGTGGATTATTTTCATGGGCGGAGTTCTACATGTTCTGACGATGACCGACCGTTTACATTTTAGGGGGTGTTGGCTACAGGTGTTCCCCACTTGCACCTACATTTTAGGTTTTGTACTTCTCCCCGTTCCAGAGTAATTGGGGTTCAAAGTAGGGAAGCGGACAGAGTTGTGTAGTATGACTTTTCTAGTTTTGTGACAGGTCGGTATAAAAATGGGGTTCGCACCACCTTGCTTTGTATGTTTCGGGCTTCCAGACACACTTACTTTTTAAACAGCAACCTTGATGTTCAATTTTCACTAGTTTATACCCCTATATTTTGTAAATTATTAAAGGTGGGGAGATGAAATGGGGTACTGCTAGCTATAAGGGTCCCCTGCGTACCCTGAAAATTTCAGGTTGGTATGACATACTGTTCAGGAGATATGGAGGTTTGTACCGGTAGGGATGTAAGGCTGCAGTACATGACATGCAGCAGTCAGTGAAAGTGAAACTTTCCTAATGATGAAGTCATTGTACACACCCATTGATATATGGCCCCCTGGTGGTTATTTTTCATGGGTAGTTCTTTTTATTAGGACCCTGGCTCGGCATCTGCATCCCTGGCATGTGAACATTCGGGACGCAAGGCCAGGGGAAGCAGATGCCGGCAGCGCGGTGTGGCTGGGGGGTGGGAAATTTAGTATTTTACATTTAAAAATACTTATTATTTTAAATTTGCCACCAGGTCCTGCTCCCTAGCTGCACCCTCACATGTCCAATGCCTGCCTGGCATCTGCGTCACACGGTGGGGGTTAGATGCCGGGCGGGCATCGTCGGAGGACACCGCAGGCTCATGGGGACCATATGTTACTGATCCATTTTTGTTTGCTTTTTGATTGTATAAGCTTATATTATATACCATATTGTTTACTGCAAATGTTATTTATTTGGTGCAATATGGGTGCACTTAATGACAAAACCACCAACATTTCTGAAGTCCTAAACATAACTCCACCAAAAAGACATAAAATCTGGGGTGAGTTTACATCTCAATGTATAACAAATAGAAATTTCCCAACCGGCTAAATGAACAGCAGAACCCACAAGGGTCAGAAGACCTACCTAAAATCTGAATATCTGCTCATCATCATGTCCTCATGTAATCATTACCAAGATCCATGTGTGATGTGGTTAGAGTGGTTGGGAACACATGAAGACATATTTGATTATTTATCAAGTAAATGTGCCATATTCAATCAGCAGGGCCTAGTGTATTAACATGATCCAATGCGAGGGACACACTCTGTCGCTCCCCGTCCGAATTACAGCATTGATAAATGAGCAAATGGTCGAGAACTCACCAATTCACGCAATTAATCTTCAGCTTTATTTAGCTTGATTTAGTTGTATCTGTTAAGTTCAGTTAATGGTGAAATCATAGCAATCAATTAGGGTTCACCTGGTCCATGTTGCGTGCACCAACAATCCATTACAGGTCAATTTGATTCTTTGGTGTTTGTTTAGTTTTTTGATACATGCTACACTTTTATGTTACATAATAATTTTGAAACTTTTCCATTTATTTTTTGATTTGCTGTAGTTGTTGTTTTTATCCTATATGTTTGTGCATTGGTTACAACACTGCAAACTAATTCATATCAAGCTGTGTATATATTATTAGCACTTTATAAACTCATTACACAAAACTATAAATGAAAAAATGTTTCAAAGCAATTTGGATCTGCTCTGAATTTCATTATAGTTTTGCTTTAGAGAAATCAAATTTTCTAAAACATTTTTTCCAAGATGTTTGAATACATGCATCAAGGGACATATAGTGATTTCACCTTTGTGTTTGTGTGTGTATCTAAAAAAAAGATTTAAAGGTATGTAAATACATATGTATTTTTATTATTTTACCTGGACTGGTTTGTGGGGGGAATAAATCAAGTTTGCTTGTATGGTATGAATTGGTGTGATTTGGTTTGCTTCATTATTGTTAGCTTTATCTGCTGCTGCAATGTTTTTGTGTCTGGTTTAAAATGTTTTGTGTCTGGTTTAAAATGTTTTGTGTCTGGTTTAAAATGATGGTCTCTATTGGTTTGCAATTTATCAACCTGTTTCTTACAATATATATGTAATCATTGTTAATAAAGGTTTTGTCATTTTGTCTACGAATAATTAGTACAAATATATCCATTGCTTCCATTCCAAACTAGTACTTGCCCCCCTTGTTGCTTTTGTCCCATTCTCATACAAGACATATTGGTATTTAAATGTATTATCTAAGTATTCCTTTTATGAATAAAATTGTCATGACTTGCATTTAATACTCTAACATTTGCTGAATAAGCTGTGGTTTTCCTTTAACATACTTCACTCATGTTGATCTGCCACTATTCTACAGAACTCCTCTGTTCATTTAAAAATTGTGATATAGCTTTGTTCTCATTGCACTGCCCTGTAGCTGCTGTGCTGCCTGATCTTAGCCCAATTTATACAAACACACTTCCACTTGCTGTCCAATCAGGTTGTCAGTTGTCCACCTGATTTGCATACTCATTCTAACACACCTGGTGGTAATAGAAGGAGGTCCAGGTTGGGAAACACAACATCAAAGCACATTGATTGCCAAGCTCACAAGCAGGGTCAGACACTCCTAGAAATTAACAGATGTTCTGTTTTTGCTCAATTTATTTTGGTCATTAAATACTGGATTGTATGCATTACTTAGGTGTTTACATAATTCCAAGAGTACTAGTATATAATATATATAATATACTTTGTGCAAAACATATTTTATTGCTTTTACAGCTTTCCAGGGTGTTTTTGCAGGTTTGAATGCCATTTTAGACCTTCGCCCACTGTATATTGATTCATCACATCAGCTTGGTAGTGGAAGCAGATAAAGGTGGATTCCTGCTTTAACCAGAAGCAATATCATCCATGAATGTACAGTTGTAGTTTGTGATGCGACATGGTATGCCAGAGGTTCCCAGTACAGGGATGTTATCATCCTGTTAAAAAAATAGATTCATTTATTAGGATGTGTTAAGCAGCATGTATTAAATCATGTATTGTTGGCAACTATTTTTCATGCTTTTCAGGCTGCATAGGCAATGCTTGACCAAATCTTCACTAACACACACTCAGTATATTTTTTTTTTAAGTATCACATAAGGGCACAAATCTTCCCTAAATATGTCTGCTATTTCATTTCTCTGACTTATACTATACTACCAGGTTTGGTTGTAACCCAAAGATGATGTGCCAAAATATGTGATACATACATTTTATGTACACATTTTTCTATGGATATACACACACACATTTCTAAATATATGCATGTATATGTATTTTTATACACACACATATACATGCATACATACATATATAAAACAAACAATATACACATAAAAAGAAAAACTTACCTGAATGATGAGGCGCAGGTCTCTCTCTGAAAAAAGTGTTGCCGAGGTGTTTTTCAACTGATAGAACACACTTCCGGTTATGTTCCCCGCTTGCTACAATAAAGATAAGTGTACGCAGCACATACACACATGTAGGGGTTTCGTATTGGCATACAACTATTCACATCGCAAGAGTTTTGAGTATTTAGGGGGAATAAAATGATGATTTTGGCCTTTCAACAAATCATTTAAAGGAAATGCCTCAAAACAATCACAATTTACTTGTTAAATTGTATGTCTGTTGGATTACCCAAAGTTAAAGATCCTGGGAGATTGTAAAGGAGATCACATCAAAAAAGAAAACTAAAAATTATAAAAACAACTTTATTCAAGATAATAACATTTACAAAAAGGTCAGAATAAAATATAGAGACTACACAGGCACCACTTAATTTAAATTACAAAAGAACACCAAACACACACTACCATAAAAAGCCAAAATATTAAAAAAATGGCCCAAGAAATATTGCATTCAAAATTTATTTACAAAAACAATATGTGAGTTGGACCTATCAAGGGTGGAAAACTGGACTAAAAAATATTTATGCAGAACAAACATTTACAGGTGGTAATAAAGACAATTACTGCAATGAAACAACATGACTACAATTACAATAACATAGCATTAATATTAATGTATTCATTGCAAGATAGACATTGAAACATTCAAAGTGTATAAAAAAAAAAAAACTATTGTGCTGATTGGTAAGTATACATATTTTTACTTCTTACCTGCAAACATAAAATATAGCAACATAGATTAGTATAACACATTAACCTCCTGGGCATTTCACTGAGATTTGTCTGGATTTCTGTACCAAAAGAGGTACACTGTTTTTCAAGAATTTTTTTTTTTTATATTGTAGACCTGAAACTTACCAAAATATGTCCAAACAAGGGTCTAGTAGATATCCTGAATATAATAAAGTTTGAAACACACAATCATGAAAAAAAAATAATTACATTTAAAATTAATAAAAATAAATAAAAAACACAAAAATCAGCCTAAACAAGAAGGCATAAATAATTCAAAAAAACTGAAAATACTGAAAATGCAATAATTCTGTATACTGTATAGTACTATATTTTTCTAAAACTCCTCCCTAGTGTGGTAAATTTTAAAACATCACATACCTATAGACAAAACCACAAATACATGTATTATTTTGTATTGGATTAGATACAGGAGTTTGTATTGAATCCAATACAAAATATTTGAATTTCCCACTACGACCCCCATCGACGGGCGCATGCACGGACATCATCAGGAAACGCCGAGGGACGCGTACCTGAACCCTGAGCGTTCAAATTCTTTCCGTATTTCTATGCAAAAAGTGTTACATTTTTTGCATGGAAATTTATTTTACATTGTAGGCCTATAATTCTTAGGCATACCTCACTGAAATATGTCCAATATTTAATACATTTAATAAACTTTAAATTTAAAAAGAAATCAGTTAAACAAAATGTGTATAATGTAATATAACTGTACAGTAGCCTATATAACATATATATATTATATATATAAATTATAAAAGGATTTCTTTGTATTAAACTCAATACAGCTATTTTGTATTGAATCCAATAAAAACCCACTGGGAAACCCTGGAGATCGCCTCTGCACAAACTGGGTGAAGACAGACAAGGTAAGTGTTTTTTTTCAGTTGTAATCTGATTGTCATACAATGTTGTATGACAATCAGGTTGCACTGTAACGCTTGCTTCTATTTTTAGCTACTCCAAGCCTAGTTCGGGGTAAACGCTTTCAGCAAGTTTTCTTACCCCGTACTAGGCTCGGGGTAACCGCCCAGAGGGTTAAACAAGACCTCCACCCCCTCCTTCAAGATCAACAAAAAAAAGAAAAGAAAAAAGCAAGTCAAACAATGCCCTTTTTTATGTCTGTTACAAATTTGCCTGTAATTGGGGACATGCACAGTTGCTAAAGTTTGGCTGTTTGTTTTTTTTTTTGGTTTAGTCATTTCAAAATCAATTATTACTACGATCCTTTAGATTTGACTTTGTACACCAGTGAACGACTATCTAATAAAATATACATACATATATATTAAAATACAAATATATAAAAAATACAAACAAGAACCTGTTTGGATGACCTATCCCGCTGGAAAAAGTGAACAATCACTTGTCAGAGTATTCAGATATTTATTACCATGGGTATCATTGGGTCAGGGCATTGTAAGCATTTAGGCATTGACCTATATAAATAGCTAAAATCAGTTAACTTTTTCCAAACCTAAAAATAGTGGGTATTTTAAAAATATGCTTGTTTCTAAGCTAATAATAATTTTTAAACATTTGCACACATTATACATTATTATTTTGGTGTAAAGGGGAGATGTATGTCATTTTTAAGAATAAATTACTTTCCAAACAATTAATTTTAATGAAAGCTCATCTGGGTCAACATGCAGGGTATACACGTCTAGAAGCGCTATATGATCAGAATATGCCAGCAAATTTTTAGCTGCTTAAAATGCGTTTTTCATAGTATGGATGGTTCACATGCAGATTTGCGAATACGCGATATAGAGAATTCTATTTTAACTGGGAGGTCTTCAGATATTCAGGTTTAGAAGTTTTAGCTTCCTATGTAACACCAAAATTTGCTCAACTAATTTCCTCACCCTTGGCATGTACCTATCCTAGGCCTAAATTAATAACCCTATCCCCCAACTTCAGTTATAGACTTCCTATTATAGTAATAGATGTAGCATGGACGAAATTCACAATGGGAATTCATGGTGAAGTCTGTATTTTGTCATATCAGGTTCATTTATTCAACTAGCATTTCTAAAACTGGAAGCTGTACATTGCTTTCCAAACAGCAAGAATAAGAAGGTATTTGTAGGCAATCACGTATTCAAGGTTCTTTTCATTCTTTTTTTTTTTTACTTGAAACACCAATTTGCCCTTTAAAATCACAGAAATATTTCTCACCCTCCGGCCTTGGTTTGTCTTTTTCAGCATTTTCTTATGTTCTGAAATCTGAAAAATATTAATAAAACAAACAGGCTCAATAACATATCCACAAGGCTCCCTTGGTCTTTATGTTTAATATTCTACATCTATCGTGATTACTTAACTCGGTTTATGGCGCAGGTCCCATTCTGATCCACGCCTTCCATTCCTCTTCTGGGCTTATGAAAATGGAAGACTTAGACAAACACGACAGAGAGAAAAAAGAGAATTCCAAGGGCTTGAACAGTCGTGAAGTCCGCAAAAGAGCGCATGGAACGGTCATGGATGAGAATGGATGAATAGTAATGAAGTACACAGATGTGGTCATTGTAGGTGGTCTATGAACCCAAAGGCTGGGTATTGTGCTATTGTGAGTCAAAAGTATGGGGTTGGGGGGTTGACCAAAAATAATCTGGTCCATAATAGCTTGTCACTTCAAACCCTAGGAGTTATATGTAGCAAATCACCATTAGCATACTGTGATATGTAATATTTTCCCAAAGTTTCTTTCCTGGCTGGCTTCCCTAACTACCCCTTATCACATTTGGTGTAGAAACGAAATTTAGACCACAGCTTTCTACCCATAGCTCACATTATTATGGGGCTATCTGCATAGTAATATTCCTACAGAGTAAGAAGTGAATGCCGTGGTTTAACACTGGCAAACAACATGTTTACTGAGTTCCTGGAGCAGGCTACTGGTATACAGGGACATTGATATCTCAACCCTAAAGTAATTAAAGCTGAACCTGATCTTCCTTCTGACTACCAAAATAGCCCTTGTTACAAAACCTGGGAAAATTGGAGTTCCCGATATGTGTTTGTAAAGGCTTTTTCACATGAATGATTTAGCAGCAGTTAAGAAATCGGATTCTTAGTATTTGACTGCTCAAAAACGGGTAAATAACCACAAATCTCTCTAATTAGAATTAGAATAAATTAGGGTAACTGAAGAAGCTTTTTTGCAGGTGTTTAGCAGGCAATGTGGTGTGATTTTGCCCTGCGGGTCAAACACCTCCATAGACTTGAATGCTAACACTTTCTATATACCTGTTAAGTATGTTTTAAGCAGTTTTAGGCATTCTAAAGGTGTTTTAGTTGCTATACCCCTTTAGTTAATGTACAAGACAATCACAACACCATAAAAACACTCCTACAGTAGGTTTCAGTTGTGGCAAACACACCAGCAAAGGCAATTGGGCAGCCTATTTTTACCCTCTTTTGACCGCTTGGCAACTAGTGGCATTTGGAGGCAGTCAAGCTACAACCACATCACTAATCCACTGTTAGTATGAGCAAGCCCTAATAGATATATGCTTCTAAAATGGAGCAATGAAAAAATATATCAAAGTTTTATTTACACAGGAATGCATATATGGTATGAAAGTATGACACATGGTTTCAGGCTCAATTTGCTGATGAAATATGTTCTTTAACTAAAGGAAAGTACAAAGTCACCCTGAGGAAGACAAGCAGAAAAAAGTTTAAAAGAACTGAAGGTACCGTATTTTTTGCCATATAAGACGCACTTTTTCTTCCCCAAAACTGGGGGGGGAAAAGTTAGTGCGTCCTATACGACAAATGTGTTAAAAAAAATAATTAAAATATTATACTCACCCGATACCCGATCCTGCGTGTGTCTCTGGCTGCAGCGTGTCTCTCTTCTCTCCTCTGCCAGCATCGTGTTTTCTCCTGTCTGTAAAGCAAAGCGAAAGAAGCCGGCACAGCGCCACCTGCTGTTCCCTGTCCTAACTGCCGTACAATAGAAAAAAAGCACACAGTGATCAGAAGGGGAATTTGAATGACAGAGTTATCAGAAAGGGAATTTGAAAGGTACAGAGTGATCAGAAAGGGAATTTGAATGGCACATGAGTGATCAGAAGGGGAATAATCTTTCAGAATCTTTTTTTCTAGATTTTCCTCCTTTAAAATTGGGTGCGTCTTATATTCCGGAGAGTCTTATACGGCGAAAAATACGGTATATATTTTCTTTGGAAAAAAGTGAGTTTGCATCACAGATAACTTGTTTCAAATATAGATCAACCAAGTAGAATCAGTCTGGTGTATGGTATTATTATATGTAATTGGCAATGACAACTTTTTTCTTTCACCAGATTTATTCTAATAGTTAGTATTCATTTATATTAAACAGATGATACCTGCCCACTCATTAGTTGATGGAAAAATCATCTCCAAGTACTACTAACAGTATGAATAAATAATGGTAATCTCCATCTGTGGGAACATAAAGAATTACTTCTGCCTCTGTGAAAGATACATTTTATGTACTAGGGCTGCCTGTTCCACCTACAGATCATGGAAGGAATGGAAAGTTGGCGCGTTATTCTTGACAGTAAATAGCTGGGATGCAATGCAACTAATATTTCATCAGGATTTAACTATACAAGCTCAGCACATTACTGTTACACTTAGGTAGGCGTTTTCACATAAATTGTAAACTACATATGACAAACTGCAAATACTTGTTTGAGTTGATGGTTGTTGCATCAGCTCACTATGAATGGTAAATCTAAACTACTTACGTTAGATATGTCTGGGAAATATATCATACAATATCCTTAGGATTCACTACAATACATACAATATACTGTGCAATCCTTTTCAGAAGCTCTCATCACTATTCATGTTGGGTATTTTCACTAACAGGAATAAATGAGTAAACAGAAACCATTATCATATATTGGTTCTTTGTTAGAGTTTAAGCATGCATTCTATAAAACAAACATAGTAATGTTCTATTAGATTCTCAACAAACGCAATTATAATTATATATTAAATAATTTAATAGACATTGCCTATTATATTTCATTTGTATTCTAGTGCCAGTCATTTTGTTAACTGAGGGCAGGAAGGGTGTGAATGAGTTACTAATCCAAGGCTGGCCATCCACTATGCTACATTTGTTGAAATGCAAGAAAAAATGAAACATCATTAAAAAAAGAAAACCCAATGGAATATTGAGCTTTGATTTGTATGGAATTTGTTAAGTTAGTATCCATTCCTCGTTTACTTTGCTCATAAGCAAATATTGTGTATTTTCAATAAGTACATAGTTCATTTTTTTAGTAAACAAACTGGAACAACCAATGCTGAAGAAGAGTGGAAGTATTTGACATCATCTGTATATGTGGCATTCACATATCATGCTCCACCCTGCATTGTAGTTGCAATTTACACCTTCAGCCATGTAAATGGAAATACTAATACCTATGAAGAATATCTGACACCAAGGATTCTGACACCTCCCATCCTGTTCTTGATAATCAGCATTTGGCTTGTCAAAATACATGGTGATTGCATTAAGGTCTGTACTACCAGTTTAGATATAAATATTGGGGTATTTTCCTGGCAATCATTAGAGCTGAAACATCTTCAGCATCAAAAGAACTACTTCATAAACTTCAGAACTCAAGAACTGGCGTCCCATCTCTCTCCTGAATGTGGGCTACAATATCCTCACCAAGGTACTGGGCAACCGGCTGAAGAAGGTTATCGGTCAGATCATAAACCCGAACCAGACTTTGCGGCATCCCAGGGTGCAGGATTGCAGACAGCATCACTCTGGTCATACAGGACCTCAACATCCATGCCGCTCTGGTCAGTCTTGACCAGGAGAAGGCCTTCGACCATTTCTCCCATGGACTCATGGTAGGAGCACTTCCTAAATATGTACTTCATGAAATGTTTTGTTCATATGTTTACCTGATGTACCTTGACATCCATAACACAGTGCTGGTGATCGGCTGGAAGAATGACTCTTTTCCGGTCCTCTCCGGGGTCAGACAAGGCTGCCCTTTTTCACCTCTACTTTTTATTTGTTATATAAAGCTCTTCACCAAGTGCAGACGGAATACAGAGATCAAAGGGATCACTGTACCAGGACAAGACAGAAGGGAAGCAAAGTGCTCGCTTTACATGGACGACATGACGGTGTTCTGCACAGACAAGTGTTCCATCGACGTGCTCGTCCAGATCTGCAAAGACTTTGGCCGAGCTTCGGGGGCAAGACTGTCAACTGTGGGAAGTCCAAACCCATGCTCTTTGGGAATTGGTACCTGCCTTCTTCTGCAACCATCCAATTCAACATCAAAGCAAACTTCAGTAAGATCCTCGACGTCTGGTTTGGAAAGGAGGGAGCAGCCCTAAAGTTTTGGGGGGAGAGGCTGTCCAAGATGCGACAGAAATTCGGTCTCTGGAGCCTCAGATATCTCACGGTCGAAGGGAAAGCCCTTCGGATCAAGGAAAAGTACTCCGCAGTGAGATTCTCCCTGTGTTGCAGTACCTCACCCAGGCCTGGCCCCCCCACACCAACACCTGCAAGGCCATCACAAGGGCGGTGTTCCACTTCTTCTGGGGCTTGAAGATGGACCGCGTCAGGAGGACAGTGATGTTTAAGAAGGGCCGCAAGGGAACTCTGGACATTGCAACGATGCTGAGGATCTACTTTGCCTGCAACAACATGCAGAGGACATTGGTGGACCGGTCCTTTACCTCTGCAGGCAACTCCATGTCATGTTTCTTCTTCCTCCCACTATGGAGGAGCTTAGGATGGGACAAGTGGGACAGCTCCATCCCTTAAAACTGGGACACCCCTTGGTTCTACTTGGACACCTTCAAGTTCATCAAGGAGAATGAGCTGCAAGGCCTTAAGCTGGACCTGTGGAAGCTGAAGACGATCTACAAGCAAATCAGCGGAAAGGACTCAATAGAAACTGTTTAGTGTCGTAATGCAGTAACCTGCAAAGAAGTCTGGACAAACATCGGATCCAATAGACTTATCAACAGGGACTTGGCCTGGATGGTGGTTCAAGGAGGACTACTGCTTAGGACTTTTATGCATGCAAGAAACTTATGTAGGTACAGGCACTGCCCATTCTGCATCATCGAGGAGGAGATGGCCCTGCACATCTTCTGGCAGTGCCCCTACGCCCAGTCCCTGTTGAAGACCTTGGCACAGGAACTGAGCCAATTCGTCTGGAGGACATCCATCACATACTGCGCTGTGCTGTATTCCCTGTTCCATGGCGAATACAGGGAAGAGGAAGTCGGAGGAGCTTGGGGGATCATGAACTGTTTTTAAGGACACTATTTGGTGCGCCAGGAAGGGCCTTAACCATCGGAGGGAGAAGATGTTCATCGAGGACTGCCGCAGACTGGCCCTCAGTCTCAGTCTGACCTTATGGACTTTCCGTAAGAGGAAGAGGATGTCTGAAAAGGCCACCCTTCCCCAAGCACTCCTTGAATAGGTTAAACGAACTCTAATGAAGCTTTGGGCCTGTGAGTTCTTCCACCCCCTTCCCCATTGTACAGCCTGTCTTTATTAGATGTATGTAAATACTATGTTAAGAAGTTTTGGTTTTACTTTTGTTTTTGTGATTAATAAAGTTTATTATTCATTCACTTCATGTGGCTAACTGCTACTAGACATTTTATCATTGTTAATGAATAATTTGTTTGTTGGGTGTTGCATTGTATTGTATTTTAAAGTATTTTATTTTTGTTGCATGAATTTGCAATTATTTATTCACAACACCATACAAAGGCATCTCAGCAAAGTGTAGTCCCTAATTCTTGTCTTACAGAGCTCCTATTTTTAGACATATATAGCAATGAATACATTAACAGCAGATATGTCCTAGAGCTAGCTCATTCTTTCCTTAAGGTTTCAGGGACACATCCAAAGCCCAGACTCAGTGCCCCTGATTCATCAATAAAATCCGCGCTCGCTGGAAGCGCGAAAGTACGCGCGGCCAGCGATCGCAAGCTCGCCAGTGTAAAGCTGCCGGAGATGCGCGGCTCTGGCCGCGAGCTTTTTCAGTTGCTGAATAGCGCGACGGCGTACGATTTCGGATCGCGAATACGAATGCGCGAGCGATCATCCGATTCTGCTTGATGAATCAGGGGCAGTATCTAAAGTCCTCCAATGTGTATGTGAACTTATGAGAAGTATTATACCCATGTATGATAGGATTCAACAGACATTACAATGTTTCAGCTGTACAAATAAAAAAGTATAATAATAATGAAATTAGTCTAGCAATCATAAAGACATATTATTACCTAGGTTCAACTTATGCTTTTGTATAGGCTTTTGATGGCTTTGGATAATGTTGACAATGATGATGGTCAATAATGTAAGCATATTTTTTATTTAAAGGTTCCACATTACCAAAAGTAATTAAAAAAGTAAAAGTTGTCAAAACAGAACCCCAATCTAACATACAAAACAGATGCATTCCCCTTTTTTGCAAATCCCAGGCAGATTGATTTTTTTTTTTTAAATTAAGATAGTATAACATTTTTTTTTGCTAAAGCTAAGTGACATTTTGAACAGTCTCTACCTCCATAGCAAATCATCATCAGCATCTGGGACAGTTTAACCTCACTAAAAGTGGATCCATTAGAAGCAAAAACAAATGGCTGACACAGGTAAATAGATACTTTAACACCTATTTAAACTTTAGAGTAGGGTTGAGGTAGTACCCTATTGCCCACTCATGTTCCCCCTGTATATCTCCTTCCTTTTATCTGTCCAGGTGACCACTGTCCCTGGCACTGATAATGAAGGAAAATCCAAAATGTTGGGTTACACCAGAACAGGAATAGAGGGGGGAACTTCCAATGGGGATATTTGTTCCAGTAACCACTGCATAAAAGCATTTCCCATGTTCGATAGATTTTTTTCCCCAGTTGTGTCTACAGAACAAAAAAGTAAAGGAAAATGTAACCAATTTTACCATGGCCAAAAAAAAAAACTTAAGGTTTTGACCACTTCTTTTTCTATACCAAATGAAAGTTTTCATTAAACACTAAAAAAAAAACAACTAGATGCTTACTGGCTGTTAGAGGAAACACACAGAATATTCTCATGTCAATAGTGTCATGCTTCAAAAATTATTTTAATAAATTATTTGAATTTCCGCACATACCAGCCTTCTGATTTCCCGCTCACATTCACGCTTAATTTTTGAGATCTCCTCTTGATGTAAATGGAACACACTCCGAATTTCAGCTGCCTTCATTTTATCAGCTTGCATCACTACAGTCAAGGCTTCCTCCACCTGTTTTTTGGCTCCTTTTAACTCGAAGATCTCCTGCTGCATTTTGGTCTTCTCAGACTCAAAGCTCTTCTTGGCCTCCTCCCTGGCCTCATTGTATAAAACAGTTTTGACTTTTTCTGGAGCAGCATCCCGGAGTGCATTGACCACCGATTGCAGCCTCTGATTTTCACTGTCTTTGATTTTTATTACCCGGATGAGTTCAGATTCATGCTGCCTTAGGAGGGCTTCCCGTACAGCTTGTAGCTCCTTCATTTTCTCCTCATGTAACTTGGCCTTCAACTCGGTCACAAGAACAATGTTTTTGTGCTGCTCGTGCTCTCGAATCTGACGGATCTCTTGGTTTTTCTCTCTTTCAAGCTTGCTCACCTACAAGTGCAAAACACACAAAGTAGCAAATACAACTTTATTCTTTAAGTACTTCTCATCAAGTTAAAAGAAAAAAACATGGAGAATTATAGGTAGCATTAAAAAGTAATATACTATATTGCAGCTTATCAGATGTAGTGGCTGCATTCATCTTCTGTATTTCCATAATTTTCCCCTATTTTTCACTTGTCCATCCTACCAGTTTTACAATTCCTAGCCTTGGGTGGCAGCATCCACTCACTGTACTGTATATATAGAAGAGCAGCGCTGACATTGCCTAGGTTGTTTTTCTGTTTAAGACTACAAACACCTTCCCTTCGCTTGAACTCCAGATATATTTTAATTTGCAGCCAACTGGTGATGAGCTCTAAAAAATATCAGCAACAAACCTGAAAAGTAGGTATTCAAGTGAATCACATTACACAGATTACAAAATGGATCACAGATGTATCCTGTATTAAAATATATTCATATAAAAATATATATAATTTTTTTTCTGTATAGATAAGGAAATAATTTAAGGATTTTTGCCATCTGATTCCCATTATGGAGATGCCCATTTTCCAATGTTAAATACTAGATTAAACAAGAAGTAATGGAAAACCCCTCCAAAGTAAAGCACATCACTTAAAAATCAGTTAACGTCAGGGATTACAAATTTAAAATTTTTCTTTACTTTCAGACCTAACAGGTGTATAGAAAGCAATAAAATCTTGAAGAGCTTCCAATTCCTTACGCCTATATCCTGAAACAAATCTACAAAAAAATGTTGTCTTAAAAAACCCTTTACATTTTTGGATATAAAAGCCTATAAATAGGGATGAGCGAGCAAAATTTTTTTATTCGATCTTGCGGCAAATCGGGCCGTTCTTGCTTACCGAACATGTACCAAGAACAGCCTGTGTAAATACGGCCGTCGAGATTGGGACCTGCAAGAGCACTCATGGGAGCAGAGCTCAAACCCCCTCTAGTAGCCCTGTAGTATGTGTTCTCGGATAGAGATCCAATATTAATGCAGCCCTCATTTAACTTCTAGTGCCCGGGGATCACGCATAGGAGGATTTCCACAGCTGAATTCATGAATGCAGCCACGGTACTCCTCCTGCCTCCCCGGGCACTAGAGGTTAAATGAGGGCTTGCCTTGCATTGCAGCCGCGGTACTCCTCCTGTAATGTTTTCTTTGATCTTCCAATGGGTCAGCGAAATCTGTTCCTCTAAATTTACGGACCCATCGGCAGTTCGAGAAAATTTTCGCAAGAATGTCAGGAGCATTCTCGCTCATCCCTACCTATAAGTGTAAATAACAAGTGGCCAAAAGCCACTATACATTCTTATATAGGGCCATCAGACATAAATTCCATCCTTAACATATTTCATGTAGCATCTAGTATAATTTATAGATGACTATGTAATACATGAAGACAGTGGCTGGAGTGAGAACTTGGTACCAACAGAAAGTTTCACTCGTGGCTAGGACATGGTGAAAAATCTCTTTACTTATCATAGCACCTTAATGGCCCTTCACTATCATTCAGCTACATGTAGAATGTTGGCCAAACAGAGAGGATATTTGCAGAAGTCCTTGACAATTTTTGGATGATCCAAATTTATTAAAATTGTCCAGCTTGTTCAAAGAAGATTTGTTTGCAATTAGGTGGAGTTACGTTTTAGGATTGTTGGAGGTTAAGAGCCTGTAACTTTTGATTTTAAACTTGAAAAGGGTCACAAAGAAAACCATGTGGAAACACGTTATGTTTGTGTGAGTTTCTTCTGGGTACTCTGGTTTATTCCCACAATCCCAAAAACATTAGGGTAATTGTCTTCCCCTCAAAATAGGCTGTAGATTAAGTTAGTTCCTTAGGAGTATGGCAGGGGCTTTAGATTGTAAGAATTTGAAGGACAGTTATTGATATGGACTTTGTAAAGGGCTGCATATTATGTTTGTGCTATATATATATATATATATATATATATATATATTTATATAAAATATACATAGAGGTTGACAATAATAATAATAATAATAATAATATGTCCATGAATTTTTTCCTGGTTTATGTTACTGCTACACATTTTACTACACTACAATATTTTTGACTAGCCAAAAAGTTTAAACAAATCATAAATTGATTAATACAGTTCATTGTAGGATCTTAATGAACAATATTTGGGCAGAATTCCAACTGAAAATTGATACGGCAAAGCAACTTTTTTAATGATTGGTTAACCATTGTATTGAAGTTAAAACAACTTTTTGTGTTACGCCTGATGTTTCAATTTAATATAATTAAAAAAACATTTAGATTTAAGAATAATTACTGAACAATTGAATGGTACATTGAATACTTAAAGTTGAACAAAAGGATCACTTTAAATTTATCATAATTGAGATGGGAAATCAATCAAAAATAATGTCAGGAGAAAATCATATAAAGAATGCCTAGCATTCGGGTAAAATTGTCTAATGCTTGCAGATTTGCTCTAGCTTACAATAAATAAAGCTTACAGGGATAAACATTGAATCTTTTCAGCCATGATTTAGGAATAAGCAACCTGCATGCATGACTAAGCTGTGGGAATGATTTTGCAGTATGGCAATGTTATTTGAGAGAGTCTCATTATAGACCCTGACTCTGCATAAAAAAAATGTGTAACTATGAATTTCACTGTAAAGGTTATGTAAAGTTTACTGAACAGTAACGGAGCTTCACATGCCTCAGAAACAAACAAATCACAGTTACAAGGTTGGAATCTGCAATAAATGTATCTAAAAGAAATTTTAGATGAATAAGGTCCTGATCACACTTTAATATGAATGGCAATGCAAGTTGCATAAAAAATGCATCACACAGGACTTTATCCAAGGGTATGGCAAGGATCAGTGGTTCTAATCCTACCTTGTATAAGGATTTGGTGGGGTCGCCCCCTATATATGTAATTCGAAAACAAAGACTGGGTTTTTTTTGCGGCACAAAGAGTTTATATTATTAGTACAACAAACAAAAATATCACAACTTGTTATATCAGCACTGTATGTTCGTTTTGCATTCTTTCCCAATATTTAGCATTGGATAACAGACTGATTAGCTAGACATAGTACACCCTAAACCATACAAGAGCAAATCAATACCCATCCCCAACGCATTTCCTCAGGAGACATGTAGAGAGTTTTTGTTATAGCAAAGCTGTACTGGTTGTCAATCCCCCCCCCCCCAAAAAAATAAAAATAATGGACTATTAGTTGTTGCATTTTGCAGCCCTGCATTACACTACCAGTATATGGCAGTTACCCGTAATGAGCAATAAAATCAGTTCATCCTGTTGGTTTATCAAATGATAAGGTTATAACATTAGGGAATAAGGACAGTTTTTTCTCTTGCATGGTCTCAGAAAGATATATAATAAGTCCATTTCACCAAGGAGTGTAGGACATAGGACATGCAATAGAAGCATAGATCACAGCAGTAACTTATTTTTTCATGTACGAGACTACAGTAATGATCAACACTGGGACTTTGCCATGTGCTGTTTGTAATTTATCACAGCACCTTAGGGCTCTGCAGTTTACACCTATCCTAATCAGGGTGTTAGGTAGACTGCTAGATATGTAATCTGTGACCAAGCAGAAGGCACTGGGATATTCCATTGGCAGTATTTGTGTTCAGATTACCTGTGCTTACCCTGAATGTCCGCCTATTATGCCTGCTTTTTTGGCATTCATTGCTTTATTAAAAAATCGAGGTTTTGGATCCGTTATGTTGGCTTTCCGTAAGGATTTTAGAATTTCCAGCCTCTGTCCTGCTCGATAGCCACCTGTTCCCCCTGGTGGCACAGTGGGTCCACCAAACTCAATGGCAACCTGACTGTGCATCTACAAACATTGGCTCCATAAGAAAACTGGATCTGTAAAGATGAATTTTTTGCCTTATGCACAAAGTAAGCCGAGTAATGAGTTGAGATACAAAATTCCACCATATGGTTATACATGCTCACCTTATTCTTTTCTTGCTGGAGTTCTATCTGAATATCAGTAAGTTTGGCTCTCAGGTCTTCATTGGCAGCCTGCAAGGAAGCAAATGAGTCGGGTCTTTCTCCCTTTGCTCTGCTGCTGGTGCCCTTTTTTGACATTGTGAGGTGGAGTGGCACGAAGGGCACAGGACCGATCAGAGAGAGAGCCTCTCTGCGTCACAGAGCCAAGCCTCCCCGGTCCTCTTTCTACATTTTTCTTCTTGTCTAGAAAAAGATAAAGCAAAAAGAATAAACATGATTACTTTGTAATAGTACAAAAGAGTACAAATAGTACAAATATATGTAAATATATATATATATATATATATATATATATATACACAGCAGAGGATATAGCCAAAATATTCTGCAGTGATGTAGATTTTAGATTTTAGGAATCTTGTAAATAAAAAAAAGTGTATTGAATGAATTAGGTTATGTAAGGTTATTTAAGAAAAGGTATGAAGCATGTGGCTGGAGGAGCCTGAGGTTTTACTCATGGGACCCATAATCTCTAAATACAGTCTACAGATCACCAACAGCCTACATGTGGCTCTCCAATAGGGAATAGTTATTCGACAAAGCAGAACTTTCAGATTTGCTCACTAAGCCATTACGAGGAATCTAGAAAAAAATTCCTTTGTTTTCTTTATAGAGAATATGGGTGGTGTATTTAGACTAATTTCGTTTATTTAATTTGTGTTTAAATCCCAGGATAGTTAAGGCACTTCTGCACCCCCAGGAGACATTTTTAATGTTTATTTAAGAAATGGAATGACATCAAAAATAAAACTAAACAATGCACACAAATAAAGTTACCCTTGAACATTCATGCATGATTATTAGCCACGAACACGTAAAGTCATAAACATGCAGGCAGTATAACAATAACTACATATCTAGTTTAGGGTATAAATGCTAACAAAAGGTAAATGCAAAAAACAGCCATGTTATGCGCAAACTATAACCTTCCACCCTTTTCTTGATTTTTATATACAGAACTTTAGAGGAAAAAAGTGAAACAGGAACAGATACAAAATAAAGGGAAAAATATGGAGTCAGGGGAAAAAAGGGGAGGGGGGATGAGAATAAGCAGGACAAAAAAGGAATATGGTAGACAAAGTACATGTTGCATGTGCCAAATGTGCTTGCATACTGCACCACATCTCACTTCCTCTCATCTCTAAAGTAGGCCTGTGAAGGGCAGATATGGCAAAAAAAGTAGGGGGAACAATTTATACCAGACTACATTTCCCAGCAGGCCTGAATTACAGTAGACATTTTTTGCCATAAAGATGGGCAGGACCTGTAGTCACTTGAAGTAGATTGTAGCAATTGTCCGATCTCACTCTAAACATGAAATTTAAAGCCATAAGAGTCCTGAATATGTGGATAGATTCACAACTTTAAGCCAGCACGGCTACACAATGGATTTTTTAATATTTAAAGTTAATTTATGCCAATCAGCATGATTGCTTTTGGAGTTGGTCTTGGTAAACTTTGAGTTTAGGTTTAAAGTCCTGTACACCTTTCCCATTGAATACAATATATTTCATGAATGTAGCACAATTTTATAAAACATATTTTAGAATCGATGCACTTTCTTTTAATGGCTGGCCTCCTTTATTAAAAAAAAAAAGGCTCAGGCATTAGTGTTTGAAGGATAAACTGTGCTTGCTGACTGTAGCATTTCACCAGTCAATTAGATCTTTACTTAATTTTTTCCATTCTGCACAAGAAAACATAGAGAGAGAATCTTAGTAATCAAAGTATATATTCCTTCATAGATTTTGCCCCCTGGGACTTTTCTTTCTATAGAAAGCCTCAATTCCAAAGAAAGCAGTCGAGTTAACAATCCAAAAGCTACAAAATAAGTTTTCTTTTGAAGGAAAATACATTATCTTCTAATTTAAAAAAAAAAAGACCATCTAAGGTTAGCGCACTCAGCTTTTTTCTAGGACAACAGCTTACAAAAGCTAAATTACCCCAATGTAAAAAAGAACATTATTTAGTACAATGGTACGCAGGATTTTGTTTCCATTTAGTCATATACAGGCAGTCATTGTATTATAAAATAAATACAAAGTGGCTAATCTACTACAGAAAAATGTAGAAAAAGTAAGGAAAATGATTCAGAGAAAGCTAGGTCACTGTCATTGGAGCATGTAAAAGGTCAAACTGTTCATTTTTCTATCAACGAAGACCTTATTCCACACATTGCCATTTGTATTTGTTTTATTAAGGTCATGATAAACCTAATACAATTTCAGGAACCGGCAGCCCTATTTAGGGATCAGATTTGGTGCAATTAGCTGCTACAGATTGTTCTGGTATAATATTGCATTATTATTATTGACATAAAATATAATTCCCTTGGACATCACTGTCCTTTTCATCATAAATCATGACAAAGTTTTGAAAGGGGGTCTGTTTTGCAGAAAGGGACAGGTGATGTGTACTCTGCAGTAAGCTAATACTTACCTATCTGTTCTCTGTCTTCACCTGCCAGACAAATGCGCAGCTCATTGTAGGAGGTTGGCTCTTCCTGGTTTTCCCTGCTGCAGCCATAACCAAATTCACTCCCATGTGTCTGTAAGGGAGTTACGTCATCCTGGTCCAGCCAGTCATGATGGTCGAAGTTCCAACTCCAGGAAGAAAATTGGTTGGAAATTGCGGCATCCCAGAGTGAGAGGGCAGGGGAGTGCAATTAAAAAGTTGCTGTCAGACAGAGTTAGTTTATTGCAGAAAGGACACCGTCTGTCTCTCTGCAATTAAAGACCTGCCTGGTAGCAATTTGTTTTAGTTTAGTTACACTTTAAGGGCTTTATGGGTTAAGCTTAGGTTTAGTGGGGACAGTTTTAGCCAAAATGAAACCATGGGTCAATATAAAGTGGGGGTACAAATTCACAGCATTTTAGTTCCTCGCACTCCGCTGCCAATCTGATAATTTGGACCCTGGTGAAGATGGTGGTTTTGGCTAATTGCTTCCTCTCCTTCCCTAAAACCACCCCAGGATTTAAGCATGGGTTAACCTTCAAGCCTTAAAGCAGAAGCAAACTAAAAAAAAAAAAATCATTCACCTTTACTTCTTCAGATACTGGATCGAGTCCTGTGTCATCCTGTAATCCTCCTTCGTCCTGGCCAGGTGTCGCCATCTTTGTTCCTCTTCTTCCGCCTTCTGCCTACATCCCCCGATCACCCGAGATCAGACATGCCCAGAAGGAGCAGCCAGAAGCCTCCTGGGATGCGTGATGTATGTATCCTGAGAGGCTGTGCACTCCCATTCTGTAAGAAGGGGAGAGGCTTTACCCCCCTCCCAGACCTTGTCGACCCTTTTATGTAAAGTAAAAATTCTAGTGATATGTCCGCTTTAAGTCTTCTAAACACATTATAGGTGCATCAAAACAGAAGGTGTTCAATATCATATCAATAAATATCAAGTTTTTCTCTTTAGAACGAAGAAACAACCTGAGCAGGAAAGTTGGTCCCGTGCCAGCATACTGTAAAGTGGGCCCTTTGCTGTCTGTGTGGAAGCAGTGATCTTTCTGCAGAGAACTAAGGCAGCCTCCGCTAAGGCAGATTCGTAGCTCAACTTTAGCTTGGAGATTTGGACTCAACAGGAAGTGTTGAACCTCTGTAGAGAGACCATTACTTCTACACATAGATCAAGGGTTATCCTCTGCAGTATGCTGGCAAGCTTTTGGCTGTGGCTTCTTTCTCGGGAACACAAACTGCTTTTTGTTTTGATGCACCTGGAAGCTGATTTAAATTAGGATTTTGAGTAAATAGATAGACCAAAAAAAAAGAGGAAAAACACGTCCCAGAATGCTATTACTTATAATGCATGAGGTTTGCATGTACGCGGCTCAATAATAGAAAGCCAACGCTAATGCAGTACCATTAAAACGGCAATTAGTTTTGTCCCATCAGTTCCGGGGATTACAAAGTGAATTGCGTAGGCTACAACTAGGGCACTCCCCTATCAGCAGTGGCAAGCATGGAGTTTCCATTTGGCTAGACCACAAGTATGGAAATCCTGCTAGATGGACTTTAGGTACTAACAAGTTAATTAAATTTCACAACCACTCCTTACATTTGCTTTAGGCACTAGGATATTTTTTATTCTAAGCAAATGTCCTGAGGCTATTTTCTGTTACATCTTAGAGTGTTAAATTTGCCCTGAGAAAGACAACATAAAAATGTAGATAATATAATTTGTCTACATTTTTCAGGGTATTATTCTTGATTTATGTATGAATGCTAATACATTTGAACAGCAATTCTTATATTTTATAAATCAAGCCCTCTTTATCTGCCAATGTTTCTGTATCTCCCAGAGGAACATTTTATAAACGTTATGGCTTTTATTGGTGACGCCCTATTCCCTTTAATGACAATAGTGGGACAGGTGCAGAACATTGCCTCGCTATAGACAATATCCTTGGTGCAAAATGAACAAAAGGGCCCATCTTGGCAGAGCTATGGTGTATATTCTGATTACCATATTTCTCATTTCTATTGCTCACAGACATGCCTATGCTGGTCAATTAAAACACAGCTATGCAAATTTCAGTACATCTTTGATAGTTTACCAGGTCAGAATCCCAACAGGGTGCAAAAGTGTTATTGTTATTCCTTTTCATTTTTTATAAATAAAAAAATGCAGCAAAAAGAAAATTATTATTAACTAATGAGAATGTAAAATTGTTAAATCCTCAACAATTAACATTTATTGTGGTTGGGATAGTGGAGATTTTTTGTACCAACCATGACCATGTTCACTTCTTTACTGTGCATGGATGAAAAAAGCCCCCGAAACATCAAATGGAAGTGTCAACTGTCCTGGCCACCCCTTGTCACTGGTATATTAGCGCTGTATGTTCTGTGAGCACTGCTGAAGGAAAGCACGACTGTTAGTGATGCGATGGATGTTTGGCTATGTTCAGACTGGCCATTAAGTTGTGGTACAGTTATTGCTTCCTCATGCCAGCAAATCCCTGCTTTGGGGAGACACTTCTAGTAATTTCTCCATGTAGCAGCCCCATAGAGAATGAATAGGGGCAGCAATGAGAGGTACTAGTTCAGTTTGTTAAGAACCAGCTCTACAGTGCCAGTGACCAAGCAGAGTGCCAGCCACCAGGAGAAGCAGGGGACCACTTCATCCCAAGAAAGGTCTAGACTTGCCCTAAGAGCGACCTTTTTGGGGGTTCAAATGTTTCTTCTTCTTCAGGGCTTGGTGATATTAAACAAAATATGCAGTGAATGGATATATATGAATCTGGAACTCTGCACTTTATTTTTGGAAATCCAGTCCCTGCTTGCGTAAGAAGCCCACGTCTTGGTTGCTACGCTTGGAATAGCTGCCTGAGAAGAATAATCACCTATAAACCGATTAATACTTAACTATGAACATTTCCTACCAGTACCCTGCACCTTTTTTCAACTTCCTGAATGTTGTCAATGCCAAGCCATTAAGATGCACAGGTACAGTCCAGCAGTAGAAGCAAGGAGGAAAGCATGACAAAATTGTTGATAGAGATAATATTGTGTTGTTACACTTCAGCAGAAAAAGGCTTGTAGTGGCAAAGCAAAGAACAGTTTTTCCAAAATGTACAGGGTTGTAATATACAATTACAGTTGTACAGGCTCCTTTTCTGTCCTGAAATTGATTTATCTGATTTAACTGCATTCCCCCAATGTGCAGAAGCTGCAGAAAGTCAGATAGAGCCCTGGCTTATTTTTTGGCTGGTGGACATCCAGCAGCATCTAGCTCATTCCTCCCCAGCATGACTGGCATAGCTCTTCTATGTAAGACTAAAAAAGTTAAAAAACATATTAAGCCCTGATGTAGCAGAAAATTTTGACCTTCTAAAACGGTTGGCTTTTCATGCCACAAATAAATAACTGAATAGGATTGAACCAGGAACTCATGCATTTTACTTTTGACACATTTCTTCTCGCCCAGTAAGTGGCAGGTCACTCTTTTATCTATGGATATCCCCTTCCAATGAGCCTAGATTTGTTTGCATTGGAATAACCAAGTTATGATGATACTGGAAAATAAGTAACAAATATGGAAAGGTTTTACAAATTATTTTTATTAGTATGTAGTTTTAAGATTTAGTTTTAGTGGAGAATTTATAAATAAAGTGAAATAAACTTCTTAATATATTGCCAGTGCCAACATCATCTTCTGGGTTTCTGGTCATGTTGATTGGCCAAGTCGTGCATGCACGAGTTCATTAATTTCCAGCATCAGGTATTCCCGCATTGTATATTCCGCGCATGCACAACTCAGTGTATATTCAAAAGAAGATTGTGCACAGGCAGGTAAGAATGTTTTACTGTAGAAGAGACACGTTATGTCCTTTCAACATCTGCCTGAAAGAGAATTGGAGGATGCCACTGCTGGCTTCCCCCCTTCTAAAAAGCATGGGCTAATTGGCTATCAGATTAATCCTCTGGTTTCAATACTTTAACAATAATAATACATTTTTTCAGTATACTTTTTATAGGTCATCAACCTAAAATACAACAAAACAGCTGGATAACTAGCATTTTTTTAGCTAGGGGTCGACAATGGCAATTTAAAAAAAAATGGAATTTCACCGTACACTTTCTTGATCAGAACTTTACTCAATCAGCTGATAATAAATCCATATAGAATGTCACAATTTAATTGACACAGCTCATGGCAGATTAAATGCAATCAAGGCAAATCATGGCAAGGGTATAGTAGCTTGTTTTCTTGTCTTTCTTCCATTTTAAACAGGTCATACTAACTGGCATAAATTATTCATAACTACAGTATGATTTCCTCTCCCTGCTGCTTCGCTGACCTTTTTAAACAAATCAATGTAATTTATACGTGTTAACGATGTTTGCTGTTTGAAGGGACAGAAACATCAACAATCCTGGCTTTATAAAGAGTAATATCATGTGTCAAGTGACAACCCACGAGAGAATGTGGAATGGTAATTTATTCATAACTACAAAGTTACATGGCCATGATGCAAAGTGCTGTGTACTTAAGGTGAAACTCCAGACTTACCACCAGTTTTGCACAGTTATACAGACTACTCTACTGTTGTACGGTTGCTTACCCTGCTTTCAATGCAAATTGTGAGCTTATCATATTAAGTATTGGAAGCTGCAGCAAGTCAGGTACAGCCCACCCTATTTCCTAGCTGAAGGACATCTAACATTATCTAGATATTTTAACAGCCTTACTGTCCTTGCCCCACCTCCTTGAATTCATTGGATTTCACTTATTTTCATCATGGAGATCCAAGACCCCATGGGGATTTTACTTACAGTGGTCTACAGACTAAGGTCCACTCATCAATGCCCCTCCAACCAGTCATAACCTGTCTGCAAAGATGAATAAAAGCAGAATGGGACCCTAGGCAAGGTAGCATCTTTGGCCCCATCTTTTTAAATGACATCGGTAAGGACTGCAATAGATACAAAATAATTATTTCAGTTTGTGAGGTCCATACTAGCATGGATCCTCCAAACCAGGTGCCAACTTGCTAAATGTATTCTTTATTGTGAAATGACAGACAGGTGCACAGCTCTAAACAATTGTGCTATCCTGGTGTAGCTGCCCCCTGCCAAAGGTTGACTTAGATGATCCCACTCTGTCTGTCTGCATTATATAGAGAAGCGGAGACCCAGTGATGATATTACTTGTTAAAAAACAAGTAATATATATATATAATGTAAATGGAAAGGTTGTATGCATAAATGTCATTTTGGGTGAATTGACCACCTAAAGCAGGGGTCCCCAACCTGTGGTCCGCGAACCCTGCTTGGGGGGGCGCACCGGCCAGAGCTGTGGACCAAAACCCCAGTATGTATCTCAGGCTCAGAGTGGTGGACGGGTTGTGTCTCTGGTTCTGATACCAGAACCTGCCCATTCTCCCATCACAGGTCTGAGCCTGGGTTCTGGCATCATGACGTCACTCCGGGGGAATTTTCTTCCCCTTTGAGTGACACACAGCTCTCCACGCATCGGGAGTCCGTAAGTTTAGTGGTCCATAGTCATGGAAAGCTTGGGGACCACTGATTTAAAGCACTGACCAGTCAATCCCCTTCCAATATTATATTTTTGTCATGAATGAAAGCTGGTGGGCTAATTCAGTTCCTGACTTCCTACACATCTTAGATACTTCCTATACATCTTACACCTCTTAGATGTGTAATCATGGCTTTCTTCCAGTCTTCTTGGGAGTTGTTGGTGTTTCTGCCAACTTTTGTGTGCGCCAGCTTCTTCTGTTACATGGATTCCACATAACATAAAATAACAAGAAACTCAAAGAGAAAAGTAGTAACTCCTCATAATGACCTCAGCAAGCTCAGGAACTCTATGCAAAAATCTGTCAGTTGACTTTACGTTTTCATTCTCTACCAGAAACAAAAATCCCAGCCTTGGGTGGACTGACCTTTAAAAAGATTTTTAGTATTGACGCATAAAGTACAAGAAATATTACCAAAATAAAACAAAAGTTTATTACATGGCATGCTGTTATTAATAGACAACTGTATCCATTTACACTAGTGTGTATTATACAAATATGGAATCCAAAGATCATCAATATGCTAAGTTTAAATATTTCAGTTTTTATTTTTTTATTTTTAACCCTAAAGTTGGCCCAGAAGAAAGGAAAAAAAAAATTTTCTAACCAAGCCCAACCAAAATAACATGGCATTGGGTCCTAGTAAAGGGGGCTGCTTTGACCGAACCATTAAAATAATTTCAAAGGCAAAAGGAAGAGTTTGTAAAAGGAATGATATGTATGTCGGCTAAAGCTGCAGTTATATAATCACAGCAGATGTCAATTTATTTCTGCTGCTAAATGAGCCTACATTTCATGTTTTGCCAGACAGTTATCCTGTTTGGAGCAGGGATTTCCAAGGACAATTTATTATCCTAGGCATAATCTAGATAAAGAGCACACAGTGGATTTCATACTGTGCAGTGATAAAGAGAGAGAGAGAGACAATGTACCGTACTGCTTAATCATTTCAACCGCCCTTTATATTTTTTTCACAACACCCCAGCTAATATATTTAATAGGGAACAACTAATTCTGGACATGGCACACAGAATTATTTATAATTACCATAAATGAGCTTGACTTTGGTACCTCCCCAGAACATCTTGCAGTATAATCTTGTCGATAATATTGCCACATGCTTGTTTGTAGAAAGAAATTGGGGCACAAAGTGGAACCCAGATAAACATGGATAAAACATAGAGACTCCGTGCAGCTAGTACGCATTTTAGAATCTACACTGAGGGCATTAGATCTACAAAGGCAATGATGTCATGTATCAAGTTATCACACTTAATAAGAAAATCTAAAGATGGAACAATTTTGTCTATCCATATGACCACATCCTTTTATTCATCTAATCAGGGTAATATTAGAAAATGAGAGATTAGAGCAGTCTTTCTCTACCTTTAAAACATGGAGAAACCCTTAAAATAACTTTCAGGTCTTCGGGGAACCCCTGCTATAATTACTATACCCACAGCTCACAGCACATTATCATCATGGTCAGTAGGAAAAATTGCCATTGGGAAGAATGCCACCCTTACAGATAGCCAAGAAGACCACTGGTGTCAATTACCTGACCTGAGTGACACAAATTGCTCATTGCACAAGGAACCCCCAGAAACCTCTGAGGAATGCTAGGGTTCCAGGGAACCTTAGTTGAGAAACACTGTTCTAGACAAAGGGTAGAGCCTTCAGCTCTATACTCTAGTGGTTAAGAAACATGGCTATAGACTAAACCTTCTCAAACTTTTACCGAAGAAAAGCCATTAAAATAATTCTCCGGTCTCAGAGAACTCTGGCTAAATTGAACCATTAGGGGAAGATTCTCCCTTCCTTTGGTGGTCATCCTTACATGCTAAAAACATAACTTGTGCCTTGCTGCTGGCTCCGGCAAGTGGCCTTATACTTGGAATTATGCTGATGCGATCGGATGGAGATCATTATAACAAAGGTGAAATGACAACTTGCAATCTCTGGAGGAATCCAAGGGATTTATAAGATCCTGATTGAGAATGGCTGCTACAGACAATGCAAACTTTTCCTTCAGATACTTAGATAAATAAGGATAATTATTTGTCTAACGCTCTGCTCAATAGATAAACCAGATAAATTCTTATCCTATTTTATTGGTTATAAATTATCCCATTTAATAGTATTTGGTGCATTCCTGTATGCCATTTTTTTCTTTGAATAGGCACCCAATGCCGAAGTGTACTGCAAGCCCAGCTTTTGAAAGGCTAATAAGGTGTAAGTGGGGTGCTATAAGAAATTAATAAGAATAGGATCCCAATGTGTAAATGGGCTCTAAAATAATATTTACAATATAGTCACGAATATATATTGCAAAAACCACCATCATCTAACCACTCCCTGCACCCTGGGGTACCTCACGTTGTGTAGCATCTTGGCAATATGGCGGAAAAATTTCAATCTTCTGATGCCACCATATCTGAAGTCAGACTCAGGACGTCTTGTGCTAATGATGCTTTCAGGCTAATAAACAAAGTTATTAAAATATATTGGTCTCAAACACAAACTGAATGGGATGCCAGCTGTTCCATTTCCAGTACAATAAAGAAAGGATAATTAGATGTCATTTATTGAGAGACGTCTTTGTTTGGTGGAATCTAAACTGTTATTTTACTATCTGATCAATTTTCACTTGATAGCTGGATTGGTAAAGCAACATTTTTGTTCTGCACAGAATCTGCTAATGAATCAAACAACAGAAGAAGCCGTTCTGCCTCAGTATATTTCTAGACGCAACAAAAGGAAATGATTATCATCTATTTGTAAGAATTTGGTATTTTGGCAGCTTACTTAAAGCAGACAGCATGCTGGTTCTTCATTTCATGGTGCCAAAATAATTGTTATAATAAATAGATAAGATAGAACATTTTAGGACATTAGCAGCTATCAGGGGTAGGAACTACAAAACCTTGGTATCCTCTAAAAAATACCACCACTTCGGAGTGAAAAGGAAGAGACTCAAGGGTGTAGAGGTGATAAAGTAGCAAAATTCTGTAGGTTTACAGTTTACCTTCCAATTTGGAAAATACTGTCAGGCACTCTTCCCCCAATCAACGTGTGATCTTTGGGGCTATGACTTCTGATCTTTGTAGCGTGATATTAAGACTAGCCAGCCAGAAATCACAGGACAGTAGGCCATTTATCCTTGCCGTAGGTCCACCTCTTCAATGAAGGATTTAACTGATCGTGTTGTCTAAGGGATGATAAGTATGGCAAAATGCTTGCCATATTTCTCACTCTTGTGGACTTCCTCTGTTCACTCAAGCCCTCTTTTTTTTGGTGCCTGGATTTTCTGACAGTATGCCATACATTGCATGACAAGCATTCCTCCATTGTATGGGAGGATACCAAAGACCCACCTATGTTCCAGAATAGAGAGAGAAGGAGGAAAGTGCTAGGTCCTGGGGGAGTTAGGAATTAAAATTTATCATTAAATTATCAGTAAAGTAGTAGGTAAGTATATCATCTTATTAATCATTCTCTAGGAAGAAAGTGCAATTAACCCTTGAATCTTAAAAAGTCACCTACTGCAAAGTGAAAATTTTACATCCAGGGTTTAGATGGAAGTAAAAAAGTAAAAAAAAAAAATGTGGATTATATGTAACTAAATATCTTCAAGCAAAAAAAAATCACAATTATCACAAACTATGTAATCACAATCATTACTTAATGTGAAATTTGTAATAAGTAATATAGTAATGTATTGTATAGTATAGTATAGCAATACAGAAATAAATCTTTGGAATTAATCTTTCTGCAGTATTCCTAGAACCACTTAGCCCCTGTATCATAAAGAATAAGCCTGCCAATTATCCTGGAAATCTGATTTAAAAGACTTGTAATTTTCTTTTTTTAGTGACTGCCTATAGCTTTTTGTTAGAAATCACTAAATAATTAAACTCTGCTCTGCCAGTGTTCACATATATGCCCCCAGTGTTCTGATTATCTGCTATTTCTCTGCATAGCATAGATTCCACAGCAGTAAAATTACAGGTAAACACAACCTATGACCAAATTATAAAGTAGTGTAAAAATGCATTAAAGTGGATCGGAATTAAATAAGTGAAGATTTACTATACTGTAAAGTATATAGCAGTATCCTAAAAAATCTACACTTGGTCTGAAATTCCTCTTATATATAATTCCTTGTATGCCTCTAAAAATAACAATATGTTAGCTGTACAGAGCATTGTTTTCCCTGCTAAAGAGAAAGCCGTACCTGAGGGTCTACTGCAGAAGCATCACCCTGCTTCATTTCCATTTATTTTTACACCTAAAGTTTGATAACATTTTCTAAAGTTTAAACATAACCAGCAAAATATTGAAATATAATAATATAATGAAAGGACAACAAAAAAATAAAAAACATATAGAGACAAAAAGAAACCTTAAACAAAATACAACCTAATGACAGTATATTGAAGTAAACAAGTATAGAGAAACTCCTTTTTGAAAAAAGAAAAGACAATTTTACCCTTAGATACTAGAAATAAAATAACATTACCAGCTAAAGAAGCTTTATGAACATTAGAATATTGAAATACAACCCAGCATGACCCTTAATGCATAACATTTCCATTTATTATCTGGATCTGTGCTTCCTCTGCCTCTCCTGCTGATGCCCCATTATTATTTTATAAGTCACTAGAACAAGAGCCATTAGAGGAACATATCTGCCCTAAGGAAAGCTTTGACTCTAACAAGGAGGAAACAAGGCACAGGGAGTCAGTATTGGGGAAAAGGGGGCCCACAGAAAAGACTGCTGACTAGTTTTTTGCCTTTTACACATTTTAGGTTCCAGTAAACACCTTCTCATGATAACAGTAATTTGAGAATTGTTCATTGGTATTACCAAGGCAGGTGAACAAAACTTTTGTGGTCCTCCAGCTATGGACACCTTGGACCTGATTTATTAAAGCTCTCTAAGATTGGGGCAGATAGACTTTCATTGGAGAACCTGGGTGATCCAGCATACTAGAAAATGATTTCTTAAAAAAAATGTTATTTCCTGACAAACCTTTTGGGTCAGATCAGATCTATTCCAGGTTAATTGGATTCCCAGTTTCCCCCATAACAGTCTATAAACTCCAGTCTTGGAGAGCTTTAATAAGTCAGCCACATAGGCTTTTATTAATATTATTATTGATTATTATTTTCAGATTATTAGTCTGATATTTTATGGTGAACATTACTTTAATTAATAAATAAATAAAAGCAATGCAAAGTTCCACCTCATAATACCATCACTAACAAGCAACGTGATCCACCACCAGTGGTGACCTGATCCACCACCAAAAACTCACAGGTAAACATTAGTTTATTTTGAACACCTAAAATTAGTTCCAGCCTGTCCAGCTTACAGCAAAATTCCACTCAAATAGCTAAAAAACAGTTGAAATATATACAGTATATTTTTCCATAACCCAAGAGGCCTGTTGAAGTCTTTGCGTACTCTGACCATTTCTGAATGTGTAATCTGATTTAACAGTGAATGCACTGAGATATGAGATGCTAATTCGTAGATACAATATCTGTAAATGAAATTAAAGTCTAGTTTGTGGGCTTTGGGAGTTCATAATTAGACCAAAAATATACCAGTTGGCAATCCTGTAGCAAAGCTGAACCCGGAGTTAGGCTTTATTACTTGTATCGGCTACACAGGGAAAGAATTGGTTTCTGTGTGTTGGCCTGTACGTAGACTTATAATATGAGATATATATTTATATATATATATATATATATATATATAAAATATAATATATATTTATATAAATAATATAATATATATTTATATATAATAACAAAGATTTGAAGAACTAGCACTCAAACTAATTTTTTTCTTGCATTAGTTTGATCTCTTTTACATATTCTCAGGAACTCTGAAAACATTACATTACTAAAAATGTCCCATAGAACATAGGCAGAGACCATACATGAAATGTAATTCTACAAACAAACAAATTCATGTACAGTGAAGCCAGTAATGACCATTACAATGCTCCTCTTGTACTGATGAACAGCTTATGTCAGAGGTCCAGACGGCTTTCTCATATTCTGTGACATCTCTACTTAGGCCTTTTGTTTTTGAACTATTCATATATCAGGTAATTCATTTAACAATTCTTTTCAGTATTTTTAGAATATCTTACATGGCAAAAAAATCTTCTGTTGTCTTCGGTGAGACTATTTGGTGTCCATGGGCATTATCTCTTTTTGAATTACAAGCCTCCATTATGTTTTAAATCTTTTTGGGGTGCCTTTTTTTTGCCCACTGCATTTCCGGGGTACAGTGTTGCCCAGAACTATAAGGTGTATATTTAAAATTTTTGAAAAATGAGCAAGCAATGTGGTCAGGCAGTGTGGACAGCCAAAACATGCTTGGATGTATCATTAGAAGAATCACCAACAGGAGGAATGAGGCTTTGATTCTCCTATATAGATATATTCTGGGGTGCTTCACTAGAGGGATTACCAGCAGGAGGAAGAAGGTCCTGATCCCTCTATAAAGATATACTTTTGGGGTGCATCACTTGGGAGATCATCAACAGGAGGAAGAAGGTCCTGATCGCTCTATAAAGATATAATTCTGGGGCGCACCACTAGAAGGATCACCAGTGGGAAGATGGAGGTCCCGATCCCTCTAAAAAATATAATTCTGAGGTGTATCAATTGGGGGATCATCAACAGAAGAAAGGAGGTCCTGATCACTTTATAAAGATATCTTCTGAGGTGCATCACTAGAGGCATCACCAGCGGGAGGAAGGCAGTCCTGATCCCTCTATAAAGATATATTCTGGGGTGCAACAATTGGGAGATCCCCAGCAGGAAAAATGAGGTCCTGATCACTCTATAAAGATATTTTCTGGGGTGCATCACTCAGGGGATCACCAATAGGAGGAAGGAGGTCCTAATAACTCTGTGAAGATAAAATTCTGGGGTGCATCACTAGAGGGATCACAAGCTGGAGGAAGGTGGTGCTGATCCCTCTATAAAGATATTTTCTGGGGTGCATCAATTGGGGGATCACCAGCAGGAAAAAAGGGGGTCCTGATAACTCAATATAGATATAACTATAAGCTGCAGTACTTTGGAGATCACCAGCAGGAAGAATAAGGTCCTGATACCTCTAAAAAGATATAATTCTGGGGTGCATCCCTAGAGGGATCACAAGAAGGAGGAAGGAGGTCATAATCCTTCTATATAGATATAATACTCGGGTGCAGCACTGGAGGGATCATTCGCAGGAAGAAAGAGGTCCATACTCCCCTTGATTCTACTATATATATAGAAATATGAGCTGCATCATTAGGGAAGTCACCAGTAGGAGGAATGGGGTCCTGATTCCCCTATATAGATAGAATTGCAGGTTGTATCACTAGAGGAATCACCAGCAGGAAGAAAGGTCCTTTATAGATCTCTAGTAAGACCTCATTTAGAATACTGTATTCAGTTCTGGAGATACACTTACATAAAGATAATAATAGGACAAAATTAATCTGGACCAAAAATGGTTAAAAGACTAATGGGTAAAACATTTCTGGAGAGACTGTAGAAACGTTATATGTGCAGTCTTAAGGAAAAAGGGATAAAGATAAATGACTTAAACCTTTTAACATTAAACTAGGATGAAGAACATGGAGACATGATGGGAAAGTTCAAAACTAAACTCCATGAATAATATTGGTGGTGGTTGATGCTTGGAACATACTCACGGTAAAATCAGGGATTAGTCACCAATAACTAAATTTTTACATGCTTGGGGCAAAATACAAAAACAAAAAGTTTTTTTTTTAAAGCCACTGATTGTCTGTTGACATTACAACTTTCCCAGAAACATCCCTGTGGTTTCAGCCAGAAGGTCTACAAAGCAAGGCTGTTGGAGTTGAGTAATTATGTTAGATTTGTATCTAAACTGCTATTGTTTTACTATGACAGCTACATGGAAGTATTATATGCAGATACACATTTAGTGTTTAGTTTATGTTTAAAAACAATACAAAACAAAATTTTTATAATTAATATTAGTAAACAGTATGTATATAGCACCAACATATTATGCAGCTCTGTACATTACATAGGGGTTGCAAAGGGAAGGACCCTGCCCTGAACAGCTTACATAATAGGAGATGTCCCTATAAATGTATCTTTATCCCTAGTGTTGGTCGAATATCTCACTATTCGACTCGACAGCTACTCGATCGAATAGTGAGATATTGTTCGGGTGATCGAATGCCGAATTCAAACACTATTGAGGTCAATGGTGGGAGAATTTGGGTTATTTTTAGGGACTATAAACTACTTTACTAGTTGTATGTGTTCTTAGATAGAGTTTCTCTATCCAAGAACACAGGGCACTAGATGTGATGAATGGGGAGACTTGTCCCCATTCAGCCTCTGGTGCCCGGAGATTGCCTGCAGTCACAGCTGTGACTGCAAAGTTCCCACGGTCATGTGACTGTGGGAAATGAACTGCAGATGAACTCTGCAGTTCCACTACGATCCCCGGGGCACCACAGGTTAATTAACCTGTAGTGCCCCGCGGAGTGCACAATCATTAAGAAGATGCCCCTCAAGTATTTCTTAGTCTGTAACACACTTTCCAGCAGAGTAATATGATACATTTATTACATTTTTCCCGCAGTGGATAAAAGAAAAATTTATCACATGCAAGAAAGTCTGTTTTACAGAAACATGGGCACATACTGCAGGATATACTTTGTTCTATTACAGCAGGGGTCAGCAAACTCTGTTGTCTACTAGGCCATTTTAGGAGGTCAAGAAGGCACACTAGGCCAGACTCTCTCTCAAGTCCCGTGCTGGTTGCCCTGCCCCCCACCAGGAACGCCCCTGAAGGGAAATCCCTCTACCCTGCAATGCATACAGAGGAGAGGGAATGTTGCCTTACCCCAGCGGCGGAAGTGTTAACACTGGCCCTGGTAAATAGGGATGGAAGGCATAACAAGGAGGCTGCATGCAGCTCCGGAGCAGCGGGTTGCTGACCTCTGCCAGCCGGGATTAGGCCGGATCGACCAGGGGGGCATTAGGCCGGAACAGACTACTGGCTAGGTCATATCTGGCCTAAAGACCGGAGTTTGCCTGCCCCTGTATTACAGGCACACCACATTTCTAAAACTGACTTTAGAGAAATGAAAATTCTGCTTTGGTTGCTATTGGGCAATAAAGACCTTTTCAAGAGCACTTAAAATCTTGCAAGTATAAATGGTGACAGGTGTAGTTTCTAAATGATGACATTTAACAAAGTTTACATTGAAGTGTTTTTGTAAATACAAAAAATATATATTTTTTGGGAGAAAAATCCTCCAATGTAGACATCTGTTCCTGGGACAACTCCCTGTGAATAAAAATTTGTTTGTTTTAAAGATATTTCTCCTCATTCTTTTTGCATATTTTGGACAGGAGGTGAAGAGAAATCTCTGGTGCAAGCAGCAAAAAATAACCTGATACAAAACTTAACTCTTCCCTACACAAAACTTATTTAGGCTGGACATAGACTTTATGAAGACTTTAACTAAACGTCCAGTAATCTTGACCACAGCCCGATTCCAAAATCAAGTAGCAGCAAAGCACTACTTGTATGTATATTCCCTACCAGCCTATGTGCATACAACAGACCCTGATTTGGGTCTAGCACCATTTCTTTCCCAGTCTGAGTGATACCATTTGGACAAGACACAGATATCAAAACTGTAGCTGTATTTAAAAACAAAAGGTACATTTTTAATTGTAAAGAAATACTGAACTGAATTATATTTTATATCTATATCTGTTCTATATTTGTCAAGTTCTGCTTAATGTCCCACTATACAAACCTATTACATACAGCATACCAAGCTAATGAAACCCAGTCTATTAATCATTGCACTCTAAGTTCAATTTAAATGGGTTTTGCACTGTACTTCTAATGTATTCCCATAAAGAACCTGCTCACCTGGCCATGTGGTAATTAAATTTACAAATGCAGATGGCTGCACCCTTTCCAAAGAGCATCAAGCTCCATGTATACCTACAAATAGCTCGCAAGCTATCCACATGCAATAGGTTTTATTAACACTTATAAAGCTTAAAAATGTATTTCCTCCATTGATTAATCTGTGTCATAGGGCTTTTATTCTCTAAAAGCAAGTTCTGAATTCCAATACAAGTCTACAGGAATGTAAAACGTGCTTACAGCAAGTCAAATGAATTTGAATGATCTTGGAGGCATCTTAATCCAATGTTAGACTAATGACATTGACCTTGACCCAAAAGCCATTCCATGCTGGCCCTGACATTGATGTTCTGATGTACCAAATGAAAACTGATCTAATACATCTAGTTCTTCCACAATCTAACTTTCCAACGTCACCATGATTACAGGCAAACCACAAACTGAAAGATAGAACTTGTTAGGCCTTGAAGTGCTTATAAAAGTTGAGTTTTTGGATAAAGTAAGAACTCCTGCAGGGTTTAAGGGGGTTACCTGTGGAGATTTAAAATATCTTTCTAACAACAGGTACACCAAAGAGGAAATGTTTGCAACAAAATACAGACGGGATGTAGAATTTTGGCAGGGGTTGTAGCCTTCCATTTGCTTCTTTTCACTTCTTGCCTGGTAAAATGTTTTTAGCAGGCTAAGAAGTAAGGGAAATCTCTCTGTTGAAGCGTCAGATATTTATACAGATCTAATATGAGTTCTAACATTTCTTTATTCTATACAAAAGTATGATGATACCAAAATTAAAGTTCATTGGCCATAGTATCAACAGGTCTCATCACCCCCATTTCTGATATTTTATTTATGAAAAGAAAAAAACAAACTGCCTCTGAGAACTATTAAAGCACGAAATGTCTGAACATTGATAAAATAATGGTGTTTCCGGAGCCCCACAGAGAAACCATTAAGACCTTTTAAGGAACCAGGGCACATGTACCATTTAAGAATACATTTCGGTATACATGGATTGTCAACATTGACTTCTTTTTGACAATGGTGGTTGAGTTGTTGGTATGTTGATCCTTTGGCTTCAGCACATTATGAGTCTCCTAAACATGGCATGGAGCCAGTAATGTCAGGTAATTTGTATATTGGTTCTGCTTAAGTCTCCTAAAGCCATCACAAGCCAGGAATTAGCATTTTCAGAAGGTGGTTTTCAATAGATCTCCAAGGAGGGCGATTTATAAATGTTTTCACACAAGGGTTTCTCAGCTGTCATGCAGGTTTCATAGTTTTTTATTGGTTTTCATTGAAAATATGTATAAATCCTGGGTTTACAAAATGTATATAGACCTCACCCCATACTCCTTCCAGACAGATGCCCATTTCTATTTAGTATTTTGGAAAGCATAGCCACATACTTAGGCTATTGGTGGAAACCAAGACTATCTAATTCTAGTCCTTAGAGGCTGCAAACAAGCCAGGATTTACAGAGTCATTTTCTGAGTCTTTGGAAACCTTACTAAAGGTACTCCTGTCCATTAGAAAATACTAATAAGATGCCCAGATCCTGGACTGAAGGACTGGCGTTGGACAGCCAAAAAGAAATAACCAAACCTCTGCATGTAGGTTCATAGTTTGTTTACATTATTAGGCTTTTTTAGACCAAAGCTGCTGTAAAAATTGATCTACTGAGCGGGAATATTTTGTCCTCTTTCTATTTTTTGAGCAAAATAAGCAGAATGCTTATTTTTCCATCTCTAAACACTATTGATGCAATGTTGTATTCTAATAACTGTAAGTGATCAATACATATAATGATAGGAATCACTAAATATAATTGTTTTTATGTTACATTTCCCGTTCCAATGGTGCCCTACACTCAGTATGTAATCATCATCATCACACCAACAAATATACCTGTCTGCCCTTTTGCACATATTTGGTAAATCTCAAAGAGACTGTATAGAATGTAGCATAATGAGAAGTGCAATTTCTCCTGGGAATGGGATTAAAGGGCCTGGATAAGGCAGTAAATAAGTATGGCACTGCAGATTCAAAGCTTTGATTGGGATCCATGCCCAGAGAGTTTTGTAAAGAATGGGTGGGCCAGGCACTCCATTCTTCTGCCAGGCCAGGAATTGGAGGTAGCTAGAAGGCATCAAGGATGATATTAGAAGGGAGTTGTATTTATGACTAGGCAGGGTTGGAGCCTGAGGCCAGGTGGCCGAGGCAGAAATGCTGTGTGAGGCCGGTATCAAAGAAGGAATGCAGTGCAAAGCATGGGAACTTGGAGAACCAAGAAGGTCTACCAAAATCTCGGTAGGCTGGACCAACAACTTTGGACTAGTGAGCCAGGAGGTCAAACCTGTTATTTTTCTGATGGACTGTAATGTCACTGATAAAACACTGGTTGATTATTTTTATGTTCTTGTTATGGAGCAAAAAAAAATGGGCAGAGTGCCCTGAAATTTAAATTGAGGTATGGACTATTCAAGGGCTGCGTTTGTAGCTAATTCCTCACAAGATACTCCAGGATTCAGATGCGGGTTGTATTCGTATGGTAATTTTTAAAACACCGGATGCAATGGCTAAGAACTTCTAGATTTTGACTTTCAGAATCTTTCCAGCTCTGACCTATCAAAAATGTTCATCTTCTAAAAATCATAGTGGGGTGGCTAAGAATGTTCTCTGATTTTGGTGTTTGTTGACCATTGACTAAATAAGTGGCTACATCAGAAAATCAAAGAAAAGTCCCTAACTATATAAAGGTTTTTAGAATTTTAGACGGTCTGTAGATGCTTGTTGGCCCTACTGCTGTATGCGTTACTGAAGTCCTGTTCTGCGATTGGAGGAAATCTTCCCTTCAATAAGGAGACCATTTGTTGTTTGCTGAGTTCTGTGGGGGCTGTTATGATAGAAAGATCTCATTCTGAAGTTGAGATCTGTAACTGTTCCCACCATGTGAGTGACAAAAGAAGTTATCTTCTCCAGAGGGAATCTGGTAGAGAAACCATGTTCCACCAGATATCCTGGAACTGAAATACTTCATTAAGATTAATGAGTAGACTACGAGGACTTTTATCAACCATTATTCTATAACATTAGTAATACAATTTATATTAAAATACCATTGACTGATGATCACTAGTTATTTGAAGATGACATGATCCACTGCAAAGACAGAGATGTCTAATGTACTTTAAATCTAGTGGTGCTGCAAAAGTTATTGAGCAAGTGGCAGTTATAGTGTGTGATATATAAAATCAAAATGGACTAGTGTCAGATTCCCACCATAAATGATGACCTGGCTAAACTAGATGACAGGAAGATATTCCTGAATCGTTCAATTCTGATACTTGTGAGGAGTGTTATGGCAAATAAAGAGGTTCAGGTAAGAGACCTTTAGAGTTTTAAAGACAAAGTATATGACATAGGTAATGCTGGATGATGTGGGAAGGGACTAAGCCCTTGTCCCTTATGCTTCACTCAACAGCTCATTGAGCACTGCAAGGAAGGACAGAAGACCATGGAAAGGTCATTTGTGCATCTTGAGCTATCTGGAGGCAGAAGTTAGACTAAGTCGTCCCCCTTTAAGTCCAAGTCGAGTCCCAAGTCATTGACACCAAGTACCAAGTCAATTCTCAAGTCACCAAGAATTCTTCCAAGTCGAGTCCCAAGTCACTTAATTTATCAAGTCATTTGCAAGTCGTACTTTGTGAGGCTTCTGTAACACCGCCTTCCCACCACCCCCTTCAGCTTCAGAGGAGAAAGCCGTGGACTTAGAATGCAAGGAATGTGGGAAGGAAGGCAGTGTTACAGAAGCTTCATTGCCTTCCTCTCTACGTTTCTTGCATTCTAAGTCCACTAAAATTGGCTTGTTTTGCTCACAGCTGAAGGGGACAGGGAGGAAGGCAGTGAGACTTCTGTAACATGGCCTTCTTCCCCACCTACTTCAGCTGTCAGAGGAGAAAGCCTTGGACTTAGAATACAAAGAAGGCGGGGTGGAAGATGGTATTACAGAAGTCTCACTGCCTTCCTCCCGGCCCCCAACGGCTATCAGGGGAGAAAGCCGGAAGTCAAGTAGCAAGTCGAGTTGCAAGTCTCTAGTCATAACCCCCAAGTCGAGTCGCAAGTGGTTTATTAGGCAAATTAAGTCAGACTTGAGTCCAAGTCATGTGACTCTAGTTCAAACCTCTGTCTAGATAGTCACTAGAGTTGTAAATATAAATGCCAATAAAAAAGATATGCTAAGGTACACATTTTTGATGATTTTCCCACACTTTATCAATGCCCTCTGGGCTTGTCATTGACAGATCTCCCACGTTTACAAAAAATGGACAACTCGCTTTTGCAAGTAACTTGGAACACGTCTATAATGGGAGCCTATATATTTCTTCCATGACTGGTTAATGTAATAGCTGTTGAGATAAAGAACCTTAGTTCTACAAGTTCTCCAAGGCTGGAGAGGATACACTTTCATCAGTGAAGCTGGGTGATCAAGCAAACCTGGAATGTATTTCTTCAAAGTCATTTGCTATTTGTTGCCAAATGTTTTGAAGCCTGGACCAGATCCATTCCAGGTTTGCTGGTTCCCCCAGCTTCAATGTTAAAGGTGTATCCTCTCCAGCTGTGGAGAGCTTTAATAAATCAGGGCCAAGATGTCATCCATATAGGAAGTGTTACATTTTCAATGAATTAGCCAACTGATATACTTCTGTTGAGAGAAGTTTCAATAACCAGATATAACTACCCCAAAGTAAAGCATTGACATACATCTGTAAGATCATTCCCTACAACAATGGAATATATGACTATTCCATTCATATTAGGCATATCGGAAAAAAATATTCAGTAATACGTGATAGAAAGGATAACCAATATTATCTTCTGTTTTTTGAAACCACCACTACTTCCCACCACTGCATATCTCCCATCCTATTGTGAGTGAAATTCCCCCACCTACTAGATTGTAAGCTCTTTGGGGCAGGGTCCTCTCCTCCTATATCACTCTCTGTATTAGTCTGTCATTTGCAATCCCTATTTAGTGTACAGCGCTGCGTAATATGTTGGCGCTATATAAATCCTGTTTAATAATAATAATAATAATAATATTAATGATAATTCTGAATGTCTCAAGCTTTGATTTAATGAACATGTTCCTGAGAACAAATTATTCATAATCAATGAAACTGACTAAAAACATCATGCTTAGTTTAAATTATATTACCAGTTTTGTGCTGCTGTAATTTTAACATAATTAAATTTTCTTTTGGTTTACTGAACTTTTTGTTGCATCTTTGCACTTTGCATTGCGTCATTGCATTCAGAGGCCCTTTCTATATATACTTAATAATGCTAAGCCTGACGGTATATTAAAACGAATTACAAACAGGAAAAAAATGACATTAATAGACTGTGTGTAAAAGAGAAATCTATTACACCAGCTCTGATTACAGTTTCTGCAGAAGAAGAAAAATTTTACTGCTAGCAAACAGATTAGTTATCACAGGCAATCAAGGATGCACTCAGTGAATGCATTCCTGTACAATGAGTCCTGCCCCACCAGCAATTTATGACAAAGTACTGTACATTAAACCAGCCCCTAGACAGCATTAAACTCGTATACAGTATTTTAGCATCAGCAAGAATGAACACACATACACCTAACATTAGCATGCAGAGCATCAAGGACTACACAAAATATCCAATGCAAAAAAATGCTCATCCTTATGTAATAAACAATAATTAGCAATCCAATAAAAAAAAAAAAAAAGAAATCCAAATTTGCTACAAAAAATTATTTAGAATTATTTTTTCCATTCTGGATCAGATTCAAGCTGAAGGGTGGTACAGCTGCAGCCGTACGGTATTAATATACTTTAAAAGGCCTACATGTTGCAACAGGAAGGTTCGGTACATTCAAGGTTCACATCAATAACCAATGCAATTTAAGTCGGCGTTATGCAGGAATGTACATTAAAAAAAAATAGAAATAAAAAAAAAACACTGACCTTATAGTAAAAGGTCCACTGAGATGCTTTCTGTTATATGTGTCTTTTACCTGCAGATCACAGCAATCCTCAATTGGATGCACAATTTATTCTACAACAAGCAGGTCCTTTCTATTGGATCTAAAATGATTTTATCATTTAAGCTGCAAAAAAACATCCTCATGATGAACCAATCCATTCTGCAGGGTGGGTGTTAAAGCCTTATTCTGTGCAGGCAGGAGAAGGATGCTGAGGCAGGATTCAGAGCAATGCCAGGCTGTGAGCTTAGAGGAGAGAGAAGACAGAGGAGGAAAAAAAAATATCTGCATGTAGCAAATGGGAAATAGCTGCTCACCACATACACACCCACAAAGTGGAGCATCAGAGAGGATGCTAGGGATGGCTTTCACAGGCAGGATGCTGTTACCCAGAGATGCACTGAGGCTTCTGCTTTCTCCTGGGAGAATGAGCTCATTCCCAGCATTCAGTCAAGCTCCTATCAGCCTTTGCGGTGTCACTGCAGCCAGTATGTCGGTGCATGAACGTCATCAAACCGACACTTATAAAACTGCACAGCTTCCTCATCGGTGCCAGAAGGGAGAGAGCCGGAGGAAAAGATGTCCAGAGCAAGGGCGGCCACTGCCAAATGCTCACTGAGATGCCTGCTGTGCCAGGCAAATGTAATTACACTAATGCCAAGGCTTTCAGTCAAGGCTGGGTTGTTGGTGCTGTTCGCTGTACTGAGAAAAGGTGGCTAGAGATTTCAATAAAACTACTGCAGACCCCCAGGGTAAAGCGGACCTTGCACCAAAAATGCAAGGTCCGCTTTTTAAGCTATTAAAAAAAATGTCCTGAGGCACCTATTTTAAATGAATCTGAAATGACACTTTCTTCTTCTGCAAAGTCCTGACAATAAAAGCCACATAATGGTGTTTCTTGTGTGATGGAGTGGCAACAATGCTGCATTGCTCCAGAACTTAGATCATTGTTGCCTATCCGCAATGTCCTGCCAATGAAGGCCACATAATGTAGTTTCTTTTGTGATGGAGTGGCAACAATGCTGCATTGTTCCAAAACATAGGTCATTGTTGTCTATCTGCATGTCCTGCCAATGAAGACCACATAATGTAGTTTCTTTTGTGATGGTGTGGCTACAATGCTGCATTGCTCCAGAACTTAGATCATTGTTACCACTCTGCAATGTCCTGCCAAAAAAACGCTGCATAACGGCCTTTTTTTTGTGATGGTGTGGCAACAATGCTGCACTGCTATATGATGTAGATCATTGTTGCATCTCTGCAAATTTCTACCAATGAAGGCAACCTAATGCCCTTTCATGTGATAGTGTGGCAACAATGCTGCACTGCTCCTGACTTTATATCATTGGTGCCACTCTTAGGAAGGCTGTACTTGTTTCAACTACCATTGAATGAATCAATGTTTCAATGGTAAGGGTATTACCATTGTCACTGCTATTTTATAAGCCTGGAGATTGTCACTCAGAGCCTGGACACACCTGGTCCTGCCCACTGCTTTTTAAATTGACAGCACTGCCTCTGTCTGAGATGTGGAATGTGGGGAGAAGGGGGCATGTAGGACACAAATGAGGAAATACTTGGCTCAGCCAGAAAAGATAAGAAAAAGGCTGTATAAGGCTTTGGCATCACATAGTACCTTGGTCTGATACTTTAATAGATTGTCATACAGAAACCTTTAATTATACTTTAATTGTCCCCATGCAGTAAGAATCATAACATAAAAATACCAACACCTAAAATTTAGAACATATTCCTCTCCACTGGTTTTGGTCTGCAGAACCTAGGCAAGAGATAAAATTTGGCTGGTAAGATGCATCCATGTCTGATAGCTGCTTCAGAATGGACCCTTTTGGTGCATAGCACTAATTTCATAAGGTTACATAATAAGTTACAGGGGCTTCAAGTTTAGCACAGGCGGATTTTGTAAGCATCTTGGCCCTGCAACTTTATCTAATTTTTAATTTTGTCCCACTATGTATTTGAGTTTGACACTCCTGCTCTATTGATATCTGGATGTAGAGTTTGGTGATCCTTTTGAAACTATATAGCAAACAAAAATTCCTTCCCTAGCACAAAGTTCCCATTTTGCTTTTTCTTTAGGAACATGTACATGTGCATTACAAATGTATTTCAGGTTTCTTTCTATTCCATATGGAGTTCGATCTGTTGATTTTCAAGGTGGTGCCAGAGATAGCAGGCTGCCATAATTAACTCCGCTTAGTAAGTTGTTGGCATATCCACATCAAAATACATGCTTCTATCACCTTATTCTCTCTGCAACACCAGAATTAAGTACTTAAGTTTACTTACCTAGTAAACTTCATGCTTTGATTGCAAAAGTATTCTGTACCTTGATGGAAGTGGAAAAAATTATTCCCAGCACCTCTATCTATTGCCAAATCAGAACCCTTAGACTGTGACGGTGTACCAAATTAGATAGAATACAAAAATCAGACATCAATCTGAACAAAATGCATTCTGATACTAGTAGGTGGGATAGTTGGTATAGTCTGTAACAGGGGGATCATAGTCCAGAGAAAAAAATGTCTTCTCAGGAGTAGAATGTCCAGAGCCCAACACGGTCTGTTGGTGGTGAAATGGTTTACATGACTTCTTATCCTGGTGTCCTTTATTTTATGGTCAACCATTGTCTTACCATAATTTCTTCACAAGTTGTTCAAACACTTATGGTGTCTTCTCTTGGCCGGCCGTGGTATGTTTTGTAAAACTTGAAGTACTCCTGGATTTCATCCTAGGGATGGTGACCAACTTCTTGGTATTTTTGTAGATAAAGCAGGAAATGGTTGGAACTACTGTCAGTTTATTTCTCCATGATGCCCTGATATAAGTACCTTTGTGAGCAAGTGGGATTGTATATGCAATGTTCTGACCTGTGCAGGGAGCAGAAAGTGGCATCCTAACACGCTATTACAAAACAATACTACAGGCATCATTTCTACTTCTCTTTTCTTTCTCCAGCTGATTACTGTACCCAAAGCGGAACTCCAGATAAACCCATTTGAAGATGTGCTTATTGGGTTTACAGCCAATGGGTTTGAATAACATCTTTAGAACTTTCATGGCCACACTTAATAGATCAGGTCTATGAAAACGAATGCAGAATCAGCCCATACAAAAAAACAACCTATATTGCTACTTTGTAATTTTTGACTCCTTATTTTATTCTTCACTATGGGGTCAGGGAGTTCAGGGTTGTAGGAATAGCAATGAATGCTGTCAGAGATGCATCTTAAGTATCTTTTATTTCTTCTTTTGTCCTTGACTCTTTAACTTCTCTTTCATGCTGATTGATCTTAGCTTTCCCGAATTCTGCAGTTTGCTTTTAGATGACCTGTCTTGTTGTGCACCAAAGTTTTATTCTGCTTATTGCTTTTAATAAAGTCATTGGTTCTTTTTCTAGATTTTGCTGTAAGCGTCTTGTTTTTTTAGCACATTATGCTTTTTGCTAATACTTATTCACAAGCTTTCCTTTACCATATTCCAGGATGAGCTCATAAACTAGGCGAGCATCAAGTGTAGCTGTCTAGGAGCCCCCTAAACATCCTGGCTGTTGTAGGAAAGTCATTTACCATAAGCAATAAAACATATATATATAAAAATACTTGTTGCACCTTTGTCATCTTAAACAGCCCACTAGCAACCCAACACTGTGCTGTGATATCCTTTGTAAAACTTTCTATGTTCTGCATTTGGGGAGAATTTCATACAAGGGGTGGTGACCAACTTCTTGGTATTGTTGTAGATATAGCAGGAAATAGGTGGCAAATAAGTTATTTTTCTTCTCCTTGGTGCCTGTCTCTTTTCTTGTCCTGATATAGGTACATTTGTGAGCAAGTGGGATTGTATATGCAGAAAGTGGCATCCTAACAAGCTATGACAAACCGACACTACAGGCATCATTTCTTCTTCTCTTTTCTTTGTCCAGCAGATTACTGTATTTTAAGATGTGCCTAATGGGTTTGATGAACGCCAGTAGCAAAATACACTTGGGTAAGTTTGTCCATCATTAGCCCCCATTAGAAGACCCTGATTTACCTCCTCGTCCACTGGTAACATCTATAATATTTTGTATTTCCATTATTTGTATTAATGAGCTTCGTTTGTTGTGTGAACAAAATTTGACTACAAGCTGGCCAAATGAAAAATAACCAATTACACTGGGGAACGCCTTTTTTGTTGAGTTAGATCTTACACTTGTTTTTTTTACTAATTTTTGGGAGGGGATCAAATCCCTTACAAACGGAATCCTCTTCAATTTCAAGCTCTTCCTCATTGTTGTCACCTAGTTCATCGCCATAATCATGTTCTTGAGGTGAGGGTAGTGTAACGAAAACCGGCACTGGGATGAGCCACTGGGTGTATAGCCGATGGTAGACTAGGATACTCTATGTTACATTTTTTTTTTTACTTGTTATATTGTTTTCACTATACAAAAGTAACAGTCACTGAAATGTTCTCCTGGCTCTCGCCAAACCATAGGTATACCAAATGGCATCTTATCACGTGTTCCACATCCGTAAACCCTCGACACACTTTCTCACACCTTATGAGGGGCCCAAGACTTCTCTTGATCACCAAGTTTAACTTTGAAATATGCCAAATAGGCTTGCTCTACAAATGTGCTGATGTTCGCCCTTTGACTGGAAATGGTGAAACTGCCACAGATATAACAAAATGAATCAGGGTTGTTTAGGCACTTACAACGAGAAGCAGCAGAGCCAGACATAACCCGAAAGAAAGGAAATACGTGTGTAAGTAGAAAAATAAAGTTTGCTCATTCATTAGGTAGAGCAGCGGACAACCTCTGACCACACTGTCTTGCGTGTAAATGAATGGCCTATACAAATCCACGCTACAGTAATCACAATATTATAAGCAGTAGAGAAAAAACCTGACGTGATAGAAGAAAACTAACTGCACTTTCAGAATAAGCGTACCTATTTTAGTGTAAATAAGCTTAAAAATTTAAGTCAACACAAAATTTGTTCAAAACAGTTCCCCAGTGTTGTGGTCAATGGCCTTACGCAAGATACATTTGATACAATATAGAAGCATCTTTGCATACAAAGTATAATCAGACCCAGAAGACATACAGTTTATTTACTCATTTGGAGATGCTGAAGAAATTTAACTTGACTGATCTTTTTACAGCATAAATAGAGAAAAGTTCACAGTCACCTGCAGACACCAGAGCTGATGGTCTCTCTCCAGTAGCAGAACAAACCGTAGCAGAATTTATGGCAGTTGGTGCTTTTGAATGTTTTTTTTTGAGATGTATCAATGAAACTCTAATGCCAATCTCAAAATTTGTGAGGAAGCAGATTCTGTGAAACGTGTCAAAATTGAGCCTAGATAGATTTTCTTTGTATATTTGCAATATGTCTCTCTATTTATGTGTAAATTAATGCATTTTATTAAACTTTTATAGATGGGATTTGATGGAAAGGTGCCTTTAAATTCCTCCAAATACAATATTTTCACTATAATGAAAGTCTTTAGAGCTGCAATGCTTAGGCACAGCCAAGAAATTTGCAATATGTCTCTCTATTTATGTGTAAATTAATGCATTTTATTAAACTTTTATAGATGGGATTTGATGGAAAGGTGCCTTTAAGTTCCTCCAAATACAATATTTTCACTATAATGAAAGTCTTTAGAGCTGCAATGCTTAGGCACAGCCAAGAAATGGAAGACTTGGGACGCTGGAAGTAAACAGTCATCGGAATTGCTTCTGTTGTATCTGGTTAAGTATGCTTCTGCAAAAGGGGAGGTTTTGTAGGTTTAGGACTGGGGAAAGGTTCAAACGCAATAAGCACAATTTGTATTAATGTTCATTATCCTTTAAGATTCCACTGAAGAGCCTATGGACCATCAAGAACATCTTTCGTGAAGGAGGAACAGTTTTATTTACCTCTGAAACACGTAGGGGAGCCGCAGCTCCAAGCTGCCCTGTTTCCAGTCTCTTGGATCCAAGTCTCTGTGCTTATCATTCTTTTGCTGAAAATAATTTTACATTCAATGCATAGGACTGTATAAATATTCTGGCTATGAAACTGAAAAAGGGTCAATTTGTACTGTATGTTTATTTCCTTGTGATAATTATGTTTATGACAATGATCTTTTCTTATCTGTTTGTAATGTTGATATTTTTACCACCACTGGGCATTCTTTCTACTGACCACTGATGTAAGATGCATTATTCCCACTGTCCTCCAAAGAAGTAATCGAGGCAAGACCTGAAAATTACTTTAAGGGCTCCTTTGGTGTAAAAGGTTGAGAAAAGGTTGCTTTTATTACAAAACATCATTGATTTATTTTTTTCTTTTAGGATTTACAGCTTTAATACATGTTTTTCTACCTGGATTCAGTTAGAACAAATCAATCAAATGCAAATCAAGTCCTAATCAATGCCAGAACAGCATGATCCTTGGACAGGTCGATAAGTATCTATACCCACAGTAAAATAAGCCTGATATCAACATGACTTAAAAAGCTGCTCAGCAAGGATGAAGCCTCTGCTTCAAAGCCACCATAAAAAGGCCAGACTGCAGTTAGCAAGGGCACAGGAGGACAAGGTCTATCTTTATGGAGAAATGGCTTCTTACCAGTGTTATCAACCATGTTTGGAAATAAAGAGGTGAGGCTTGCAAACTAAAGGACATCATCCCAACCATCATGCATGGGGGTGGGTGCATCATGTTAGAGGGGTGCTTTGCTGCAAGAGAGACTGGTGCACTTCACATAGATTGCATCACGGGTTAAGGAACATTATGTTGATATACTGCAGCAACATCTCAAGAACTCAGCAAGGAAACTAAAGCTCATTTGCAAATGGGTTGTCCAAATGGACAATGATTTTTAAACATGCCTTCAAAAGTTTTGGAGACAACAAGTTTAAGGTATTGGGGTGGCAACTACAATGCACTGACATCAATCCAACTAAAATTTGTGGGCAGAACAAAATTCTGAGATTCTTTGTGGAGGCAAAGAATCTGTTCAAGTTATGCCAATTTTTTCTGGAAAACAAAATTCCAGTAACATACTATGAGAAGTTTGTAAAAGGCTACCTAAAATTTTGTCTCAAGTAAAACAATTTAAAGGCAATGCTACCAATTATTAAAAAAGTGAATATAAACCTATGACCCACTGGAATTGTTATATAGTCACTATGCTACTGGAGGTGGTTGTGTTTTTTCTTTATGTGTTTGCATTATAAGGTGGCTGTTATTGTTGGTTTAGAAGACTAGGAAGTATGGCA
>NC_092867.1:15389656-15455806 GCF_032062135.1 Pyxicephalus adspersus | reverse complement strand
TTAGTTTGCAGTTTATGTAAATATTTACCTTTTTCAGATGTCTCCAGGCCAGGCTTGGTATCTCCAGGCCAAATAACTTCTGTAGATGTGGTAGGTTCTTACCATGGCAGAATATAGGAAAGGCAAAGCCTCAGTCACCTGAGAGGTGGAAATCAAAAAGTAGGAATGTGGTAGAAGAGGTAAGTACTAAAACATCAATACGTTTATTGACAATGTATTGAAAAAACAAGACAACTTTTTTAAGACATCAAACCAATAATCATGATATTTAGCATAAAAATAAAAAGATAAGTTACATACGTTTAAAGGTAAGGTTTGGTCCACAATAACAGAGTATTCATATTCATTAAACCCAACCCAAGTGTTTTGCTGCTTTCGATTGTTACCTAGAACTGCTTTTTAGCAAAGGAAAAACTTTGCCCATATGTGATTTAATGTCATTTTTCATGCAGGGCACATAAAAGCTGCAAATGGGTCTTCCTAAAAGGCTAAAATAATAATATATCATCAACATGACTCTCTGGTTTGATTGTTGTTACTTTATTTATTATTATACTTTTATTATAATTTTAGGATATTCTATCCCTTATTTTCATACTATAGCAGAACTCACATCTTGGAGAATTTCTTTACATAACCATGTTATAGTGTTTATATTGTATTCATTGAGCTAAAAAAAAATAGAGTTTGTAAAGTGCAGTTGTAAATTGATTGATAACGTATGTTAGCATTGCCTTGAATAAACAAATGTCATGTTACCGCATTCTGATCCACACCTGACTTCGCTGACTAACCATTATGTAATTGGCAATGAAACAGTATTGTGATAAGGATTTGTGTTATGGCATTTGCTTTATTTGTATTGTAGTTGTGTTGTTATTGCAGGTTATAAACTCAGCTGGAGTTATGTATATGTGTAATATTCCCTCCTTTTGTGTGTTACTGCCCCCACCTCCTAGAGTGTAAGCTCTTCGGGGCAGGGTCCTCCTGTGTCACTGTCTGTATTCATCTGTCATTTGCAACCCCTATTTAATGTACAGCGCTTAGTAATATGTTGGTGCTATAAAAAAACTGCCTGATAATAATATTAATGTGTAAGCATGGACTGAGAGAATGTGCTCCTACTATAGAATACTATATATACTGTGATCAGGGCTAGATTTAGGGGAGGGAAATGGAGAATTGTCCAGACCTCCCTGTTTCAGAATCACACCCTTGTAGAGGTTCATGGATTTAGAATGTTGTGGGTTCAGGACACCCCCTTCATATATGTTAGTAGAAAAAGTTTGTTTTATTGCAAAAGGGACATCGGCTGACCCATCAACAAATAAAATCCTGCCTGATGGAATTTTTAAAAAAATTACATTTAAATATAATATTTGTATTTAATGTATTTTTTTTTGTATTTGTATTTAATGTATTTTATTACATTTTTATCTCTTTTATTATATCATATTTTGTTATACCTGTTCAAACTTGAAAAAGCTATTGATTTTATCCGGAATGCGTTCTGTACCTAATAGTAATCCCTTGATTTGTCCATGCTAGAAAAGTTATTTTTCTTTTTATAAATCTGCAACTGGGTCCTTTTGGAGCCATCATTATTTTTTCTGCTTTTTTAAAATGGGGAAACACAGGGTTTTTTTGTGATTCTCCATTCTATTTTTTTGGAGATTAATAACATTTTTTGTTAATTGTCACATTGATGGTAACTTGTGATGAATTTATGACACAGTGATAATATCAGGGTTATCTTTATTGGTTTGGCAATTTATGGATTGTTTGTTAGTTGTCGCATTGGTGAAAATAAAGCTGCGTACACACGGCAAATTTTTCTCGCCCGATAATCGGTATCGGCCAATTATCGGGCGAAAATCTTCCGTGTGTACAGTCAGTGTCGTCCATCGTCCGGACGACCGACCTGCCGGATCCATGGACGATGGACGACGACCGATCGTAATGAAAGGGAAGGGGAGAGCGCGCAGCAGGGTGCCGCTCCGTCGCTCTCCCCCTCCCCTCTCCATAGAGCATGAACGGTGCTGTATGTACAGCACCGTTCATGCATCGTGCAGTCTTTTCTCGTTGGAAAGGATCGTGAAAGATCCTTTCCAACGAGAAGAATTGCAGGTGTGTACGCAGCTTAAGTTGAGACACAAAATATGAGTTTCATATTTTCTCATAATAAAAGGATAATTTATTTATGTATTTACTTTATGTAAGCACCATTTAAACATGGAAATCAATGTAATAACACAGTAATAAAAACTAGTTTTGGTTAAGATAACCTTGGATACATATATGATGTTTATTATTTTTTGGTGATTGACTAGTAGGAAAATGGTGAAGAATTTGGGGAGATGTCACTTTTCAAGTTGTGATACAATGAGATCAGTTTAATATTTATAGTACCATTTTAAGTAGCACAAGCATGTGTTTCCTTGATTCCCGACTTTGAAGGGGTGTTTCATCATTGAATTTATTTAGGATTGTGAGTAATTTGAAATGAGTTATATGATTATGGGAGATTATGTATATATATATATATATATATATATATATATATATATATATATATATATTCTGTTTTTAATCAAAGGTTATTGTTACTTATAGAAAAAAACGTATGGTTTTGACCACGAAACGTGCCGAGGAAAATCTGATCATGTGAAATATATAAGTGTGCCAAAGAAACACAAGCGAACACAAGTTTGTTGTATTTTTATTATTTTTATTAAAGTGATTTTCTATAAAAAAAAGAATGGTAAATGTGTAATGACTTGATCAATTGTTCTAACTACCATGTCTGAAGTGTCCCTTTATCTTCTCATGTTCTGTTGAAAAATGTTGAAGAATGGGATGTGGCATTGGTAATATTTTAGGGACACTTTAGGAATTTTTGTTCAATTAAAACATGGGGAAACCCTTTAAATATCTTTCAGGTCCTTCTGTAATTACTATATCCTCAGATCACAGTACATTAGGGTATTGGTCAGTAGGAAGAATGTCTCTTACATTGCTGGTCAGAATGTCACTTTTATAGTGAAAATATAATGGTGTCACTTATACTGACATGAGAGGCAAAACTGCTGATTGATGAACCTCTGGAGGAATCTTTGATATACACTACAACACAAGCACAGATATCCAAGCTGGATACAAAGTTTGTGCAGAATGACACTTTAACAATTGATTTTCATAGAACTCTACACAAAAGGAATAAGGGACATTTCCTTTATATAGAGGACAGTCCCTTTAAATGAGGGACAGCTGAGGGTTCTGCTGCTTTGTATCCCCATCCAGCTCTGCTATAAATAGAGAATGTCTGTGCTGGGGTTATATTTGGACAGCAATATGAATCAATGAGCACCACCCCAGCAATGACAACAAGAAAAGTCAGAGCACCAGCAGCAGCCAATCACAGGAAAGCTGACAGAAAACTTCTTCAGAACTAGTTCAGTACTCAGCCAGCCAATCCAGAACTAGTTCAGCACTCAGATAGCCAATGACAGCTCGCCGCCGAAGTGTCACCCTTGGAACGTTGCCGGACAACACAGTGGGTGGGATGAGCGTCCGACCAATCAGAAGGCGGCTACGTGTGGCACGTCATCCTTGGAGCTTAGAGCAATAACAATAACAAGCTCAGTGACAAAGACAGCTGCGGCAGCTGTGGAGGTGGAAAGGCTTTAACGGTGCCGAGCCCAGAACACAGCATCATGCAGGAAGGACAGAGTCTGCAGGATGAACCTCTACAGGGTAAGAGGAGTGTTCCTTTAAGGGCCCCTAGCAGTGTATTGGGGGGCCCCATATGTCCCTGCCATGGCAGCTGGAGGATTGTGGGTGCTTGTGCTGTCACATGACTGCCATGGTGTTTACATGAGGCTTAGCTGCCTGTGTGTCAGTGTGATAGCTTTTCCCAGGCTTGTGTTTACATGTCACAAAGCTTTGGATTCCTGACATCAGCAAAACACGGACGTCGCTCGCCGCGTCCCCAGGTCTGTGTGTTACCTGCACAAACCCTCCACGAATCTTATATTATTGCAAGCTATTAAAAATAGGGATAGACTCAGAAAAAAAAACAAAAAAGTCTCAATTTATTGGCGTCAACAAATGTTGACACAATGTGATCAACAAATGTGACACATGTGATCAACAAATCAGGCTAGCTTATTGATTGCAGTGACAACACGTGTGTCTGTGTGCAGCCAATCAGAGGCCAGATATAGGCGCAATCTAAACTTTCTGAACATTTGGCGCCTGCTTGGGGTCCACTTGGCTTTGGAAATGTTGGGTTAGCGCCCCCCGTAGGCAGTTACAAGGGAAGGGGCATACAGAGAGGTTGAATTGAATGGCTTTTAGTTTGTTGAAGAAACAACCCCTAATTGTTTTATATTAATATTACACAGTATTTATATAGCGCCATCATATTACGCAGGGCTGTACAAAGTCTATAGTCATGTCACTAGCTGTCCGTCATAGGAGCTCACAATCTAATGTCCCTACCATAGTCATATGTCATTATTACAGTCTAAGGACAATATTGTGGGGAAGCCAATTACCCAACTGCATGTTTTTGGGATGTTGGAGGAAACCGGAGTACCTGGAGGAAAACTCACACAAACATGCAAATTCCATGTAGATAGTGTCCTGGCCGAGATTCAAACCTGGGACCCAGCGCTGCACTTACCTCTGAGCCCCTGTGCTGCCCACCAGCAGGTAAAATCCAGTGTTTACTTTTATTGTCTTGAAGTTGCTGATCCCCTGCAGCTAAGCAAGTGCTTCATGTTGTCCAGAGGTTGCTGGGGGTTCCTTGAGCAGTTTAAGTGACACCAATGATCGACTTGGCTATGTGTAAGTGTGACATTCTTCCCACTGGCTGCCCATTTAAGAGACATTCTTCCTACTGATCACTACACTAATATACTGTGAGCTTTGGATATAAGAATTATAGAAGGGGTTCCCCAATGTTATAAAGGGAAACACTGGCTTAGACCGAATGGGTTTAGTTTGGTAAAGCCTTCTATATCACCAATTTTTGTTAAATAAAGTTTAGTTTTTGCTTCTTTTTTTATCGGAGTTGTTGATCCCCTAATTCTGGTCTACATGCAAGCACTGCATGCCATCTCAGGGTGGGACAACAATGGAGCATACAATGTATGATGGCACGGCTGCTTGTATTCCCCATAGGGATATCACAAAGTGACAACAGTGTTCTCCCCCGCCCCTTTGAGCTGGGCGCACCACCCGGCTGTGTTTGGGTTTTATTGAAGAGTTTGGTCACAATACAGGGGCTGCCACCCACCTACAGCTTCTTCCCACCCAGCTTAAAAAAACTTCTGGGTTCAACACTGGACAACCTAGGGGAACATTTAGTAGACAGGGACAGAGGGTTGTCACAGCAAGAACCCAAAGGATCTATTTATAAAACGGGCAATCAGACATTCCCTGGTGGGAGCCCATTACTGCCAGGACCACAGGGGAATGTTTGCGGGAATGTCTGATTCTCTGTTTTATAAATGGAGCCCTCCGTGTTCTGGTAATATAAATAAAAACATTACTGTGGTTCGCTTCAGTTCAAGCTCAGAATACATTAGTGTGGTGGTCAGTGGGAAGAATGCCTGTTACATTGCTGTCCATTGGGAAGAGATCAATGGTGTCACTTAAACTGACCTGAGTGCTACAAATTGCTCATTTCCTAAGGAACCTATTTTTAATATATAAAGGCATTTGGTGCTTCTTGTGTTGGTGGCGTTCTGAAGGATATTGATTGGTGTTAATCCAGGTAAATGATCACTTACCTGATCAGCCTGCATCTGCCCATTGGTTATATTAGATTGTCAGCTTTTCAGGGCTGCTTCATGTAGTTTGATTTATTTTTCTGCTTCTTGCTATAGGAATGAATACAATAATACTCAGTCCTTGTCTACAATATAAAAGTTTCCCAATCCACTACAAAGCATGTACCTAATTATACCACGCTGATTAAATGGATAATATGATGTAGTCAGTCTTTAATCCTGGAAATAATGACGTATAGCAGCTTGCTACAGACTATGCACCCTGCCCGTGGCTGCCCTCTGTGTGGGTGAATTGGCTGCAGAATACATCCAGCGATGGATCGGTTTTTATTTATGTGCTCGGTAATCATATAGGTCACTCGGTCACTGTTCTCCTACGTGAAGGGATAATAACTGTACAAAGTGTGACCTGCGTGTTTGTTTTCAGCAACATGTTGACAAATGGCTTATCTTTTACAAAAGAAACAATTCGCTGTGTCCTTAAAGGGGCGCTCCAGTCACACGTGAAGGGTTGGAGTTATAGTGGACTCAGGGGATAGAGCAGGGTTTATCAGCCAGAGGTTCCTTGAACAATGAGTGGTCAGTATAATAGATACCAATAATCATCTTGTGACGTTCTTCCCAATTATCAGCAATGTTCGAGGAACTCTTCCCATTGATCACCACACTAATATATTGTGAGCTGCAATATAATATATAATATGTAATATATTGTGAGCTGTGATATAATATATGTAATAAATTGTAAACTGTGGGTATAGTCATTATAGAAGGGGTTCCCTGAAGACCTGAAAGTTATTTTAAAGGAGTTCCATCATGTTAAAACATCTGGAAAGGCTGGGTAAATCTAGGTAGCTCATTGGCCTTTCTTTTCATCCAGATATTTATCTTCTGCACATTGCTGATTTTTAGTAGACATTTATTATCTTTGAATGGACCACTAAAAAAAAAAAAAAAGCAGTGTGATCCAAGCCACACATATTCACTGGAACTCCAGCAGAATGAGGTCGTAAAGCTCATGTGACCAGAGGCTGTAATCCTTCCTAAAAGCCCAGTACAATTTTGCTTGCAAGGTGCTATAAAGAATTCAGAAATTTTAGACTGACGGTATGCAGAGAACGTTTACAAGAATGTAAGTAAGTTCAGTTAGCATTTGAAGTTCACTTTTTGTATACGTTACTTTGTTCTATTCTAAACATGTGTATTAGAAGAATGACAATAAAAATAAAGGCAATATTTAGAACTGGTTTAACAGCATTTGCAGAAGACATTGCTGAAATAATATTGGACTGCATAATACTTTGTATGTGTATATATAATATGTTTCAGTGGTTCAGTGGCTCAGTGGTTAGCACTCTGGCCTTTGCAGTGCTGGGTCCCAGGCTCGAATCTCAGCCAGGACACTATCTGCATGGAGTTTGCAGGTTCTCCCCGTGTCTGCGTAGGTTTCCTCCGAGTACTCAGGTTTCCTCACACATTACAAAAACATGCAGTTAGGTTAATTGGCTTCCCCACAAAATTGACCTTAGACTGTATTAATGATATATGACTATGGTAGGGACATTATATTGTGAGCTCCGTTGGTGGGACAGCTAGTGGCATGACTATGGACTTTGTACAGCGCTGCGTAATATGTTGACACTATATAAACACTGTGTAATAATAATACATATGCACAGATACATATGATATAATAATACATATGAGTTCCTCCAGAGTTTGCTAGGTGTTTTTTCAGCAACTTGTGCCTCTCAGCTCCTTTTTAGTGACACCAATGATCTTTTTGACTGTCTTGTAATTGGCCAGCAATGTAAGAAGCATTATTTCCACTGATCAGAACACTAATATGCTGTGAGCTGTGGATATTGTTATTGATATCCAAGATTCCTTGAAGACTCAAAAGTTATTTCAAGGGTTCCCCTATGTTAAAAAGTTCAAGACAAGCTGCAACTACATAATAGAGGAAAACTCTGAACTGATGAAAAATCTGAATCTGGGAATCAATTATTGCGATTGGGGGAATGTCAGATTCTCTAGTTTGTAAATAGAGCCCTATGTGTCGTAATCAATATTTCTATTAGATACAATGGCAATATTCATCATGTTACAGGTCAATAATCAACAAGAGGATAATACATAGAATACTTGTAGCCAATCGGAAGCGATCGGTATGTTAATTGTTATATCATTTAGAAAAAACATGGAGGGAAAATTGGCTACCATCACCTTTCTTTGGTAGTTTTACCTAGAAAGAAAAAAGTGCTTTATATTTCATGTGAGTATAGTATCACAAATTGAGTGATAACTTCCTTAAAACTCTGCACAATATATGACAAATAATTTACTTTTTTTTACAACCAATCAGCTTTCCTTTATTTTCCATTTGTTTTCTTCAGCACTACACACATCAATTATGGTAGCTGTAGGCAACGGCGTCACTAATTCTGGTTCTGCTGATAAGCAGTCATTTGACTGTTCTATTGTTCAGGTCTTCCATTCATGCCAAGGGCAATAAAACCCAACAAACAATTAAAGTTAATTTTCAGTGACTTATAATCATTCCACTCAGTGTCACTGTTTCATATTTCACTTTAATGGACGGACTGCTCCTCTTTTCTCCTTACATGATCCTATTTTCTCTCTAATATGGTTCTGTAGATCCTAAGGTTCCTCCGAAGGTTGATAGGGGTTCCTCGAGTGATTTGTGTTGGATTAACTGATACCAATGATCTTTTTGCGAGAGGCATTCTCTCCATTGACCATCACACTAATATACTGTGAGCTGTGGATATAGTAATTATGGCATATATATATATATATATATATACTATACAATACATATATAAAGTTATATATATACTGTTTTAAAAGACAAAGGGTTGTTCTTTCTGTCCTTTCAGTCTTCAGAGGCACACAGCCCTGCTATTTGGTAAGATCTTATGTGTCAGGAGAGGGTACCTGATTTTTCACTGCTTTTACTTACAAGTTTCCTCCCCACCCTGTCATTGGATAGTCAGAAAACAAGCAGATGACTGCTTAGCTCATCCCCTTGTCACTTTGCTCTGTTCTCTTATTAGCACGGCTTCTTGCACTTCAACACAACTGATTGGCCTATTGTGCTGGTTCTTCACTCCTTAACTTTCTAAACAGTGCTTTACAGCGGAAATAGAATACCAAGTCATGTTTAGGACTTTACACAGCTTGCAATAATAAAATTAATTTGGTTTAATAAATACAGAATTGCATTATGTTGTGCCTCCGATTGTTCAGCTTTAACCATATGTAGTCTGCTATGTTAAATGAAAATGTGTTTGTGCACTCTAATGCAAAATGCCATTATCCTATGTGCACCTTGTACCAGGAATAAATGATAAACCTGCCTACCATCCTCATTCACAGATGCATATATGCTAAGGTTCCATGGCCGCCATTTGGTATCCCCGTTCTAGTCTACACTATCCTTTTCACAGAACAGCCCCATAGATTTCCAAAGAATCATCTCCAGGCTCCAGACACAGCCCCATAAAAGTCTATTGGGCCGTAATGTTCAGGACAAACCAGGAAAGTGAAGACTGCGGTGCTGGGTGTAAACAAATGATGGAATCCGAGCCATCAGATCAGGGTAGGTATGCGTCTGTGAAATTGGTTGGGGTTAGTTTAGGTCATGGGGAAGAAAGGCCAAACGGAGTAATTGCACTTTGTCATAAGGTACAGTTATCCTTTCCTGTGTTCTACAGCATTTGCAGACATCATTTAAAAATACTGAATATGTGAAAACAGGACACAGTCGTCCTTTACACAACAAGGATCATCACTCGGGTCAGGACATTGAGTAACTATGCCTGGATTGTGAGTTATCCTCTTGGTGTTGTCACAGACCTGTTTATGGAAAGGCCGCTCAAGAAGAACATTGCAATACTACACAGTTAAAAAAAAAGATCAAATGTTTTGCAATGACAGAACACAATGCACCAGTTCTCCTCCAGCAGAAATCTGTCTATACTTAGACCCGAGCAGTCCATTGCTTGAGATGTTTATAGTTACTAATTGCAGACCTGTGCTGTTTACTTGAATTCCCATGCCAGGGTTTCTTTTTAGGTTGTAGATGCACATTATGTTCATGACATATCGCAATTGGAATGTACAGTCATTGTCATATCTTCTATATGATCATCACATACATTATAATCTCACTGTACAATCTTTTTTAAATATTGAGCAATGGTTATGCAGTACACTGGTCTGATACTCACACACTCACGTGCGCACAAAACGGTTACCCTGTGCAAGACGTATTAAAAAAACAGGAAGATTACCTTTGTCCAGGCTTTTGTCAGCCTGCTCCATCTTTACAGATTTTATATTAATAAATAACAAATCAATAACTCGCCATCAGCCTGACTTTTGGCTGTTGCGGATGATGTCATGGATGGTTGGTCATTCTTGCGGGATTTGGGATGCCCTGGATGCAGAAGTGACATTGCCCACACCACACAAAAAAAACAGGTCACACATTAGATATTGCACAAATTATTTAGGATTTATAACCAGTATTTTTAATTAGGGTTTATTATGCCCTTGTCATAAATATTTAATGGAAAACAAAAACTTTGCTGCAGTATTTTTAAAATAATGTGGTTTTCTGCTACCCCACTTGTGTTAGCATGTCAGCTATTAGCAGTATAAACCTTACAGGGGTCCACCTGCAATCCATTTATATCATGGAATACAGTGTTAAACCTAGAATTTTTTTTTTAAGCTGGGTGGTAAGAAATTGTGGGTGGGTGGCAGCCCCTGTATTGTGACCAAACTCATCTGTAACCACCCAAAAACAGCCGGGTGATTACTGGAAAGTGCCGGGTGGTGCGCCCAGCTAAAAGGGGCCGGGGAGAACACTGGATAATAAGAAGCCCTAACCTCAATGCTTTATGCCTTTATTACTGAAAAGAATAACTGCAGATACTGCACCCACCTAAATCTCTAATTACAGAATCAATCATTAAAACTTTAACTCACATGGAAGCAGCCTGTAGTGGCATCACATAACGATTCATGCAGTGGTGATCACAACGGGGAGCACAGCATGCTGTGCAGTGCATAATCTTAGGATCATTCATTTTCTGCAATTTATTATTCCTTCTCTCACTTCTGATTTTGATGTTGAGATTATTTATCAGCATTCTGTGGCCAGAGGTTTCTTCTAAGGGTATGTTCTGACCTGTTTCTGAAATACGTGGCTGGTAAATGCTCCTGGAAGCCTATTCTGCACCAAAAGCATTCTATGATCTTTTCCAGACAAAGCTTGCATTTGCAAGAGCCTGTACATGCTTTTATAGGGGTTTTTAAGTCTATGGAGATGTTTGGACAGCCAAAGGACCATAGAAGCTACATGGAACTTCTGAACAAACCCTTGAAAAGGCCTAAAGCTTGCATAAAAAAACAGACCCATTCAGTTTCATTTAAACTGTTTTTATAAGGCTTTTGTAAGTAATTGCTGGCTGAACAGATGCTTACAAAAGCCTGAAAAAACTGTTTCTGTTGAGTCTACAAGACTGGAAGTCGAGGAAAATCTCCCCAGAGGGACACAAGGGGCAAAAGACTAATAAAAACACTTAATCTAAAACAAAAAAGGAACTTTTTGGCTTTTCAAATGCTGTCTATGAGTGTTCATAGAGTTTGCAGACTGATGTTTGATATCCTCATAGGGTTATAGCACACCCCTGCAAAGGTGTAAAAGCAGGTTCCACGTGGCAAGTAATGATGTCTTTCATAACACAATGGTGCTTTGAGTATTGCTGGTTGCATTATGACCAAGCAATGTCCTGCAATCAGGGTAAAAGTCATCACGTCCTAATCCGCTGCTCCGTGCAACATGTTATTAAACAAACCCATTAGTGTCGCAAACTCTGACTTATCACCCTCATTTTTTTCTGTTTATACTTCCCTGCGGAGGAGGAAGGAGTGAGGGATTTACTTTCCAGTCATTTTCATCCCTGTAATTTTCCGCTCTTATTTTGTGCATTTCACATTTTAGATCAGCTGCCTTTATTATGAAGTCAATCATTACTTTCTCCTACACTTAGATGGGCATTGCAGGGAAAACTCAAATTGGATCCTATACATTTGAAGTGAAAACCTATTTCCCTAAAGCTGATCTCCAGGCAGTTTATTTTTTGAATAAATCATTTTATGTATTTAAGAGAAGTTGTGAGGGAAAGTAGGAGAGCAGGTATAAAGAAAGCCGGTCTAAGAGAGGACAAGTTGCAGGAGAAAATGGAGCAGGGAATCCAAAAGAAGAAGAGTCGTGTGGGAGGAAGGACGGGAGGTCTAAAAGATGAAGAGTCATAAAATCAAACATCAGACCAGGTCTAGCATATAGACATTTGTGGAGACAAGCAGGAGCTTTGATCTAAAAAGGGGCAATTGTGGAAGAAAGTAGGATAGTGAATCTCATAGAGGAAGAGTTTTGAGGAAAGAAGCATAGAAAGTCTAAAAGGGGCAGTTGCAAAGGACAGTGGGTTAAAACAGGATCTGTTGGGGAGGAGAGCAGGACAGCAGGCCTTTAAAGTCCCACTATTGTGTGTTTTTGTTCGAAGTATAGTTCCAAAAGAGGACCAATTAAGGGAGAAAACAAGCAAGACAGTTCTGGAGGAAAACAGAGCACCAGGTCTAAAAGATTTATCGTTACAGAGGACAACAGGTGTAAAAAAGGAGCAAATGTGAAGTAAAGTGGTTCTAAATGGGGAACGGTTGTAGATGAAAATAGGACCACAGGTCTAAAAGGTAGACTGTTGTGGAGGTGTGGAAGCAGGAGCTTTGGTCTAAAAAAAGGGCAAGTTGTGGAAGAAAATGGGATAGTAAATTTGAAAGAGGTTGTAGGGAAAGAAGGGCAAAAGGTCTCAAAGAGGGGCAGTTGCAAAGCAAAGCAGGATAGTGGGTTAAAAGAGAATTTGTTGAGAAGGAAATCGGCACAGCAGTTCCAAAAGAGGAATAATTGTGCGGGGGAAACAGGCAAAAAATGTCTAAAAGACAGTTATTTGTGGAGGAAAGTGGGACATTGGGTCAAACAGAGAAACAGTTGCAGAAGAAAAGCAGCATAGCAGGTCTAAAGGAGGAATAGATGTGGAATAAAGTGGGACAATGTGGAACAGTTGTAGATGAAATCAGGACAGAAGATTTAAAAGTGGATTCATTTTAGAGGAAAACAGAGCACCGGGTCTAAAAGACAGTTGAAGAGGACAGCATGTCTACAAGAAGAGCAGATGTAAAGGGAAACAAGTCAGCAGGTTTATTAGAAGAAAAGTTATGGAGGAAACCAGGACAGTGGTTCTAAATAGGAAACAGTTGTAAAGAGGAAAAAACAGGAAAACAGATTTAAAGGGGACAGATGTGCAGGAAAGGAAAGTTGCTGCCTGCATGTTGTATCTGCTCTAGGTTTGGATTCCCTGGGAGCTAATGGTATAATGGTACATATTACTCACCTGATACTACCCTGTTGTCAAGTTAGTTTAGAATTCTAAGCTACTGAAGTAAGGTTTGTAGGTCATTAGTCAGACCAACCAATGTTTGTTATAGATGGATACTAACTGAATGACCAGCTTACCCGCAAACCAGACCGGATTAGTAGGTTTTCTATTGACTTGGGTAATTTCATTACTATATTTCCTTCACATTTCTACTGCGTTCCTCCAAAAAAAAAACAATTTTGATCCAATCAAAGGCAGAAAAACAAATAAAATACATTTCAGCTTTCTTTTAACCATCATGGAGTACTAGAGTTGGCACACACTGTGGTTTAACAGATACAAACTCGTGATTTAAATAACATCAAGGGCCAGTTTTCTGCCAGATCCTTCTTCTGCTACAAAGGATCAGATAGAAACCTCATTCTGTAATAAACTGGTGATCTGGTTAAATATTTCCCAATGGGTGACTAGCTGCTTTTGTGCTAGTTTGGCAGATTAGCTCATATTGTATTGCTATTTTTAGCTGAACTTTTGTTCTCTTGTCTTCAGACTAAGGTGAAAACAAATGCCATGTGACTGCAGTCAGTTGATTTCCACATACAATACAAAGTATTTACATTGAATGGAAAGATGATTGTGATAGTATGAGTTGTGACGCCTGTTTTGTCCCTTTTTGTTCCCGGCAAATACCGTAACCATTCTGCAGGTTAATATTAAATCTGCTGATATTTATTTGTTTTGTAATAACTTTTAAAGTGTAACTCCAGTTTTCATGGTTTCGTGTATCTAGTGTTTCTAGCCAGGGCATAAGTCAAGTTTAGCTTCCCTTTATATTTTAATTAAAAGTCATGGCTGTTTTTTTATCTAACTAATACCATTTTATTCATCTTCTGGCCTATAGGTTCCTGGGTAGAACTGCATTTCAGCAACAATGGTCATGGTGGAGTAACACCACTGGTGGGTCAAGAACAAGTGCCAGCCTCAATCTCTATTCATAATGGCGACATGGAAAAAATACTCCTGGATGCCCAGCATGAGTCTGGGCGAAGCAGCTCTAGAGAAAGTTCACATTGTGACAGGTATGTATTGTTGGGAATCACCAGGTATAATATATATTTTCAGACTTGTTCAATAAACAGTGCAAGGAATAAAATGCTAACATCATCACAGTTCGCTTTAGCAATCTTGTATCTGTTTAGGGTGGATTGTGATTGTTTGGTATACAAATCTGCACATTACACTTATTGGGAGTGTTGCTCCTTGTATTCATTTATTGGTTTCAGATATGACAGCTGATGTTTGTTCAATACTGACAAAATCATAGACTCATAGCTTCAGGCTTTTTGAACACATGCAAAAGAGAATTGTGATTACCACTGCATCTTTTCTTTTTTACCTGGCACAATGCATTTTTTTTGTAGGTACACACAGCTTGTGCTTTTCCTAGGGTGCAAAGCGCAGGGAACATAGGTCAGTATGCTATAGAAATCTAGAAATCATTACAGGGCATACGACTGCATTCACTTCATAAGGTGCAGAATACTGGGCTGCTTGCATAGTGCATGCAATTCAGGCCGGCAGGTGGAGGTCTGGACCATTGTACTGCTGTATTCTTACCCTGTGTACAAATCTCAGTAGCTCATCCTGCAGTTTACATACAAACATACACACACCTTGTCGGAGTAGAGATGTTTTCCTTGTCAGTCAGCCCTGTCAAAAGTTTCAGTAAGACAAGTGGTATCTCAAAGCAAAGAGCTCTGCTGTCCTGTTTCCTTAGCTAGCCCATTTTGCTGTGGCAATTATTATTATTAATTAGGATTTATATAGTAAATGTAAGGACAGAACAGTAGGCTCCTTTCAGCACAGAGAAACTTTTAGGTATTGTATGCAATTCAAAAATCACTTTACCGCAAGTAGCCTACTATTCTGTCCTTACATTTTCTCATAAGTTGTCCCTACTCAGACATTAAGGGCTTAGGCCCATTAACCAAATTGAGTGGGTTATTTCAACTTACATTATTATTAGGAGGTTGAAGACATGTATTTGTTCCCAATAGGATTTATATAGCGCCAACATATTTTGCAGCGCAGTACATTAAATAGGAGTTGTAAATGACAGACACAGACAATGACACAGGAGGAGAAGACCCTGCCCCGAAGAGCTTACAATCTAGGCAATCCTTTGTATTGTGTGTGTATGTATGTGCACGTCCATAAACAATGTATATCCAGTGTAAATCTATCCTGAAAACGATCAGAAATCTATATGAATAAACTTACTTCGAGCACTTTGGTAATCGACTGAGATTTAGTGAGATCTTACTGAAACAGAGATAGGTAAGCATAAGACTTCAGTGCTCAGGCCAGAAATTATTTTAAGCTGGGTGGGAAGAAATTTTAGGTGGGTAGCACCCCTGTATTGTAACCCAACTTATCAGTAACTACTCAAAAACAGCCGGGTGGTTACTGAAAAGGGCCAGGTGGTGCGCCCGGCTAAAAGGGGCTGTGGAGAACACTGGACTAGGAAGGGGATGGGAGCTGGTGGGTACCTTGTAAATGTAACTGCACCGAAACTGCATAATCCAACAAATGAATTTACTTCTTATCTGACCTGTTTCTTTTTTGTGTTTCCTTATGAAGCCCTCCTCGATCTCAGACCCCTCAGAGCATCCAGAGACTGAGCGACAGTGATACCCAGGGCAGCAAAGAAAAGAGCAGCTCACAGGTAATTCTATGGGTGACCTGATAGATGTTATATATACTCAGAGTGAATATAAAAGAACCAACCACTCTCAAAAATGTATTATGATGTAAAAAATGTAAAATTAATTATGATACACATAGATCATTAATGCAGAAGATTAATAAAAGCTATACCATATCTATCTCTATTTGTCCTTTGCTGACTTTACATCGCCCACACAATGCATACATTGAGCTGGACAAATCAGAAGTCAGTAGTTGGAGGATCAAACTCCACTTCATACATAAAGCTTTATTTGCTGCAGCTGCTGTGTAAATAGCATTATGGAAAAACAAGTGTCACAAGCATCTGTCCGGGGCCATTCACCAGCCTCACCTTTGCTGACTAATCCTGGCCCCATATGGCCTGCAGCTATAAATCTTTATGTTCCTATCTTTCACATGGATAATGCACAGACTAACATTGATATAATGTTGTTAAACCTCTTTACTGTTAAACATCAAAAATAAATGATTTATGTGCATGGTATGAAAGTCAGTTAACCGCTGCACACTAATGTACAGGAAATCAGATATACAGTCCAAGGACATTAATGAGGGGAGGCTCACAGCTAACCATTGAGTGCTTGAAGGCTGCAATTATAGAATGGTACATTTGCTGTAACAATGGTTCTACTCATGACTGGATTGTTGTCAGGACCTGTGTACATTAGTATATTAGTAATACGGTTGTGTGGTAAATCTCAGGAACTGGATTAGATGTATAACATCCACTTTCAGTGTTCAGCTAATAATTTGTTTAAAGCTGAGTAGCTCCAGTATTGTGACCCGACTCTTCAGTAACCACCCAAAATCAGCCGGGTGGTTACTGGAAAGTGCTGGGTGGTGCACCCAGCTTAATAGGGCTGGGGAGAACACTCTCCTTTATGATTGGCAGGAATGTTCTTATTTGTAAAGCATCTGACAAAACCTGTGTTGTGTTGGCACAGTCCTCTTTGGCAGGATTTCTTAAACATCTTCAGAAAAGGGCAGCATGGTGGCTCAGTGGTTAGCACTCTGGGTCCCAGGTTCGAATCTCGGCCAGCAAACTATCTGCATGGAGTTTGCAGGTTCTCCCCGTGTTTGTGTGGGTTTCTTTCGGGTACTCCAGTTTCCTCCCACATATGCAGTTAATTCAAATGGCTTTTCCACCTTAGACAGTGTTACCGACATATGAGTATAGTAGGGACATTAGACTGTGAGCCTCCTTTGAGGGACGACTAGTGATATGACTATGGACTTTGTACAGTGCTGCGTAATATGTCGGTGCTAAAGAAATACTGTGTAATAATAATAAAAATAAGCTGCTGCAATCATTTCCCCAATTAATGATCCCCAACATTTTTTTTAGTAATGTCTGGATCTGTAATAATATGTGCTGTTGTTATATTACTTTTGGATAGACACAGGTTAATTGTACGGTAGGATATATCACCAACGTAGCAGCTGTCATAACAAAGTACAGTAAAGGAAGAGAATTTCTTCTAGCTACATTCTTCTTGATACACAATATGTAGTGATTAAGTAGTACAGTTTATAATATTATTATTCTTCATATACCATTAGTTATTTAATGTTGTAGATTTAGGTGCTTTAGGCAGTGTTCTCCCCGGACCCTTTTAGCTGGGTGCACCACCCAGCACTTTTCAGTTACCGCCTGGATGTTTTTGGGTAGCACTGAACAGTTGGGTCACAATACAGGGGCTGCCACCCACCTAAAATTCCTTCCCACCCAGCTGGGTTAAATACTGCCTAGGGTAGTCTGCATTTTTAAAAGCGGCTTGTAACAATAATAGGTGGGTCTCTGACATCATGATAGATATGGTTGGATATGGAAATAAAATCTGCCCACTAAAGGTCCTTTCCCACCTGCAGGGTTTAACGGTGTGGCTGGCTGTTCCAGTGACAAATCAGATTTGCATGCAGCTGCAGCACAAATCTTCAAACAACAACTGTGTGATCAAAAGTGACTCTTCTGCAATCCGCTGCAGCTGTATGCAAAGTTTCCACTTAAATGGGAGCGGATTGGACTACAGTTGGGGCCACAGCAGAACATTACAGACTGTAGGTCTAAAATAGCCCTAATAGAATTCTTTCCGAAGGTCCTTCCATCAACCCTCACATTCAGATTGAATGAGTGCTATACTTATATATGGGTATGCAGGGGGTTCGAGGAGCAAAGTATGGCATCTCCAGCACCAGCTTATCTCAGGAAAGTAGCGATTGGGCTGAAATATATTTCTGCAGGTTGATTCTTGACCCTGAAATTGCCCTGATACATCTGAATGTCTGAAAACAACCTTTTTTTTTTAAAGTACATCTTTGTCCCTATGGATTGCCTTTATCCTAGATGGAAAGTCCCATACAGCTGTCTGTGCTTTTATCTCTTGAGTTATACATTGACAGAGCTCTGAGTCCAGACAGTCAGATAACAAGATGTGAAAAGTATTAGATGTGACTCTTTATGTCTTGTTTACTCTGAAATACCTTCATAATACAAAAATAGAAGGAGGAAGTGAAATTGTTCTTTTCTTTGCCTTGTTAAAGTATTACCAGGGCAAAAAAATAACCATAAGCAGTACAAGCTGAGCACTAGGCAGATAAAGCAGACTTGTATTAATGCAGCTTTGTCATTATTATTACAATGAGTAGGTATTTAAATCTGACCTGCTATTAAAGCCTCTTGAAGTGGGGCAGAGAAGAAGCAGTAGAAGGAAATATATCAGTTCATGTTCTGACATAAAGCATGCTAATAGGAGAAGAACACAGAGTGAATATAGCAGATAGCTGAGCACATCACTATGCTGCCTCTTCTTTCATTGTCCATTCACAAGCTGTAGAAGATCTAGGTTAAATGATTCTGTTTACTGAGGGCACCCAGAGGCAAAGAAAGAGTACTGCAATAAAAGTTTCTGGATTGCAGCTGAATATTACAGTTATGGTTGGTGTTGTTATTGTATCTTTTATTGTGCTATTCATTTTTATCTTTTTATTTTTAGTTGGAGTTCTTTAAATGAGATAACCTTTTGTTTTTCAGATGTGTACAGTTCTGCTGCTGTTCAGAAAAGAACAGTACAGGCAGACAGCTTTGCTTACAAAGCTGTTGCAACATGGAATGGATCTAGGAGATACAGGGACCACAAGCTATTAGTTAAGCCTTTTTGTAGTAGCTGTGTTAGTACTAGACAGTTCATGAGACACAACATGCTATGTCATTGCTTCTTGACACTCACCTGTGCCAATATAAACTACCCGTTAATCCTTTCTTTCTCTCTCTGACAGTCAGAGGAAGATTATATTGAACGAAGAAAAGAGCTTGAAAACCTATTAAAGAAGAATTCAGATTGGATCTGGGATTGGTCCAGCAGGCCTGAAAATATCCCTCCAAAGTATGATTATGCACCTTTTGGATATATTCACTGAACCGTTTTACATAAAAACGGAATAAAGAACAACTAAAGGCAAAATCTTTTTGGGGGCTTTGGATAAAATGATAAAAGTTCAAACCACTGTCAGGTTTTTCATCACTGTCTGTGTCCCTGTTAAGGATGTTCACCCTCTGATTAACCTGATCTCCAATGTCATAAGGAAAAAAAGTGAGAGGGGATCCAAAAATTTGATTGAGTTGTGTACCTAGCTGCCTCCAAATCCTTTAGATATAGGGAAAATCTATTCTCCCTTGAGAAGAGACGTTAAAGGGGGGATATGATCACCCTGTATAAATATATAAACTCTCTTCCCTATTATTCACTTTGAGATCATTACAAAGAACAAGAGGGCACTCTTTGCATCTGGAGGAAAAGAAGTTTAAGCTCCGGATAAGGAAGGGATTCTTCACTGTAAGGTCTGTGAAAATGTGGAATTTGCTCCCTCAGGAAATAGTTTCAGCAACTACTATAGATTGCTTTAAGAATATACACACATAATATAACTGGGTATTAAAGCTTTAAAGTAATGATAACAGTGACTGTTGATCCAGGGAAAATCCGATTGCCTCATGGAATCAGGAAGACATTTTTTCCCCTGATGAAGCAAATTGTCCCAGGGTTTTTTTTGCCTTCCTCTGGACCAACTATGTCTTATATTGTTTTATATCTGGGATATGTTTATTTCCCTAGTGGTTGAACTTGATGGACTTATGTCTTTTTTCAACCTAACCTACTATGTAACTATGTAACCACATAGAGATTAAAAATTTATACCCATACCTGGGTTAGTAGGGGAATAAAATGTCCATGATTGTAGCACAGTAAAGCTTAGCATCATAGGGCCTCTTTCACACTTTGGGCTGCAAACCAAGCAATAAGTTGCTCCCAGGCACATAGCCGATGTACCCAGGAGTAGCAAACCGCACATCAGGTTAATGTGTTTGCACGTGTTGTACTTGCTTTTGCAATGCAGTTCCTCTACCGGAGGAAAATCAACCACACGCCTAGAAGCTTCATGTCCCTTGCTTGAGCTGCATAGCAATCCACCAGAATCGCATGCACAAAGTAGTTACCCATCTGCTCCCATACAGCAGTTGGTTGATCACAAGTCTGAAACAAGCCTTAGGATGTAACCCTAAGGTCAGGACTACTTCTCTGCTTCCTCCATTATACTCAAAGAAAAGGACCAAATCATGACATAGTCACTTGCATGGCCCAACCGATCCTGAAATGAAGTGAGGTTGTAGAGTGTAGGATGAAGCCTCCCTTGAATAACTTCAGGGCTTTTTAAAGATAAACTACTCCACGATGCTTGCAGCTACAGAGGACAGTGAGGGTTTAAAATCCCATTTACTGCTTGTAAGCACCAAAGAAAAAAGATTTGATTAAAAAAGATGTATTCTGTGAGGCACAATGCCTAAAATCCCAAAAAAGAGATTTTGGTTTACAACCATGTTAATTATTATCTCTTCATTGTCCAGGGAATTCGTCTTCAAGCATCCGAAGCGTAGCTCCGCTCTGAGCATGAGAAATACAAGTGTTATGAAGAAGGGTGGGATTTTCTCTGCAGAGTTTCTAAAAGTTTTTCTTCCCTCCTTACTGTTATCCCACCTGCTGGCTATTGGACTGGGGTAAGTTTTATACTGAACATTATTTGTTACAAATTACAAATGGCTTGGCCATCGACCTTTAAGGTAGAGACAATGTTATGTAACCCGGGGTCATCTTAGTTGTGTGCACTTTACCCATATTCTTAAGTAGAATTAACTTTAAAAAATCCCTTAACAACTCATCACTTTACATGTATACCTAAACAAACTTCCTGTGATTTTCCGTTATGTTTATTGCGATACCTAATATGTTTTCAGGTAAGACATTTACATATGCACACCTTTCCTAAAATACGTTGTACTAAGAAAAAGGGTTTTATTTAGCATGTTGATGAGGGGAGAATGGAGGAACCAGGTAAAATAAAAGATTATGTTTTAGCTTCAGATAAACCTGCTGGCTTTCCCTGAGTTCACTTTAACCTTGTAAAGGTGTATGTAAAGGGATATTTGTGGTTTAAACACATCAAACAATAAAAAAATAAAACTTTAAAAAGACCATAAAATGCCTATAAGTGTTTAGTAGGTTGAAAACATAATATGTTTCTTCATTTATTTCCTACGAAATGCATAACATTGGAAATGGGAATTTATTGTCTCATCTTGTTCTGTTATGGTCTTACCTACACACAACAAGCTGTAGTGTTTAACACAAATAGTTCATATAACATTGTGTACACTATAAAATATCAATACATTTATGGACTGCTGACCCAGTGATCTACTGTAAACTGATCTGACAGGTTAATTATTTCCAGAAGTTTTATCCAAGCCGAGTCACACAACACGCAGACAATGTTTTTGCATTTACGGAATATAGGCTTTTTATGTGGTTAGTGTTTTTATGCGTGTTTTACTTGTTATTTACGCTAAATAATTTTATCTTTGCCAATTTTCTTCCAATGTGACCATGACTGCAATATGGCCTCCTTTGAGGGTAATCCAATGTGGATTTTGTACTGTTAGTATGCACATGGTACGGAAAGGAGAAAACTCTTAAGACTAATTGCATTTAAGTATGGTGAATTGAAATGGGATATTATTTATGGGTTGGTCATGCAATACTTACTAAAGTCCTTTTAAAAGTTGTTTGAAGAAGCAAATTTATTCTTCATGTCATGTTTGCAGATTTCCTACTAAGCAGAGTATACTTTGCACTGTTCACAAGGTTATGACAAGGAAGGGATCACCATAACCTTGGCTTGTAAGAGCAGCCAATGATCCGCTGGAACTTGGAGAATATATAATGGTGCTGTGGATGCCTTCTTTTCAGTATCTTACCACCAGCCTACCTTTAGTCTAATTTGCTATTTGTGTATACATTTACAATCACTGGAGAGTTGAACATAATATATATTATGTAATATATATAAATATCTCTATTTCCTGGTTCCTAGAATTGAATCAACTAGACATAAAGAACGTTATACTATTCATTATAGTTCACATAGAAGAAGCCATTCCATCAGAGTTAATTGTGCTGCACAGAGCCAAGATCATTATGTTTAAGTTTAGGGTGCTCTTTATTATTTTCATACAAGTACATTGAAGAGGTTTAGAATGTCAAATATTTTAAAACATGAAATAAAAAGCCATGGTATTGTTGGAATACTTTATGCTGGTTTTGTACTGTAAATCAGTGGTCGCCAAACTTTTGAACCTCACGGACCACTAAAATCATCATTTTAAATCCTGCGGACCATTAATATGATTTTTTTTTAAAAGATAAATTTATTTGTAAAATAATGATCTTCCTAATGGTGCCTGACGAGGACTGTGGAGGCTCTGATTCATTGATCAACTCAAGGTTAAGTGAAGTATTACTATTGTTACTATTATCATTAGCCGCATTATCTTTGGTATTACTAATGCAATTATTATGGGTTTATTTCATTCAAATCTAAGACCAAACAAGAAATGATAGTTATCAAAATCAAACTATTTGATGCCATTAAATATAACAGATAAAGAAAATACACAGTTAAAGTCATACTGGGTGACTGTTGTAATGGTGGAAACAACACTGAAGCGTACCGCTCGGCAATAGTTGCCTCATACAATTTAAGACTACACTGACGTCACGCTGCGCCTCCCTTGTTTTTCCGTCTCTAGTCCAGTTCGTGAATTTGCAATATGAAGCCGAAATTGTCATTCAGATAATATTATTCTAATATTAATCATCATCCAAGAATTTATTATTAATAAAACATAAAAATTGCAAATATTGTCCACACTTTTTTGTGGACTTCCAAAATTTTCTTGTGGGCCGCTGTATAAATACTGTGTAATAATATTAGATAAATATACCTGTACAGCACAGGGCAGTATAATGGGGGAGACGCAGTGTTGTATAAAGCGTTGACTTACTTATGGCAAGATGCAAGTTTTTGTGACCTGGACTCATTCCAGTATCCCCATAACCCATTTCTTTTCCTCTTTTCCAGGGTTTATATTGGAAGACGTTTGACGACCTCCACTGGTACATTCTAGGACAGAGAGTGAGAACGGCGCTCTGTTCAAGCATGAGAAGAGACCTGACCTCTGGTCATCATAATCCGCTCTGTAAATGAATGTTGTTTCTGAGCCCTATCATTAGTAAGGGGATAGCAATGTCTATAATGACAATAACCGTTTCATTCAGATCCATTGGGATGTTCTAGGCTTTCATCCACTGTGAATTGTAGTTGTTTTAAAGAATATCAGTTTTCTGTACAGGTGAAAAAAAAATCATTGTGCCTACTTTGTTTAGTTGATAAAAACTTTGATTTCAGTACCCAATATACTGCCAATGATGGAGAATGATCATGATATCTCCATGCCAGGTTTTGGTATTTGGCCATGATTCCATAAATCCCATAGGTAGACATTATGGTGGTACTTTTTTTTGTCGTTTTAACGCTAAGAACGCAGTAAAACATTTATGGTCAACAGTGTTAGCAGATGCGAATGTTGCTGGGGATCCCCGCTTATAAATACACTAAACGCTCTGTTTTCTATGGGTAGGAAAAGCAGCAGTACAAAAGTACAGAAAGGTTTGGCCAGTGAAGCCCCTGCCTTTTCAATTGCCCCATTCAATGTGCTGCGTCTCAAATGGGAGGGTCCTTTTTTAAGTGCCCAAATTGTTGCCTGGTTGACATACACACTTCCCATTGTAAGGCCAGTGGTGGGTTTCCCTTACGTTCCAGAGGACTACAGCTGTGTGATATTATAACGAACGGTGGCAACAGGATCAGTCCGTGAGACCATGGATTGCTACGATGGATCACCAATCTGCCCTTTTGGAGAAGGCGCCATGCAGGGACATGTGACGGCAATATCAGGTAAGTGAAAATGGTTTAAACTTCGTGAATGGGTTAGAGGGAGGAAGGTATATTGGAAAATGAGATTAGAAAGGGGCAGGGGTGCCAGTTTTGACAGGACCTTAAGGAATGGATGCCAAACAGGTCTTTCGGATGATGCACATGGCTCCCTGAGCTGCCTTAATGTGGCAAAAATCTTTTAAAATTTGCATAGAACTTCTTTACCTTTTTCAAATTCTATAAAGCCCAAATCTTTTTTTATTTTTGGATAGACTGGAAAAGGTCTACAATTCTTAAGTTTAGTTATGAACAGGAAGTAAATTCCTAAAAGTATGATAAATTGCCCTCCCTGGAATAAGATTAGGAAGCTTTAACCAGCCGGTAGCAGGTTGTCCTGTTAGGCCCCTCCCACATCTCTGCTTATTGGCCAAGCTTTATACAGCACAGTGCTGATGTCACTGCTACTTTATAGGGTAATAACAGAGTTTGTCAGGACATTTGGTGCCAACAAAATGAATTTATACATGAAGATAAAGATTTCAATGAAAGCTTTGGTGTCCAATTATGATCATCCTGACCGTTAGAGCCCTTTACAAGGGGCATCCATGCACCTTTTTGCATTTATATGAAATGTGTGAGCCGTCAGGGACCTATAGGGAGTGAATGCAGTGTTGTATATCTGAATACAACAGCCCTGGACTTAGCATCGTATGTTGGGCCCCTGGTGGCATCTTCAAGACATAATAAATATTAATTTGGCAAGGGCAGATCACTTGTGTGAAGCAAGGAGGTTGCTACCTGGCCTGATTTAAAGCTGCTTTTTTTATTTAAAAATAAAAAAGTCCAGTACAGTGGGCTTGATTTATTAAAGCTCTCCTAGACCGGTGCAGATAGACATAGGAGAACCTGGGCGATCCAGCCTTGTGGAGCTTTCATATATCAGCCCCAATGTATGAGTGTGGGGAAAAGGGAGGGGGGTAGCTGTACATCTACTGCTGCATCTCTATTACTATATCTGCTTTTGCTTTGTCATAAATGTTAAGATTTGAAAGCAGAACCTACATTATATTGCTTCAGTAAATGTAGAATATGCAGAAAATGTCTAAAAGTCAAGCTTTTCTAGTAATAGGAAATAGGAGTAGTGCTGATAAAAGAAGTAAACAAAAAACCCCTAAACATTGTTACAAACAAGGATGCAGAAATATATGGAAGGTAGATGAAGTTAGGAATGCCAATGTCCTGGTGAAACCGGTATTGTAATATGCTGCACTTAGCAATGGAAAGTTAGTGATGAAGTTACATCAGAGGCCCAAATTCCCTTCCAGCCCTCCTGATGGCTCTTTGCATGTAAGAGCACAGACATGTAGAATGTACAGATCTGAGGTCTGTGCTATTATATTGAGGAGATGAGGGAAAGGGTCACTAGGTGTCTCGAATATTTGTACTTTATGCAAACATGGCATTACATTTTGCTGCTCGCCAGATGGCAACATTCAGCATTACGTATTCTATGTAGAGAACAATGTAAGATTGCTTAATAACATTTTTCCATATAGATAATTACAATGGCTCCAATGAGGGCCGTTTATGTGACAACCATCAGGCCCCCTCCCTGATACAAACTGTTCTTCTGATTGAACAGGTGGTGTAAAGATAATGGATAATAGTTCCTATTTTTTCCTGTTCCTTCACTTGAACATTTACTGTTTTTTATGGTACATAATGCTCAAAAGTGACACATGCCTAAAATTATTACAAGGTATCTGTCACAGAGAAAGATGTCCATCAGCAAAACATTGTTCCTTAGCTGCATACTAATTCCATGGCCCACGTGCAGTAAGGATAAATAGGTGCAGATTGACTGCATTCCTGATGCCCCAGGTATCCCCCTTATGTCACAATGAAATGCATAGCAGCCCGTAATTCCCACTGACCTGCGTTCGGTTTATGGCAAGGCTACTGGGTGTATGGAAACACCATTTCCACTGCTCTGGCCTTAGTGGCCAGTTGGCGCGGGCCCGAATACATTCACTTTCAGTAGTAATGTTATCTGCCTAAGGCTACATACACACGCAGCATTTTTGTCACTCGAGGAAGGAACACGCTTTGTACACACAATGACCTTTCTGTTCTGTAGAGAGATGAGGGGGTGGCTGAGCACCTCCCCACTGTGCTTACCTCTATTGACATGCATGGCAGTCATTTTTGTTCATTGACTTGCTGTCATGTGTTGATGAATAACGGCAGGCCACTGCTAAGCCGTGTTAAAGTCTTGCCTAAGATGGATGAATCTGATATGTACAGCGCTAGCCCAACGTCATTAATGTCAAGCTTTAAAGACAAATCAATAGGGCAGCATAGAGTTGTGAGTGAATCTTCCTGATGCCGCTGCTGCTTCTTCTGAGTGGGCAGTTCTGAATACAAACATAGAACCTGCCGTGATTGAAGTCCGGCTTTGGATTGTCACCCAGAACCCTTCTGTGCAAGGTGGCATGCCACTGACATGGAAGTCATATGGGTATAGCAAATAATGACCAAGATGACACCTATGGAGCTTACATTTAATAAAACAAGTCTTCAGCTTGATTATTATGGAAAGAGTGTGGAGGAATTTAGAGGATTTCCCTGTCTGAATAGCCCACCATAGTCAGGATTTAATTGCCCCATTTGGGCAATCATCCCCCACTTCCTGTGCAGAACAGGAAGATCAGACTCCAATGTCAGGACACAGCTGTTAAATCTGCCAGAAACCTCCCAATGGGGACAGGCAACTGTAACCTGAAATTTAGACCTGGCTCACCTACCGAGGCCCGATCAGGTTACCATATAAAGTATGCCAAGACACCTATGACCCCCGGAGAGTGTTGTCACAGAAGAATTCGCCATTATACCTTATCTTGGAGTAAAAAAAAGCACCTTAATGTTTTGGAAATGAAATGATTAAGCACAATGTAAGGTAGATTTTTATTTGTAATTGGTGATTATATTCTAGAGCTGTTAATCTCTGTATATACATTGTAAATTAATAGAGAATTTATGTTGTACACAAGTGATTTTTGTGTTCTTTTACAAACCATATACAATATACAAAGTCATATTTAAATCTGGTGAATCTTTTCATTGGGAAAGGAATAACCTTATTGGTTGTCATGTGTAACACAAGCAGTCTGAGATGATGCTTTCAATTATTGGAGTATATTGAAGAAAAGTGGACTTAAAATTGAAGCAGCTTCCCATAGCTTGGCTGTTTTTCATGGAACAGCAGTGCATAAGCTTCAGTTTTTATAAACATGCAATTCTGCTCATCATTAAGGTCAGGGTTGTCCACTGCAGCCACGTGAGAGGAAATAGACCGACATACATAAATATGGCAATGTGTCGGACTCAGATTCACTCTTTGTATATCAAACTGTTTAAGTTACTGAATGTCACCAGTCACTCCATATGAAAGGATCTCTTGTTTTTACAATACATTTAATGGAAGTTAAAACAAAGCTATAATAAAATTTTTAGTGTTTTCAATGCCAATGGTCTGTAATTTTCAGTTTTATAGAGGGTGTAACCAAAATGATGAAAAGGTTCCCAGTGCAGCTCTATGTAAAATCATTGCAGTCCCTGTACAGCAAAGCAACATGAAGAGGCAAATTAGTTGTGATGGTCTAGCAAAGAAAATGCAGACAGGAGGATATATCATAGTGCAGAGTTCAGCTTTGGAAGCTTTGCCCAGAACAATACACTTTATTTTGATTTTCTGGATATCCCTTCATACTTAACACTCTGCTGCTCATTCATCTATAGCAGTGTTTCTCAACCAGGGTTCCTTGAGCAATTTGTGCTCTCAGGTCAGTTACCGATGACAGCAGTTATCTTCTTGGGAAGAATGTCACCCTTATGGATAACCAATGGTCAGCAATGTAGGAAGCGTCCTATCACAATAATGTAGAGCAAGCTTTGGATATTATTGTCCAAAGACCTGAAAGTTACTTTAACCTCCTGAGCAGTAACCCCGAGCGTGGTTTGGGGTAAAAAAAACCCAGCTGAAAGTGGTAACCCGAGTAACACTTGGGGTAGCCCTCCAGTGTCCTGCCATGTCCTGGCTGTGTCCTCTTCATCGATCAGTCCCCCGGCGAGTGCGCAGACGTTCCCAAGTGTTGCTGGTGATGTCCGTGCGTACATCCATCACTAGGGGCACAGCAGGAATGTTCAAATAATTTGGTATTGGATTCAATACAAAATAATTGTACTGGATTTATATGTCCAAAAGCAGTACATGGTCCATAACATAATAGTATGAGTATAATAAAGTTTGAAACAAAAACAAATTTTGTTTTAATTTATTATTTTGACATGATTTTGTTTCAAACTTTATTATACTATTATATTATACTGTAAAATACATTTTCCTGAAGGACAATGTACCGCTTTTAGAAACATAAAATTCACAGAAATGAGTTCCCATGTTTAAAGTTTTGAGAAAAGTTCTAATGTCCCTACCATAGTCATATGTCTTTAATACAGTCCAAGGTCAATTTTAGGGGGAAGCCAATTAACCTAACTGCATGGTTTTGGGATGTGGGAAGAAACCCACACAAACACGGGATAATCTGCAAACTCCATGCAGATAGTCCTGGCTGAGATTCAAACCCGAGACCTAGCACTGCAACTTATGAATATTTTAAAGAGAAGCTGTGCTGACACCTATGGAGATAAGCTAGCAGTTGGCTGACAATCTTTTTGAGCTGATACCTCATTTGTAAATAACTGCTTACTTTGGAAGGTAGATTTCTATCATGCTTACCCAGTTTTCAGCCTCCAGTTTCATCAATGTCCCCCATGTAAGGTATTTTGTATTGTCAGGTTAAAAGTTTGTTTCAGCAGGTGGCAAAGAGAGATAAAAGCCTTCACTTTCCAGTTGAAATATCAGTTTCCACTTATTTTAGCATTATTATATTATTATATTGTGAAAGAAGTTTGGCTCTAAATGTACCAGGTGATATCTGTACAGCTCAGCAAAATGGAATTATGTCTTCAGATGAAACGCAATAGGAAAAAAATAAGCATATTTTTATTATATGGAGTTACTATAGCGGTGCAGTCACTAGCTGCACTACGCCACTGACCTCAATCTTTGAGAGAAAAACAAAATAATAAATAAAAAAAAATAAATACACCATCGTTAATATTTTGAGCAGAATGCCTTCAAGTTGGCCAATTAGCAGACCTTTGTGTCCATTGTGAGAAATGCTGTGAATCAGTGGAAAGAAACTCTTTACATAGACTAAAGTGGAGCCCAATCATTTGGCTTTTACAAAGCTAAACACAAGTTTAAACTGTAACCAAAGTCCTACTTTGAACAATAGTGATCAGGCAGGTTTTTATTGCAGAAAGGGTCAGGCGATGCCCCTTCTACAATACATGTTCCTACCCTCCCGATCACCGGCCAGCCGTCACATTTTACTGAGCTGCTCATGTATTTTTGCCAGGGATACCCAACAATCCCAGGGTCCCTTGTGTGTGCTGAGAATGAACTGCACGCAAGTTACATCAGCCCAGCCAATCAAGATGGCCAGAAGAAAAGATGGTGAAGATGATGGCACCCTGCAACAGAATGGGGACACGCGAGTATCACGAGTTGAATTTTGTTTTAAACCTGCGAGGCCACAAAGCTTAAAGTGTCCTTGACCAAAGCACAGCAAGCCCTGTAAATTCATAGGAATTCTCCTAGTGCAGTAAATGTCTATTTTATATATATAAAAAAAGACCAAAGGTAAGTACACAACTCAAATTCAGGTAAACATTTAAAATTTATTAAACTTTTTGGTCAAAATAATTGAACAAATATATACAATCCCGTTGTATAGGTCTGTTTTCTATTTCTTGAACATGGTCAGATTTGATGGCCAAAAAGTTTCACAACTTAGCAATTTTGAAATAGTGTCACAACCAATATACAAGATAGGAGGGTTTTTTTTTATATTTTAAACCTTTGTTTATTTAAAAAAAAAAAAAAAAAGCCAAAATTTGAATTTCAAACGGCAACTGCACCTTTCTTATAGTCTTGTACTTTAAGGAAGTGACCTTAACCTGCTGTGTAAACAACATTACCCATTTGTTGTGCTTCTCTGGGGGTTCTGAGGCATCAGTAGAAAGTTTTATCCCCATGGAGGGTTACAGTTCTGTACGGCCAATCAGAAGTATGTTCAAAATGGACATACCATTCCCATGTGGCTACTTTCTGTCCGGCAGTACGTATTCTTTAAGAGTCTATGCCCCTAATGAAGCTAACAAGATGGAAGGTACTGTTTACAAAGCCAATTTTGCCGTCCTGCCTTAAAATAAATCTGCCAGAAAAGAAGAGTTGGCCATTGGATTGAGCGAAGTCTAATGTGAAGAGTGGCACTCTATGGACATTATTTGGGGATGAGGTACATATTTTGTTCTTGCATGTTACCGTCAAAGCTGTCTAAACTGACCAATGATTCTATTAAAACAGATTGTAGGTCAAACGTGTTTTTCTCATCTCCAAAGAGGCACAAAATCGTTGCACTTAGTAGCGGTCTCAGCTCCCTAGGACTAGATGTATCGGCTACATAGAGGAAACCGATGCCAAGTGTCAAGCAGCTGTTTACAGTTAAACCCATTTGTTCATTGCAGCTATTTTGTAAGAAAAAAAAATACATATAAAAAAATATTGTTTGGCATTAACAAATTAAAAATGTTTCGGGCTGAGGTGCAGTGATGGAGTAAAAAAAAAAAAAAAAATGTATAAAAAGAAAAGAAATAATGCACATTAGGTACAATGACAACTGTTAGCATGTTACAACCGTCCTACATAATACTGGTCAAAACCCCTAGATTTTTTTTTTTTTAACTTTCACTTATTGGATACCAACAGATATAACCAAGTAGGTTAAAGTTTATTTAATGATAGGGTCTTGAAGATATGCAAATCCCATAGTGGCCCCCTTGCTGGGAAATGCAGCTCCTTAGCCTATGGCCTCCACTTAGCCAAACCTGCTAAAACCTTACCATTTTATTAAAAATAAAGAAATAAAAAGTTTCAACGCATGGGTGCAGGAAAGCTGACTTTGCCTGGGTTGCATTAACAGTATACAAGTTGTAAACAGACAAGTTCAAAGCCTCATTTTTTGATAATTTCATAAAGGGGTTTCCACAAGAAAGTGGACATAAATACAGCAATTGGAGGATGGGGCTTGCATACTAATCCAAAACAATTTAGGTGCTCAAATGTAGAAATAACCAAGCCCACAGAAAGAGCAAAAAAGGAATGTACAAAAAATATGGAGTGGGAATTATTAAATGGAGAATGTGCAGCAACATAAACCAGATTTCATTACTTTGGCAGTCGTTTCAGTAGTTTGGGCAGTCGGAGCAATGAAAAGTGGGGATTTTGATTCACTATCCAACTGTATTAATAATGGGTCTTTAAAGGACCAGGTTGTACAGCAATAGGAGTGACTGAACTATTCCAGTCTATTGGAAGTTTAGGATATTTGGAAACAAGCTGCAAAAAAATACTAAAAACTAGTTTCCCTTGCCATGGGAAAGCAGCCTATACAGAGACCAGTGTCTGGAACCCAGAAAAATGTCTGGCTGGTATATGAAGCTCCTACTATCTATCACAAGGCAGAGAATAAGCAGCTACATATTCCTCATAATCCTCCCCCAGGAGACTCTGTGTTAGGCCCATAACATCCCATTTTACATACCCAGAAAACCATTGCCATTTAGCAACTTTTTCTACAGCATTTCCCTGTTGGAATTTTATAGTTGGGCTCAGGTGGTCCCCCAAAAAAAAAAAAAAAAGTAATTCAAGTCCTGAATTAAGGCCAAGGTCTATTAACAATTACAGAACAGTGAAAAGTGTCACGATTACACGACAAGTGACACAATTACATTTAAATTCTAGGTTTCCTTCCAGCTGATAGTATTTGTCTGACAATAAATGCAGATAGAGTACTGACCTCTATGAGTCTTGCCCTCTGGGATGTGAACACTAGGCGGCCCTGGCTTCGTCCTTACTGGACACAGCATTACCATGAAAAGAAATCCAGGTCGGCTTTCTGCTAATTTGTTTTTAATTTATTTTCTACAAAGGGAAGCGCATCCATTTTTTTTCTTTTACTGGTAGGACAACATGGTCTGATCTCTTACAGGTAAACAACTAGGTTTAACTATGCAAGAACAAGACTTTGTCCTCAAAAGTATAGAGAGGGGGAAAAAAAAAAGAAAAAAAGAGGGGCAAAAGAAAATAACATCTTTAATTAACTTTGTCCTGAAATATATACAAATTATTGGTGGCAGCAACAGCAATAATATTCTCTTTAGGATGCCATGCAGTGTGTAGGATCTTTTTGTTGAAGTCTAGACTGTCGACGTTGATCTCATCTTTCTTCCTCTTACCGCCTGTACAAACTTTCCTTGGCTTTAGAATGGCACGTGGTTTGCTGCTCTCCCTAGAGGCCTCCAAGGTGATATCCCGGCGTGTGGTTCTATCAAACATTCTGAAGAAATTGTTGTAGGAGCCGGTCATAATCGCACTGGGAAAAAAAAAATAATAACCTACAAAGGTGCTTTGGAAATTATCAGTATGTAAATTTGTATGCTTAGGGCACGAACTATCGGTATTCGTGGAAAAAGTTCGGTTGATATTTTGGTTTAGCCCGTGATGAGCATGTAGATTGTAGATTTACGGAGGGTATTTTGCCTAAATTGTGGCATAAAAAGAAAGTTTTTGATTCTTTCTAAAGCATTCTTTAGTTCATTTACTGCTGTCTATTAGAAAAATACTAAAAAATTTTTTGGAAGCCTGGCCCTTGAAAACTGAAGTTAAGGACAACTCATAAACCCTTTGATGTGCACTGAATGGCACTTGTGGTACAAAGCCACCAAGGAAAGGAACATTCATAGTCAGGTTATCTGTTCACATCTCGCTGAAAGCAGACAAGAAAGGGACACACAGAGCTATTTCATTTCTAATCATTCAAGCTGCAGACATGGGGACAGACTAGTCCCTGGTCCGGTACATTGCATTGAATGTTGGCTTTGTAATCCTTTAATTTAAAGTATAGAAAAGTTGTGTTAGGTGCTGGGTTGCTGAAATATCCTATGTCTACTAATGGAAAAAAGTTAAAATGCTCATGCACAATATTATGATCATGGTTTTACAAAAAAAAATTTTTTTTGTTTCAATTTGTTTCATAGGTTCCCAACTTTGTTTCTCATAGAACTCAAAATCAATACTCAAGCTGAAAGGTATACACATGAATGTAAATTGATCAACGCAACAATTGAAATTGCAGTTCAACCCCAAATTCAAAGACACCAACTCTAGGCTAACTCATAGCAATTTGGGATTAATCGCCATACTAGGTGTCTATTTGTAAAGCAAACATTGTGCATGTGTTATTCTGCATCACTGAAAGGTATGAGGGAGCAATTCCACAGAGAACATTCCCTAATACTCTTTAGGGTATGAATGATCTTCCTATGGCATGGCCCTGAATAGTCTTAAGCTTTCCAATCACACAAGACCCTGGTGAATTTTAGCTACTCAGCCTCTTACCTGTCAGTTCCATTCCAGCAGCACTCAAATTTGTCAAAGATGCAGTCGTTTTCATAAAGGGAACAAAGCTTACTTCGAAGATATTCATGAACCTGTGTAATGTTGATACGTAAAGAGTTCAGTTAGGTAGGTTGGATCATAGGTAGGTGATCATATCTCATATAAAACTAAGAAATGTAAGTATGCTACACCAACCTGATATGTTTCTACCGGCCTGTTCTCCATGTTGAGATCCCAGACTTTGACAGACAGGTAATCTCTGGTCATCATGTAGCGGCCATTATGACTAAACTTAACATCTGATATTGAAGAGATGATTTCAGAGAAAAACGACCTGCTGCTGGGATCTTCAGGCTCTTCAAAAACTTGAAAAAAAAAAAAAGAATGTGTAATTACCAAGCAAAAACAGATTGAAGTTTTTCAAATAAGTGGTGACAAACATCCCAACATACACTTTTCTCTCTAATGGGTACACTAGGTCCCAGGAGAGATTCCTCACAATCAAAAGTTACATCATCTCACTTCCAGTAATGAAGAAAAATCTCCTTTATGAGAAACCAAAGGGAGAAGTTAAATAAAGTTTGGCTTAGTAAATTTTAACCTTCAAGGTGAATTTATAGTAATAACCACCTTTGTACTGTCAATGTAACTTCCCCCGCAATATATTAGTTGTGTACAGTCAAATGTTAACCCAATGTATGGCTACGTGAAGAGCACATTTTCACAGCCACTTCCTTCCAAATTCTATTCAACCGATGTTACAAATAGTGATAAAAGTTACCTGGTCAGGCATTTACTACTATCAAAGTAAAAGGTATCCTACCACAAAATTACTATTATTCTGTGACAGTGACAAGCAAAATAGTTCTTTGGAAAAGAAAGGAGCTTAGCTTACATTTTGAATGTCTATCGCAGAGAGCTGAATCTCGCATGTCACAAAGTCTAATTGTTCCTTTGCTACTGCTGTAGACAAACACGTTACATTGGTGAGGATGGAACTCAGCAGCTGTGATGACTTCTGTCAACTCCTCCATGTTAGCAGGCTTAATATCTACAATGTCTGGAAACAGGGTTAAGGACAAAATTTTCGCATTTCAGTAAAGATTCACTTATCATAACATGTTACCTGGATATGAAAGGGATGTTGGAGGCCACAAGATGTAAAAATCTACTTCAAATGTACTACAATATGGTTGATTTAATTAAAACACAAGCAGAATATGTTTTACAACCCTTGTCAATTCTAGAACTGTGATCTATATATATAGCATTTCATTCAAATAAAATAAATGAATGTGGATTGTTGTTAAATGTACAACTATTACATAATTGAAAGATTTCAGCCCTTTGATTGCCAAGGTTGTGTATCAATATTATAAGTAACATGTCATGAAAAGTTAAAAATTAAAGTTCATCCATGGGATGAAATACGGCATCTGCAAAAATGAGAGTCAACCACAAAACCTTCTATGCAGAATAAATGACTGTATTAAAGGTCTGTCAATGGGCAACAGAGCACTAATATAGAACACATCATACTAAAGAGAGCTGCATGCTCCAGCTGAAAATGGTCCCACCCCAAACATGACCTAAGACCTTGAGGCCAAACCTGTAGCACCTTGGCATTTATGGGCACCCCTCAGGGCCACTGCAGGCAGTTGTGCCCCTATAGTACTTACACAAGATCATTCAAGTAATTTAATTGTTTGATTAAATTCTTACACACTTTGATATTAGGTAAAAATCCAATGGGGCACAACTTTTACGAGGGGCTGTAAAGTGCACACATGCAGAAGCTATAAACGCAGTAATATCTAGAAATCTCATGCAATGAGTCCCCAGTCTCCCAACCATCTCTTGCAGCATCTCCAAAGTCTTTGGACACCTTATAGTAGCATGCATGGTCTGGTGATCTACTGTGGCATATCTGTAGCTTTTGTTCGCTTTCAGTAGTATTACATTCACCAAATATGTATGTATATGTGCAGCCCTTCTGTCACTTCATGGGCTGCACTTTTAAGGCCTCTACATCAATTAAGTTGACTACCACTGATCTAGGACCTATTAGGATGACATTTATAAACTGCAGTTTTACCTGGCAAAGGATTTGTCATTATAGCCAGCATATTTTGTGATGTACAAATCAAAATGATCCTAACATTACTCCCACCTTAGCATTTCATTTTAACAAGAATTGCTCATTTTTTGCACAAATATTAACTAAGATTGACAGCATAAGCAGTACTCCTTTCAAATATTGTCTGAGGAAGAAGTCCACGTTTTAAATTAATCTCTTGTATATGTAAATCCAGCTTGCTCTACCTATTAAACAGGGAAAATGAAAAGAAGAACAGCTCTCCACCTGAATACTTGTTTTTTTTCCACCCATATTTGTACAATTTCTTTACAACTGTTTAACTTGCACCGCATTGTAAATGTTTGCAAAGACAACTGTACCATCCATATTCAAAACACATGGGCTTAGAAAAATAAGAGGGGCAAAGCTTTGATCAAGAACAGTTAAATAAATGAACTGGACACCAGAAAAAGGATACTAAAACTTCTATCTGTAATTTCTAAGTGCCATAAATTAATTCTCAGGTCATCCGCTGAAAGGTAAGTTTCATGATCGCTATTTACTGAAATAGAGTTTATGTGATATGTATGTGCATTTGCAAATATCCTCCTTGGACTTGCTTCAACCATTAGGTCCATGGGTTTCAATATCGGCACCTAAAAGAGAAATATAGACCATAAATACAAGAAAAGGACATGGAAGCTGACAAATATAAAAGTTAGGATGCCCTTTTATTTTGTATTTGCAACCTTGCCACTGAGACTTGTTATGTATGTAGGTTTGTCATCTGTGGTCCCAATGTATAATATGTATATAAGAACCTTTAGGGATCATGCTTATGGTTCATTAAACCATTAAAGCGTACCTAAACTCAGAAATTTCACTTAACATGAAAGGGTAGACAACCCTTTTATGTAAAGTAAAAAAAAAACTTTTTTTTTTAAAATAAAAAGTGTGCAGCACTAACCCCCTAATTCTCGACCCCCTAGACGATCGAGAATAAATGGGAACGCAAAGTCTCCAAAGAGGAGGCTCTTGGGTGCTCCTTCTGCGCATGCCCGAGCATCTCAGGCATGCACAGACGGAGCCTTTTCGCACAAACAGAAAAATGTGCCTATCTCACGCATGTGCAGTTTTTTTTATCCTAGGTCACCCAATCTTTTGCCTCAGTCGGGTGACGTAGGATGAAGAACCCGGAAGAATAGGAGAAGACAGTGGCGCTCGGAGCACCGGGAGGGATGTTGGGATGACGTGGGACCTGATGTAAGACACCCCCGGATAGATCAGCCTGCCCTGTGGGATTGAAAGTTTTTTTTTTGCCAGTTTTCAGTTTAGTTCCTCTTCAAGCCAATCTTACAATAAAACTTAGCCAGTCCATACCCGTAAAGAGGTGATTCTAAATGGATCTCGTAGTCTGCCATCATCATCTTTTAAGTTGTAGCCTTCCACTCTTTTATCGCGTTCACTTATTTTCCACAACTTTATTGTTTTGTCTGTGAAATAAAAATGTTGAACCTTTTATAAAAACAGCGGTGCATATGGAAGGGAAAAAAAATGAAAAAGACATGACATCAAACAATTGTTAACTCTCTACATGGTAATCAGACTTTATGCTTCAGGTACAGCTAGCGCACAAAAGTAAACTGCATCTCTAATACATTAGGAGGGGCAGCTGGATTTGCAACAAAGTCTCAGAGACTTACAGACAATTGTGTCTACACATTGTCACATTTGCCTCTACAGGAATACAAAGTTCTGTGGCAAATAGTGGTGATAAGGAAATAGGGTCATATTCATTCTGTTGCAAGGATACCTTGGAGCGGAATATATGACTCAATCTCATAAATCTGTCTCACTGCTCCTATCGAGCATCACCTTACTATGAAATACAACTGATAAACGCCTCCCTATGAGTCACAGATTCTAACCAATTATTAAGCAAGATTTATGACATAACTTGCTAAAATTGCAGCAGCCTTGTCTGTGTGAAGTTTGTGCTTTTTTTGCTCTGCATTGGAATGGTTACCAGGTCTTTAGTAAACAAAAAGGTGTAAGAGCCAAGCTTGGCACACACATAAAATGTTGATATTTGCTAAACTTCAACTGTCCATTATTTTACACTGAAATAACCTTTGATTATACCATTTTTGTATGAAAGCGATGAAAGCGATAAAATCGATGTTGCCAGATTTGCAACAGGTTAGCTTTACCAGGTACATTAAATGCCTTTTACATGCTTTGCCTCTTGTGACCACACAGATTCAAAGAACTTGAAGTGATGACATATATTGTCAGATTTTATTCCACAAAGTGGACTCCTTAAATTTTGTGACTCCATGTCACCATACAGTGGGCCCAATCAGAGATGGATTTAAGCTGCATATTAAACTTTAGAAGAATAATGCACATTTTTCTCATAAGTCATGTACTTACCATTGGTGGAGAGTAGAAAATGGGCGGCATTTTGCTGTGGTAACCACCTAATTTTGTTTATTTTTTCTTCGATTTCTAGACTTTTTAAGTAGTCAAATTCAGGTTCATGGCTCTGAAAGGTGCTGTAAACATTGTATTCACCCCTAGAATGAGGACGGTTTTTACTCTGTAGGGGGAAAAAAAAAAGCCAAGATGTAGTTTACTGTTTATTTATATAGGCAGATATTTTTCATCCTATATACATAAATCTATTTATAAAGGATATATTAAGTCTATGAAGTTTCTCAGTACTTTCCCCTATAGAGGTAGTACAGATTATTATTGTCTCTATCTCCAACCTTGTAAAATAATGGGAGGTCTACCTACAATAGATGACAAGGCCTTCACTTAACTGGCGAGTTGTAGATGGTAGTAACTGCTTCTAACTACAACCGGCCAAGTAAAGAGTTTTACCAACTAATTGCTCTGTCTTGTAAAGATTAGAGAGGTCGGGCAGGTTCAGAACTGCCTTGGGACCAAGAGATCCCATGCACCTCACAGTGGCTGGCAACTTGCCACTCCGATATTTGCACCAAAGCCCCAGCGTCTGCCATTTTGACAGTGACTGGTAACACTCACCCCCACCCCCTATTTATTCCCTATGGGACTGCTGCAGCTAGAAGCTACTTGTAGCATCTTCTCAGATGTTCATTGGTATGAGGAAGCAATAAAGCACACCGCAACCTCATTGCCAGAAATTATTATTAATAAACAGGATTTATATAGCTTCAACAGGGGCTAGCAAATAGGGGTAGCAAATGATGGACAGCTACAGACCGCTACTGACAGTGACACGGGGAGGAGAGGACCCTGACCAGAAGAGCTTACAATCTAAGAAGTGGGGGAAGTAACACACAATAGGTGGGGAGATATGTAATGGTGGGAAGTAGTGATGGTTTCAAAAGACAGAAGACGACAGGTAGGCAAGTTTGAAAAAATGGGTTTTGAATGCTCTTAGTAGAAGAAGCTAGCCGAATAGGGCGAGGAAGATCATTCCAGAGTGTCGGGGCAGCCCCTAGAAAAGTCTTGGAGCCATGCATGTGTTGAGGTTGAGTGAGGAAGTCATTAGTAGGTCATTGGAGGAGCAAAGAGAGCGGCTGGGCGAGTATTTTTTCTATCAGGTCAGAAATGAAGGTGGGACAAGAACTGTGGAGAGATTAGAAGGCAAAGTACAGGAGCTTGAATTTGATTCCAAGGTGAAATGGAAGCCAATGAAGAGAACTGCAAAGACAGGCAGCATAAGAGAAGCGGTGGGAAGAATAGATGAGACAGATTATTAATAATTTGTACAGGAGAGAGTCGGGTTAGTGGAATACCAGAGAGGAGGTTACAGTAGTCCAGACGAGAGATAAGGCAACACAGATGCCAGGCGGGCACTGCTGGAGGACGCCACAGGCACGTGGCGACCAGGTAAGGTTTAAAGCTCCCTTGCAATTCCCCAAGTGTGAATCGGGGTTACCGCGTTTGGTACTGAAAATGAACCCCAAACCACACTTAAGAATACCGCTAGGGAGGTAAAGAAGTATAAACAAAGGAAATCAAAATTATCCTTAGATGCAGTTGGGAAGTCTGACCCACTTTTGAAAACTGTCATTTTGTTCTCCAATTCCACTAAATTTAATTGCATCAAAAGCTGCATTTGATTAATACAAGCCCAGTTTTGACTGCCTGTGACAGACCAACTCTCTGAGAGTAAATTGCTTTGTTTTGCATCTCCTGGTGGATTGAAAGTGGTTGAAATGGACTAATAACTTTGCCCTGTGTATGGTGAACACATACCAGAGGGAATATCAATCAGTACAGACACCACAGCTTAAGGAGTCGGCGCTGCAGTGACACCAGAATACGCCATACAAAGTAAGGAAATCCAACAAACCTCTTGTTCCCTTTGAAATATAACCACTCTTCCTCCTTTGTCTCCTGTAGCTAACAAGTCTCCAGATAAGTTGAACTCGACTGTGGAAATAATGTCAGCTAAAAGAAAAACAGAAACATTTTCATTATAAACAGTTTGTAGATTGAAAAAGTCTCAGTCCCATGAAAAAGTGCACTTTCCATAGTTCATATAAACATTACCTGGCAATTTGTTTTGTTAAAAGCACTCTTAGTTGGGATAAGAATCACAAGAAAAAGAAGAAGCAAACACTGGAGTTAAGTTGGACAGATCATAAAACGCTTTTAATTATATATTTAACGGACAAAGGAAGAGAAGTTTATTGTTAGGGGGGACAACTTTGGAGAATCTAGAGATGGCTTCATTATGGGGAACCATCCAGCTGTGCCCCTTTTCCATTGTTTTGCCAGTATTTTGCTTAAAAGGTTAACAAATGTGATGGCAATATGTCAGGTACTGTTCCCAGAATTCACTGATAAACGGTCCATAATACATGGACATTTCTGAAAGCTTGATTTAAACCTGCAGCCAATTATTTTCTAGACAAGAATGTCAAAGTACAATTAAAGTACAACGTTATTCCACAGCTGCTTCCAGAAAAGGTTTTCCATCTAGTTTCCAGGACAAAATGTTGCTTTGAATTGCATTAATATTTTATTAATTTTATATATATATATATATATATATATATATATATATATATATATATATATATATATATATCTCATCTATCTGTTTACCGGTCTTTTAAATCAACATTTTGTCTAGGCATCTTTGATTTTATTTTAGAAAATGTAATATATTTAAATTTCTAGAATAATCTATGACAAAAACATCTTTGTCTTTATAGAAGTTTGCTTCAACAAAATACATACATATATCTTTCACATTCACAGAATAACATTTTTGAACAGCTAGTCTTTAATGCATCAATTCAATAATGATTGCCTAAAATAAATCTTAACATATTGGAATCTACCAACCTTTCTAATTGATCATTTCTCAGGTTTGGAGTTTTTGTATACAGGGCGGTGCAGTCCCCGCAGTTATACGGTTATAGGCTATAAGGTTAGAGAGGTTGGACTTTGTTGCGAGTCTTACAATCTTTTTCAATTTAAACAATCAACTTATGTTTACTATGAAATGTAAACTGGTAGTTGTATTTAATTACACAATTATGCTCGGATGTCTACTTCGTGTTGCTGGTATTGTAATTTACCAATTGTCTACAAAACTAAATTTAATGCATTAAGCTACGTACACACTTCCAATTATTATCGTTGGAAAACGAACGACGAACGATCCTGCACGATATCTACGAACGATCGTATAGCACCGATCCTGCACATAGAGATAACGACACGATCGTTCGTAGATATTGTACACACAATAGATACGATCGTTTGAGCGATAGAGGAACTATGTGCACGACAGGAAAGTGAACGAACGTTCGTTCATCACGCATGCTCTGAACATGGACGATCAACGAACGACCGTACACACGAACGATGTTCAACGATCGTCGCCCAATCCGATCCGCCGGTCCGGTCGTTCGTTTCCAACAACTTTCCTCGTTCGTCGGCATCGTTGGTTACTTTTTTACGAACGATTTTTTGCCCAATCGATCGTTCGTCGTTCGATTGGAACGATAAAAATTGGAAGTGTGTACGCACCTTTAGCACATGCCCTGTGTGACAATGTACAATTCTTTGTTTATCCCTTATCTTATCTTCCCCATTGTATACCCCATTTTATTCTGTAATGGTCTTAATATTGTACATTTTAATAAAAATCAAAAAAAAAATGGCAATTGTTTAGACTTCTCCAGGGACTTAACTGAGAGAATATCAGGGTTTGGCACCCAAACCTTATTTGACCAGGGGCCCTTTTTGTTTAAACCATGCCTGTTTTTGTGTAAACAATCCTCCCTAAAGCTACGTACACACGTCAGATTTTTATCGCCCGATAATCGGCATCGGCCAATTATCGGGCGAAAATCTGCCGTGTGTACAGTCGGTGTCGTCCATCGTCCGGACGACCGACCTGCCGGATCCACGGACGATGGACGACAGCCGATCCTAATGAAAGGGAAGGGGAGAGCGCGCAGCAGGGTGCCGCTCCGTCGCTCTCCCCCTCCCCTCTCCATAGAGCATGAACGGTGCTGTATGTACAGCAACGTTCATGCATCATGCACGCCCTTGTCGTTGGAAAGGATCGTGAAAGATCCTTTCCAACGACAAAAATTGGAAGTGTGTACGCAGCTTTATTCCCCCTACAGGACTGGACCGCTGAGGATAACCGTAGTTTCTTTTGGGACACCTATATAATCACAGAAGGAAAACCTTACACTACACCAAAGCTTTTCTCTGTTCACACGTGCAATAATTATTGTTGGAATGGATCTTTGATGACTGCAGGATGCAAGCACGAGCTCTGTACATACAGCGCATTCTGCTCTATGGATAGGGGAGGGGGAGAAGGACAGAGCGACACCCCGCTGCGCTTTCTCCCCTTCACTTGTATTACGATCATTAGTGGTCCATCATCCGTGGATCCCCCAGGACAGCTGTTCGGACGATGAACGTCGAGGACTGTACACAGGCAAGATTCTCGTCTGATATCAGCCCTGAGCAGCTTATCAGACGAGAACCATTGCACGTGTTTTTGTACCCTAATGTGCCCTTGGCCATTGTGCCATCCAGCTCAACATGAAATGATTCAACAGTCAATGCCTTGGTAAGGTTTAATTATGGAGGAAACTGAATGCTTCCTTAAGTAGGTTTGAAGCCTTGGAGGTCCTTTTCAAATAGATTGGACACCAAAGGATTATTCAACGTAGTTACATTTATATGTATTAAAAATAAGTGTGCAAAATGATCTAGATGAGTAGATAGTGCTTAGCCTAGCATGTGTGTGTGTATGTGTATTATATATGTTACACACATCTCCATATTCTGTAAAAATATACTCCTGAGAAGTCTCAATAGTATCAGAAAGGTGGAAAATGAGATCAAACTTCTGACCTGTATGACATACCTTAAATTAAAATGTTATACTGGTAGAAAGAAATAAAGAAATACAGGTATGAGCAAGAAAACAAAAGAAGCTTTATTTGTTGTGATTATATTCTGCCCTTCTCTATCTAGTGAACAGCTACAACGGAGTGTCAACATGCAGCACCGGAGAAGTTCCTTTTGCTAAGGGAGTTTGCCATATGAACAAATAAAATGAGCAAACCTGCACGTTATGAATAAGATCTCCTACAAGACTCCTAACTCTACAATTATGTGTATACCACTCCCGCTAACCTACCAAGCAAGGTACTCACCTGTTTCCAGGAGACATTTCTAAAGATTGTCAGTGAGATGCTGAAAATTTTACTTTTGTATGCAAATTGCACCAACTTGAAACAGAACCTCTTCAACTACAGGGCTTGATTGGACAGTTTTCAAGTCAGTGTAAACTGAATGCTATTTGCATAGGAAGTATATTCGTTTGCATTTAGTTAAGCATCTCTAAACATTTCCTCACTGCCTGGATGATGTACACACGTAGCAGAGAATCTGAAATGTGTACTGCGGTCACCCAACGTCTTTTATGGATACATCAGGACAGATCCACGGACGACTGCTTTACAAGTGAAAGGAGGAGTGCACGGTGAGGTGCTGCTCACTCGTTCTTCCCTCTCTATAGAACAGAAGGCTGCTGTGTGTACACCGCTCATTCATCCGTCACTGGAAACTATCCTGAAAGATAAGCTGCTTACACACGCGCACTTCTCGTTGCTGGAAACCAAGGCACTGCCGATTGAACGCTACAGAATGTCACTTACTACATGTCGCCCTCTCATTGCTAACACTATCATTGGTTATATTACATCATATATTATTTATTATTAAACTATAATCCAATTTCACATATCGCATAAAATGTTGTGTTTCAGACTAGCAGGTGATTTACAGATTATACTTGCTAGTCCCAATGAATTATTATACACCCTTTCATACACACATCAGATTATTGTTGTCCAGCGGTCATGCACGTGAAAATCTGAGGTGTACAGCAGTCCCTGACGTCTATTGATCAATCCCGGCCAATCAATAAATTACCGTTTAGGAATGACTGCTGTGCATTGCAATGGAGTAGAGCACAGCGGGGCGACATTTGCACATGCACCCCCCAATCCTCCCTCCATAAGAGAGTGTTCAGTCCTTTATCCATCATTGGGAACGATCACAAAAGATGGTTTCCGGAGATAATTATACTATGTGTGTACATAGCCCTATTCAAAATTCCAAACACAAAAGGTAAAAAAGTCTGCAATACCAACTCTAAAGTCATGGCTAATACCACTGACTAATCTGGCTTTTCAGAGAGAAAAGATACTGAAAGATAAAATATGAAACGGATACCCACTAAACTGAAGTCATAAAGGCATAAATCGACAGGTAAGATATATCAATTTGACAGGACGCTGGGCATGAGGGATCCAATTCTTTCTGGGGTATAGTCAATGAGGTGCACAGAGGTGCATGGTCACACAATCTGGGAAAAAGTCTTTTTTTTTGGACAGGTAATATCCCATCTGCAATAAGCATTCTTACCTGCCTGATAGCTTTCCTGCCAAAGAAAACTCAAGCTTTAAAATGCAGCAAAACTGTGACTCTGTCTGAAAAACTTCTATTGTGTGATACTTTCCCCACCTCCTAGATTGTAAGCTCCTCGGGGCAGAATCTTCTACTTCTGTGTCAGTCTGTATCTGTCTGTAACTTAGAACCCCTATTTAATGTGCAGCGTTGCATATTATGTTGGTGCTATATATTTAGTTGGTGCTAAATCCTGTTTTAAATACTAATAATACCTAAGTGAAGGTATTAAAGAAACAACCAAAAAGCCAACAATAACCCTGAAAAGATTGCCCAGTCCTGCAGCTTTGGTGGGAGAGACCAAATACAAGACAATTGTATCCCTAAGTCTCCAGAAAGCTCAGCTTTACTAAAGAGTAATGAGAACAATGCCACGGCACAAAACACTCCATCACATCCCACGCTGAATGTGCCTGGGAGGCGAGGGCATGTGATCTAAAAGACACCCGGGGCAGATGTTCCCTTTCCATTAAAACAATGACTTCAAACACTGGGATGGTTTCAGAACCTGCATGTCTTACTATAATTTCACTACACAATATGAATTAGAAGTTGCAGCATGTGAGATTGAAGCTCATTTCCTGGCTGGAGGATATGCAGCATCATCTATTGCATCCTCCCCATCCGGTCCTTGGCTTTGCCCTTTCAATGGATTTTTCATTAATGGAAGCCTTACATCACATGTGGTGTCTCTACAGCTTCCTGTTTCAGAAAGCTACGTACAGCACCTAGCTGGCCTCTCCCAACAATCCCCATCTAGCTACATTAAAGAGAGAAGCACAGAGACAGAACAATGATAAGGTTAAAAATTAGTTATGCAAATAAAACAGAAAGCGTTTCTTCTAGTACTGTTATTAAACTGTTAATGAGAGGGGAAGGAGGGTGCAGGAATGCCAAATATAAGCAGATTAAATTTCAGCTTTAAAATGGACAAATCAAAGCACCGGTCTCCTCAATCCAAAACAAATAGGATTTGGAAAGTATTGTTCTGCTCACCAACAAACCCATCCAATAAGAAAATGCTAGACAAGGTTTGTCAAGAGCAAAATTAAAAATTTGTTGCAAAATATTTTGCCCCACCATGTAAAAAGAAATACAAACAAACCCTCAGGTTGTAACACTACAAAATGTATGACATTCCAAGAGGAGAGAACACGAGATCTGTTCTTATGACACATGTATGACTTGTAGCCAGCAGTACACATCAATAACTTGACTCCACGCTAAATATTTCTGTGAATATTCACTTCAGTTAGCCGATCATGAGAAATAAAAATTCCTGGATCCTATTTTATTTGCACTGTATTGCCCAATAAAAACGAACAAACACATTTTATTATATGAGACTTATTGCATGGACATTTAAAAGCCGCAGTATAGCATTCTCAAAGCAACATACCAGTACTACATTACCCTGAGCGGAATATTTCCACCATATTATTGCCAAGAAAATCCAAAGCTTGTCCATGATGTCAACAATCCATCACAAATAGGATCTACAGCTAATATCAAAGTATAGCAATGTATACAAATATATTGTAGTTTGGCATTAGGCAACATAGACTGGATTGTTGAGAAACTTGAAATTCCAGTGCTGCATTGCAGCCTAATTTGTATTCTCTTTTTATTATTTTTTAAGAATTCAATATTCCATTATTGTGTGCCTCATACCCCACTTGTTAGATTGTAAGCTCGTTTGGCCACAGTCCTCTCCTACGCCTGTTTTAATGTTTGAATCTGTTCTGTCCTTTGCAAACCCCTATTTAATGTACAGCACTGCCTAATATGTTGGTGCTATATAAATCCTGTTTAATAAGAATATTGAAACTTGAAATCAGAGGAATGCAACCCCTAAATAAATGGCAGTGATAATTATAAAAGGTAACATGTTCACATTACAGAACACTTGTATACGTTTAGAGAACAGGTCGTAAACATTCTATGTAATTAGTTTGAGATGCTGCTTCCCCCATGCATGTACAGAGCAAGATTGAGACAATTTACAGCTTCTGCTACAAAATATTGACAGCAATGCAGAGCTCAGCCATTCCTATCCAGAGGCAAACACATAATGCCTGGACCTTAAAGTGCAACCCTACCTTTGGTACAATTCTGCTTTATTCAATTCCCCTCATCCATGGGTGGTGCTCACGAATACTTACCTTCCTCCATTAACCAGCAATCATTGGCCATGCCTGGAGCTTTACATTTCCCTGTAAAAAGGTTCTATTCTCAGGGTGTATGTGCACCACAAACCAAGTCATTCCTTTGTGCAAGCTGACCACTGCCTGAGTGTGGCCGTCCTATAGGAATGAATGGGCCCTCAGAGGTTTAAACACTGGATTGAGGAGAGAAGCGTGCATGTGTCTTAAGGGGTAGCACCGCAGGGGTTCAGGGGAGGAACGTCCTTGTTACTGAGATGTCAGAATGTAAAATGTTCAAAATAGTATTGTGTCCAGTAAGTTATGTAATTGTCAGCATGGATAATGTATTTATATTCTAGTATTATTACTTTATGTTTTATGTTTGTTACTATGTATAATACACAATTATCTTGTATTATAAATCAAGAGCCTACGTTACAGTATTTTCAGCATGTATAATGTATTTATATTTTTATAATTTTTTTATATTCTTGTATTACTACTCCATGTTATGTGTTTGTTACAATGTATAATATACAAATATCTTGTTTGTTATTATTGTTATGAGTCTGGGGGCTATGTATTCTTCGCATGTAGTATACATATATATGTGTGTGTTGTTTTGTATTATAATTCTGTTTTATTTGTTTGTTACAAATGTATTATACAAATATTTTGTATTATGAGTCTGGAGTCCACATTTTCAGCATTCAGCATATTTTCAGCATGTATAATTCACAAATATCTTTCTTGTGTTATGCATCTAGGGGTTGTGTTTTACAGTATATATATATTCTTGTATTGTTAATCCATGATATGAGTTTATTACAATGTATAATATACAAATAATTTGTACTATGAGTTCAGGGTCTACAGTATGTGCTTTTAGCATGTAAAACATATATGTATTCTTGTATTGTGTTATATGTTCATTACAATGTATCATATACAAAACAAATGTATAATGAGACTGGGGTTCCTCCAGAGGTTGCTAGGGGTTTCTTTAGCATATTTGAAAATTGTGACTCTCAGGTCAGTTTAGGTGACACCAGTGATCTTTTTGTAAAAGAAATTCTTCCCACTGACCACCACACTAATGTACTGTGAGCAGTGGATATAGTAATTATAGAAGGGGTCCCTGAAAATTACTTCGATGTTAAAAAGGCAGAGGAACACTTGTCTAGAGTCTGAGTTATGTATTTATTTCAAGGCACAATGTACAAATCTTCCTGTGGTATGAGCCAAGGCCATCCTTTCTCCAACTTTTTACCATGGGGAACCCTAAAAAACCCTTGAGGTCTAAGGGAACCACTGCTATAATTACTATATCCACAGCTCACAGGTTATTAATGTGGCGGTCACTGGGGAGAATGTCACCCTAACAGATAGCCAAAGGGATCATTTGTGTCATCCAAACTGATCTGAGAATTTGAGATGAGCGAGAAGGTCTCTGACAGTCTCGCAAAAATGTCCTCAAACTTCCGATGAGTCCGTGCAATTTCGGTGAACCGATTTCGTGAATTCTATTAAAGTCAATGGGCTGACTTTAAACATTAATAGCAATGCTCCTATACATGTTAGAACCACTAAATTTGCTAGATAAGCGTAGGAGAACAGTGGCAAAGAGGGTAAAAAACAAAACCTCCAAAAAAACCTTGTGGTTTTACAGAAAATGGCAGGCAAAGTGACAGCAGGCAAACAGGATTTTTGCGTGATGGACAGCGTACAGAAGGCAGCATAAACATTGGGACATTGGGAAAGGATGAACTCAACCCACTAGCATTGCTAGCTGGCATCATGATCTGGATGACATGTATTAGGAATGCCACCCATAAAGTAGTGCGGTGACATTAGGCAAAAGTATGGAGGAGCAGAGATGGAGCATGGGTCAGCGAGAGCAGTAGCAATGTGTGGCCTTTGGTCAGCTATCGCCAGGGAGAACGCATTGGTAACAGTCACGGAGAGATGGGTGTAGTCCATCGTCAGAAAGTTAACTGTACCAAACGTACTTCTTTGTTAAATAGGAACAGGTATCAAACACTAAAATATCTGTATTTATTTTATAATAGGACAGAAATAGATAAGATAAAAGAAAACAAAGCCATGATCTCTAAATGGGTCATTCCTAAAATAAGATTGGTGCTAGGAGACGCCTTAGCACACACACACTTTCTGCTCTTTGTTTTGAGAACCACAGAACAATATAATATTTGGTTCTCTCCTGTATCAGCCTACTGGTAGGATTCATAACAAATAATTACCATTCCTGTATACATATGCCTGTGCTCTGTTCTCTCCTGATTGGCTGCTGGGCCTTGCTGTGCATCCTGGGAGCAAATGATTCACTCCTGACCGCGATTCACGCCGAAATTTCTCGGCGTTACCGCCCCCTGATTTTCTCTTGTTAGTTTGGCAAAAACACAACCTCATGGCGAATTAGAAGGCCGTTCTTGCTTACATATTCGGTAAGTGAGAAAGGCCCGATTCGCTGTGAGATCTAATTTAAAAATCTCGCTCATCCCTACTGCAAACCACAAATTGTAAACGGCTCAGGTAACCTCTAGTAACTTGGTTGGGAAACTTTGATCTAGGGAATTTGTTAGGTATTTTTACTCATGTCTATACACTCACCAGCCACTTTTTTAGGTATACCCCTTTAACTGTACAAAAAAAACTCAATGTGGGATTTTAACTGTGTCACAGAAGATGGTTGTGCATAAAATTTCCCTTTATTGGACTATTATTCTGTAAACCTTAGAAAACGTTTGTGCATAAAAATCCCAGCTGATCAGCAGTTTCTAAAATACTAAGACCAGCCCACCCTGGCACCCTCAACCATGCCATTTAAATCACCTTTCTTGCCAAATCTGATACTCATTTTGAACCTTAGAAGGTTTTTTTGACAATGACTGCATACCTACATGCATTGACTTCCATGACTTCCATTGGCTGCTATGTGATTCAGTGATATATTGCCTTAACACACAGTTTAGGCGTGAATAAACCGGATATATGTCCATGTCCAAATGCTATATCCTTTTATATAATTGTACAAACAAAACCAAATGTGGGGGTTTACCAGCACTCTATAAAATATTTAGACACATTTAAACAATTCAAGTGCTCATTTATTCGTAAAAAAAAAGTCACAATGGCTTCCATGCAATGATCAGCTTTAATGAGAACAATTTTTTATAATCCATTCCATCAAATGAAATGGTGCAAGAACTAGGAAAGGGGAGCAGTTATAATAATTCTTCATGATAGAGTTCCCTTAAATGTAATTTGGTAATTTTTGGAATTCTTAAGGAATCAGAGACCAATGGAAGAAGGCTTCTGCTTTTTCCACAGCAGAGGCATACATGACCTTGCGGCAATAACCATGTGCTTTTTTATCGAGTTATGATAGGCCTTCAAGGATCTATTACTTTGATGAAAGAGAAAAAATGCTGGGTTGTCCAGGATCTCTGGGATACTTGTCAACTGCTGCATAATCCCTCTGACTTTATAAAAAAATGCCGGAGTATCGGACATGCCCAAAGGTTGTGCTAGAATGTACCTCTATCTGCCTCACATCTCCATCACTGACCCCAACCTCAGGAATAATTTGATGTAGGCAGACAGATGTCCTGTACCATCGTGTCAAGATCCTAAATCCAAGTTCTTTCTGTTTAGTAAACATGGAGGACTTAGAGCTATAATTAGGGATCTGTGGGGGTCCTAATAGTAACACCTAGTTCTGTTTTCCAGGTTCTGAAATAAGTGATGCATGTAAGAGATGAGACAGAGTATGGCAAGCTACTCCCTCCTCGAAACAAAGCGTCTTGAAGGGGGTTAGCAAACAGGAGAAATTTTGTACTGGGGGTAGTGAGTGTAAGACTGACTTTACCATCCTAAGTCCAAGAACAATAACCCTACCGATCTATCTCTATGTAACTCCAGCTGTGCTTTAACTTCAGAAAGGGACTTCTCTTTGACAAGAACAATGTATTTGTTTCCGACTTCATGCATCTGAAGCATCTCAATACAATAAACAAAAAAAATATTCTCATATTAAGAGTGCTTCAGTTTTAGTTTTTTTTTAGTTTTATGCTTGGGGGTGATTTGCACTTGTTTTTGGCACAGAAAACCCCCACACAGTTCCTAAAAACTAACATTGTTCAGGGTGTTCAAGATGAAAATACCTATGGTCAGACAGTGTTTATATTATCTCAAATGTAGATTTTGACTAAATGCAAGGGCAATTGAGAAAACTAGATTGGCTTATGAATGCTGCAGCCAGATCTATCCATCCTTCCCACCAATCCTCTTCTGCTGCCTCTCTTTGTAGTTCTCCACATTGGCTTCCATTTACTTCCTCTACCACTTACCTCTCTGACCTGGTAGAAGAATACTCCCCTAGCTGCTCTCTTTGCTCCTCCGATGACCTACCAATGACTTCCTCTCTCATAACCTCATCACATGCATGGCTCAAAGACTTTTCTAGAGCTGCCCCGACTCTCTGGAATGGTCTTCCTCATCCAATTTGGTTTGCTTCTACTTTCTGCTCATTTAAAAGAGCACCTATTTCTTCAAACTTGCCTACCCATCTTCTCCTGTCACCCTCATTACTTCCTACCATTCCATATTCCCCCTTCTATTGTGTGATACTTCACCCACCTGCTAGGGCAAGGTCCTCTCCTCCTGTATCACTGTCTGTATCTGTCAGTCATTTGCAACCCCTATTTATTGTACAGGGCTGTGTAATATGTTGGCGCTATATAAATACTGTTTAATAATAATTATAATAATAATATTAATATTAAATTGGCTTACATTGCTGTACACCATACGTGGCAGTCACTGGCCTTGATGTATTTTTAATAACTTAAAGCAGGCAGTAGTTAAAGCAAAATCAAATCTCTTGAATTTCATACTTCTGAGTAAGTGCATGTAAGTGCACCTCAATTACATAATTGAGAATTACAATGAGGTTATTGGATTAATTTAATAACCAAGCAATAACTATTTTCAGCAGTTTCTGGATGCGAGGTGGAGTTTAAACTTGATTGGAGAATTATTTTAGATAATATAGAACAGCATTCTAAATGGTAAAAACATTGCAGGTGTGAATTTTTACTTATATTTAAATTGCTATGTTTTATTTCCTTTTATATAATTCTGTTTACTTCCAACTGATATCCTGTTTAATTATTAAGGTAACATCCTGTAAGATCCTACAAGTTGTTTTTCTTGGCAGTTTGTAAAAATTAGAATCATTGTAGAACGATGAGCTGAACCAAAGCCATCAGTACTTCATTAGCCATCAGTACTTAATCATTAAACATCAGAACTTTTGAAGGATACATACATACATGGGTGAGATTGTGATCGTCTCAGTTAAAGGTAATGACTCACCTTAACATATTACAATTCTACGATCATGTGTACATCATTCCCCCACTGTCATTTATTGATCACAGGCGATCAATAAACAAAAGAGTGGGGATGACTGCTGATGTTTCCCAATGAGTAGAGCACAGCAGGGTGTTCCTTGCTCCCTCCCTCCTCTGCTCTCTATAGAACTGAATAGATTTATGTGTACAGTGCTCATTTGTTCTACAATCAGGTAAGTGGCATAAATTTAGTGTGTGTACTTGGTAGGGGGACTTGTTAAAGTACAGATATCTATGGGCCCAACTTGTAGTTAGGAAATGTAATTGGCACTTCCCATCTAGGATGGCCATTAGGTAATATATAAGGCCCACTCCATCCCTGTCTCTGAGCACAAATGAGGATTACTGCACATGTGTCACTTCTACGTTGGCACATGTGCATTAGTGTACCTCCCTGGACTATAGTCAGGTATGCCGTAATAATATCTACCAAATGGCACATCCTGGATAGGAAGTGCCATATACATTTTTAACTAAAGTTGGGGACGGGGATACTATGGACGTCTGTTCTTTACTTTATAAATGCAGTCATCTTAAAGTTAATAAAACGTTTTAATCTGCCAATAGATCTGAGATTGTTCCCCTCGAATGAATCACAAATAACATCTTGTCACCACTTAGTTTCTTTCCCCAATGTTGTAATTCATAGCACATAATAGGGAAGTAATATATTGCAGTAATCATTATTATTATTATTATTATTATTAATAATAATTAATTTATAATATCCAAAATTAAATTAAATAATTATTAATAATAATATAAAATAAATTAATAATGGTATACAAAGTGCGGTATCTAAAAGCAATCAACGTGAAGCTTTTGTTGGTTAAGAGTAACAAGGCAGGTATTGCTGATGGATTGCTATTATTCTTTTTATTTTGCTCTTTTCCTTATTACACAAGCTCGAGCTCTCCAGTTGTTTCAAGCACAGAGTAATGATGCAGCCTTTTCTTTGGTATTCTGTATCAGTTGACACTGCAGGTCCACACAGTGTACAGAGTTGAAGTGAGGACTGAGACTATTTATAACATTTCCCAAGGTGGTTACACTAACAGTTTATATCTGATACAGTGAGAATTCCGTCCAATTTCCTTTAAGCCTTTCTAGCAAAGTCTTGTCCTCACCACTGCAGGATCTAAAGTATATTTACTATTTAAACCCCTATCAGTGTAATTTTTGCTTTTTGCACATCCTAGGAAAATTTCCTTTTACCTTTTGCCCTAAAGAAAACACAGAAAATAAGAAGAAACCTTTCTAAAGTTATCATCCCAGATAGTTGTCCCCCTGAAACGGTGTCAACCATTGCTATGATGGAATGTTGGATTTCCCCTTAGCTTTCTGTCTTAGTCAGTGGTAAATGTAACCAACAGTGGGCCCCTGTGCAGAACTGACTTGGGTTCCCCTGTGGGAGCTTCTTTTGGCTGAGGAATGTCCGGGGCCCTTGTGAAGCAGCACACACTTTGCACCTTCACCTTGCAAAGGCATAGATATGAAGATATAGAGGATCAAACTTTTCCCTGCTTCATCTAAAATTAAAAAAAAAGCTTTGCCTTTCTTATGTCTTAAAGTATATGTTAACAATTACTTATATGTATTGGCAATTAAGATGTTCTTTGTTCATAGACTTTAATTGGTAATGTGAAAAGAATCCTTTACCCAAAGAAGAAAATGACTTGGTGATGCTTCAGCACAGCAAGAGCTATGCACTTAGCTTGATTTACATCGTAATAAAAACTTCAATATACAGAGCAATTAATAAGTGATTGGAGTGCAGTTACACTTTTTTTGTAGTCCCCTACCTGTCTTATATTTACCTGTCCCTGATCCAGGGAGATACTGCCAATGAAGCTGCACCCCAGCACACTTATGCATTCCTATGGAGCTTCTGAGTATAATCTCATATGCCACACTAACCCTTCATATTTGGACCAGCTGAAGGTGGAGTTACTCTTTAAAGCATCATTAGCAATAGAAAATCTTAAGCTTGGATTTTATGCTGTATTTTATGCTGTATATTAATCGGGGCTTTCCCTACTAACTTCCATGCTGTCCAGATACAATGATAACCCGTGAATATTTCATATTCTGATTTGTTATTATACAAAGTGAATCCAGCTGTTCTGCTGACAATTCACATCTTGTAGTGACCACATGGGGTCTGGTTATAAGGCAGCCGTATAATGTACCGCGATGTGCATTACAAATGTATTTAGTGCTATGCTTGTTCCGAAGCAAGAGAAGTCTTGTTCATTTTTATGAATGGGGAAAAATGTAGAAGAAGGACAACACATGATATTTCAAAGTTATAGAATTAGGTTCTTCTCCTATCATGGAGTGTCAATTGCAGCATTGTGCAGCAAGCTGGGCAACACACCACAGTCTGCATTTTATTATCAACCTTTAAAATACATTTGCCGTGTGCAGTAAACACTGCAATGTTTATCTGACAGCAATAATCATTTTATATTAGGAATGAGCATTATGTGCAAAAGTTATCAGTACAGGGTTAGGATATACCGTATTTTTCACCGTATAAGACGCTCCGGAATATAAGACGCACCCAATTTTAAAGGAGGAAAATCTAGAAAAAAAGATTCTGAAAGATTATTCCCCTTCTGATCACTCATGTGCCATTCATACCGGTATTCCCCTTCTGATCACTCTGTCATTCAAACTCCTCTTCTGATCACTCTGTCATTTAAATTCCCCTTCTGATCACTCTGTGCTTTTTTTCTATTGTACGGCAGTTAGGACAGGGAACAGCAGGTGGCGCTGTGCCGGCTTCTTTCGCTTTGCTTTACAGACAGGAGAAAATACGATGCTGGCAGAGGAGAGAAGAGAGACACGCTGCAGCCAGAGACACACGCAGGATTGGGTATCGGGTGAGTATAATATTTTAAATATTTTTTTTAACACATTTGTCGTATAGGACGCACTAACTTTTCCCCCTCAGTTTTGGGGAAGAAAAAGTGCGTCTTATATGGCAAAAAATACGGTAATCCCCCTTCTTATTGCAAGGGAAATAGATCTAAATGGTGAATGGGTCCCTTATGAATAAGGGGGGGGGGCTGAACTACCAGGGTGGAAGAAGTGCTCCAGGGTTATTAAATAAAACTCTGAATATTCCAAAAGGACCCATGATGAGCATGTTGAAGTCAATTCTTGCTCATCAATGACTTAGCGGTTGGTGCTAGGTCTATGGGTGAAATGTAACTATTTGTTGCAATAAGTTTTCATTCTTCTGGCACTAATGAGATGATTGCCAACAAGCAATAAAAGGATGGTACCTCAATGTACTAGTGGTTGCTTGGTTGACAGTTAGCCATCTTTCTTCAATGCTGTGATACTAACCCGGAACAGATATACAGGCCACCAAGTAGTTAGTGATTTTTGGGTCAGGGTACTCACCTCTTCCTGTGTCACTGTCTGTTTCTGTCTAGCATTTGCAACCCCAATTTAATGTACAATGCTGCGTAATATGTTGGCGCTGTTTATTCATATTAATAATAATAATAATAATAATAATAATAATAATAATAATAATTATGTAGCCATGTAACAAGGATTTTCAATTGAGGAAAAAAAAAGGAAGGAAAAAAAATCCAAGCCTTGGCCTAATCTTTTGTTTACGAGTCAACCGGAAAATGCCCAAAAGACCACTGCTGCTGGACGACTTCCGCCTCCACCCCCATATTACATATCCCTGAGAATAGAAACCAGCAGAACTTTCCCAGGTTGGTCTGTATACCATGCGGTGTGTCCGACAGGACAGAGAGCAGAGGGTTAACCAATCAAGTCAACTAGCTGGAAACAATGAGAAAATGTCCACTTGTACAGGAAGACAGGGAGGGAGCCGGCTTTCTCAGAACATTCTCCTGCTTCTAAAAATAACCTATTCATTATCTGTGTACTCAGCATTTGGGCAAGCTTTGGAAGTGTCTATTACACATTACTCTGGAAAAGGACAAAAAAATCTGCACTTCAAAATGATTCAGGAAAAAAATTGTTGGTCTGATTTTTGCATACGTGTATGTTAAGTAAATCACACACACACCTTTCCAAAGGTGTTTATTATATGTTATTATCATTCTGGTCTTTTTACGTGATCCCATTGTCATCAGTAGGTCCCTATAAAGTGAGTAAAGCATAAAAAAAATGACAATGTTAAAGCATTGCACAGATAGAACACACAAAACTAACTTTTATTTTACTTTTGTTACAATTTTAAATTGTTTTATATCTGTTACAATTTTATAAACAATTCTCAATCCAGGGTGCATCCTTGACAAAGGATTCACAGAGCATCATGGGCATTCTAAAGACCAATTTAAACACAGAAGAAGGAGATAGTTCCTGCAAGTCAGTTGTGTGAATGTATAATTTTAGATTTTTGGGCTACTAAACTTTATTTTTTGGCAAGATAAGAATGGCACAAAGACTTTTTTCAAATAAATCTCTGTATACCCCATTCTCCATAGCTCCTCCCTCCTGGATTTCTGAGCCTTCTATATTATAATTTTAACCATGTAATCTTTATATCCAGTTGAAACTAATGCTGTATTTTACTTTACCTGTTCTTTCTTTGTGTAGGGTATAGAATAGCCTGAAAAGGTACACATGAAAAAAGAAAATAGAATCTTAATACATTTGATTTTATTTCTCCACTTTAATTCTAGGAAGCTGGTTTTTATTTTCTTACCTTGATCAGCAAGTTAAAATAACCTAAGTTCCCCACCAATGTACCTTGCTGGCTCCTTTTAGGGTGGTGGGACATCAGTAATCCAGCTCTGCATAAGTGCTCACAATAGCCCATTCTCCACAATCAATGAGAGTCTACATTGCACAGGTAGGTGATCCAAACACCCAAAGAAAGACCCCTCCTATTGTAAAAGCTTAAACAACAGCATATCTAAAACCTAGAAATTCCCCAAGACCATGGATTTGGAGCTTTTTCTTACAATGAGATTTGGGGTAGTTACCACTTACTCACAAACCTGAACATGTATCAGCTCATCTGTGACTGCCCATACAGAATGAATGGGGGCAATAGAGAATAGTTCATTACTGCCCACTGTAAAATATTCAAATGCTGGTGTTTTAGGATCCAGAACAGCACTGGGGATGCCACCTAGCCAGCTGCTGTCAGTTGTATAGGAACTACAGTTCCTACCACCGGATTTAACAAGCCCTGAAAGTTACAATTTTTTTAATTCCAGAATTTAGTTAACCAAGTGGAACCAGAGATCAGCTTTCAGAATATATAGAGATCCAGGCCACTACCCCTATTACTTGCTTCCCATGTCCCCTATTGGTATAGTGGTATAGAAAGCCCTGGTAAAAGCTTCTGCACAAAGTAGCAAAGCCAGGATCAGGATGACAGCCTTGAAACCTGCAACCTTTAAAATGCAAAGTTGTACTTGCAGCTTCCAATCTGCTGATCTCAGGGGTTCACATTTAGACCCAACTTAATTTTAGCTATAACAAAGAAGAATTAGAACCAAAGTCAGACTTTTATTACTTTCCCTTCCATTTTCTCATCACTGCATTGGTGACCACAGACACTAGTAGTGACATATTTCTTGGTAATATACAAATGCATTATGAAGCCAAATGACGTATATTTAATAAATGAAAGCTATTAATAAAAGGGAAATCCTATAGCAAATAACTGAAACTTTAATTGCAGCATTATGGTCATTTGAATCTACAGGGAACTATTTTTTGGGCAACCCCCCCCATATTTATGTATATGCAGAGTGATACTACATATGTATTCCTGTGAAAGAAAGAAGCGGAAATGTTTTTGTGATGATTATTATGTGCATATGAGGCTTAACAAATATTTACCAAGGAATGTCTCCAGGAGGATTATACTGCATGCTAAACTTGTTCCCTGAATTACTCTGAGTCAATGTGACAGCTTGGCTTCCAGGCTGTAAGAGCAAACTCAAAACACCCTGTTGACTCATAATAATAGGAGGTTAGAACATGTTCTTGTAGGACTAGTATACAGGTACTCTTCATAAAACTAGTACCAACATGTAGCGCAGCTCAGAATTGACTTGGTTGCCTTGCAGTATTCATTTTGAGTTTCTATTAACAGATCCACTTATCTGTACACTATCTATATAGTAAGATATGAGCTTTTACAAAAGCTGTGCTGATAAATGACCCGTGGCAGTGAAAGTGGACATATTTTTGAAGATCTGTAGAGTGTACAATTTCATGACATCTGTTGTATAATAATAAAATGTTTACCATTCACTTTTTGTGCAATGTAACCCATTAGGCTGATTTTCGGGCTCCCACCATCCTGCCCCTACCCCATTCCAAAGCTACGTACATAGGCTAGATAATTGTCACATTGTGTACAGCGCTCCGCTGATGTCATTTTGATTAATGACCAAGCAGGGACGACTACTGTACTATCCTATGGTGCAGAGCACAGAAGGTCTCACTTACTCGTCCTCCCCTGTCCCCTCTCTATAGAACAAAACTGTGTTTGTAGCACTTGTTAGTTCTCCTGTAGCTGTCCATTCCAGCGACAGAAAGCTGGACTCTGTTTGATGTCTGTACAGGGCCTACAGTGGCACTAAAATTCGACTTTTAAAAATGCTTGATCAGGCAGGTCAATATTGCAAGAAGGGACAAGTGATGTCCCTTCTGCAATAATCCCTCCTACCTGTCTGATCGCTCCAAGAAACTGAGCTGCACATGCATGGTTTAGCTTTGGTTACTGATAAACTACGAGTGACTTCCTCACTCATAACCTCATCACACGCACGGCTCCAAGACTTTTCTAGAGCTGCCCCAATTCTCTGGAACGGATCCCTATCCTATTCGGCTTGCTCCTACTTTCTGCTCTTTTAAAAAAGCACTCAAAACCCATTTTTTCAAACTTGTCTACTTATTTTCTTCTGTCTTTTGAAACCGTCACTACTTCCCACCACTACATATCTCCCTTCCTATTGTGTGTAAATTCCCCCACCTACTAGATTGTAAGCTCTTCCAGGCAAGGTCCTCTCCTCCAGTGTCACTGTCTGTATTCGTTTGTCATTTGCAACCCCTATTTAATGTACAGCGCTGCGTAATCTGTTGGCGATATATAAATCCTGTTTATTATTAATAAAATTATTAATAATAACAGAACACCTGATAATCCCAACTTCTTCAATGCTTGCCAGGAATGAATGAACTCCTGTGCCGGTCTCAGCCAATAAAGATGGTAAACTACAAATAATCCCTTCTACCTGCCTGATCGTTCCAAGAAACTGTTCAAAAAGCTGAGCTGTACATGCATGGTTTAGCTTTGGTTACCAGAATACTCAACAATCCTGGCTTCCTAGTGCTTTCCAGGAATGAATGAATCTCCTGTGCAGGCCTTTCAAGATGGGTGAAGAACGTATCCAGGAAAGGAAGAAGATTGCTGGGTTCTGCTACAGAACGGGGACAGGTGAGTATATTGGGTTAAGTTCTGCCTTATCTGATCTTTGGCACTACCAAAAGAAACAAAAGTAAAGACGCCACCATGTGACACTTCAGTCCTGAGTGTTCTGTTGTGCTCTATTTATAGTGGGAAAGTATCTAAATCATCCTTGAATGACTTGGTTGTCCATTTGGCTGTTCAAAGGGTCAGGAGTTGTTTTGTAGTTCACAGATAGCTGGAAAAGCTGATAGAATTGTTTCCAGTTTGATACAGAAAAAGTAATATTTTATTTAAATATATATCATACATTTTTTTTCAGAAAATGTTTTTCGATTGGAAAAAGAAAATTTACTAACATCAGATCTAATAACCTGTAAGCTACTATAATATATTTTTGTTTTTGGATTTAGATACACTTTAGATAAAAAGAAAACTTCCTTAGGCAAAAGATGGTTCTGATTTCCTTTGACTGTGGTGTCTGAGTGTTTTTACAAGTGGAATAGTTTTACATTACCGTATATATCTGAAATAGCTGGGGGCTGTCTACATATATTATTTACTTACCGGTATGTCTTAACATATTCCTTTCATAGTTTGTAAATTTCTGGTAAAATGTTTTAAATGCTTATCTAGAGTACTTTTCAGTGTATTTAATCTTCTAAGTAAAGCCATGATTGTTAAATGTGTGAATAATTCACATTTCATACACAGGTGCATCTAGATACTGAACATACAGGTAACCTGCTATTCTTTTACATAATTAGTAGTGATTATGGTATTTTGGGTGGATCTCTATACAAGTATAATTATGACTGTAGCAGCCCCTGTTCTACTTTTAGATGAATGGGTGTTGTAATACACGTAGCAAAACACACACGTAGGTGTAAACAGGCTCTTAAAGTTCTCTTTTCTTTCTTCTACATATTGAACTACTGTGCATATACAAGAACTAGCCACATAAGTGCACATTGAATTTGGGTATCTTCTTGTTCTTGTTCTCTTGTGACATCTTCAGAACACACATCACCAATTAACTAAAAGCTATCTACAGATATCTACAGAAAGATCACCACCTTCAGCAGACTCATCACCAATTAGACACAAGCCACGGGACCTTACCATTCCAGAACACCAACTTCAGCGCACTCATCACCAATCAGACACAAGTCATGGGACCTTATCTTGCTAAAACACCAACTTCAGCACACTCATCACCAATTAGACACAAGCCACGGGACCTTATCTTGCTAAAACACCAACTTCAGCACACTCATCACCAATTAGACACAAGCTTTCCAGAACACCAACTTCAGCATATTCATCACCAATGAGGCTATATGACATAATCACAACACTCATCACCAATCAACTGAAACTGAAAGCACATCTCCAGAAAGAACACCACCTCCAGAATACTTATCACCAATTAAACACAAACTATAGAACCCTTTCAGAACACCAACTTCAGAAGAACACTTATTTCTATCAAATAAAAATCCAAGGACATCTCCAGAAACAATACCACCTCCAGAACACTCATCATCAATTAGAACATTGATCAAAGTCACCTGCAGACCAAATAAACCAACAATGTTACCCCCCTAATCCCCTTTAAAAAGCTTATTTCAAGATTTGTATTAATAAAAATAAATCTAATTAAAACAAAATGGAATAATATTCCACCGGCTTGTTTTCATTGACAGGGGCGCCTAATCCCCAATCTAATTATCTACAAAGCTAAGATGTTTTAGCTAACATTCAACTTGAGATACAATGCACTCTGCAAAACAGCACAATAATAACAATCAAATGCTGATCACAAAAATGATTAAAAAAATGAATCTGCAGCTTTGCATAAGAAAGCAAGTTTTATTATTGAACTCCTCACAAGACAATATCACCAGGACCCATCACATCCAAGCTTTTATTTTATATGCAGAAGAAAGGACACCTTTGAATTTGTTGTCTGATTACTAAAATAACAATATGAAACAAGTCAGCAAAAAATTTGAAAAGCTTCATGTGTTTTCTAATGAGTTAAGGGCCCTCTGCTGCAGGCCGCAAACACAGCTCCCGAATTACCAACGATTACCAATTATGTTTGCAAGCAAACAGCCAAGTACTTAATGATCACAGTTACAGTCCCGTAAATTCTCCCTTGTCACTTTGCACTTCTGCTGGGAGGACGATACTTTTTTTCTTAATGTTGCCGCAAAGTAGTTTTCCTAATTGGGATTCTGGTATATGAAAGGCTAGAACACAAGTAGGTGTTTATCTCAGGACGTGATGCCGCTACAAGACCCAGTGAATTTTCAAAGCTGATTGTTCTGCACGGTGATGTGCATGTCTCATTAATAAGTACAGCAGACAGATGCTAGGGGGTTATCTACAGACAGATAATTAAATGGAGTTGTGTTTGCAATGGATCTTTGCAGGTACTTAAAGCCAACTCCAAGTTTGGCCCCTTTCCTATTTTCTGCACCCACCACTCCCTTTATTGTGTCAATAATCACGTACATGCCAATGGTATTCTACTCAATACAGGTTCTCTTCCTTCTCTGGGTCCTGAATTAGAAGTGTACCCATCTGTGAACCCAGGGCTTGATCACCTGGCTCAGGGGTTGGGTCCTTGACACCCTGGGCTTACAGGAAATAAATTGAATGATGCTAGGCATCATTCTGACATTGCAGATATGTTATGGTGGAGATATGGAGAATATTGCAGTGAGAGTTGCTATTTTAGTTTTACATGGGTAGAAAAAGGATTTTATTGATTAATAACTAAATATTGGACCTGGTATTGGATAAATATGAAGGCTGCTAGTGCTGAACTTCTTCTAATAATGCTATTGTCCTGGCTATTATGCTGACTTAATATAGTGAGCTTCTTACGCTGTTACATTAGAAGCTGCAGTAAGAGGAGCCAGACTCATTTCCTAGCTGGAGGATATCAAGAATCATCTAGTACTTTCTTTCCCATCTTGGCTATCCTTGGCATAAACTTTGCATTCATTGGACTTAAGTTCTTCAATCATTGAGGCTCAGCATCAAATGTGGGCGGTCGTGCAAATCCATCCTGCTCAGGAAGACCTTCCCATCTGCACTGACATTTTATTATTTGCATTGCTTCGCCCTGCTTTCATCAGGCAGGGTGTTGGGTTTTGCACTGTTGGGGGCAAAGCATATATAATAAATCAGATCAAATTTCATTTTTATTATACATCATTTATAGGTGGCTACAATGGGGCTCCCTATGACCCTGCATTGTAGCCACCGGGAATGAGCAGACGTTTTCTATTTTTATGTGAGAGAACAAAATTGTCATTGTAGGTAAGAAATCCTTAGTGTTGTAATATTTAAACTGTTATTATCCTACCACTAAAGTCACTAATTGCAAATTAATTGGCTGGGTTGGATAATTTTCTTGCAGTTAGCATTTTCCAATGTTATAATTACAAGCTACCTAGCATTTTTTTATCTAAGGAATTATTGTGACCATCTAGTGCTGTCAGGAGAAACCTTTTTCTCAAGGCAAATTTGTCAAAATTGCCTGAAGGGTTTTAATTTGCTTCTTCTTGGTTAAGGTCGGAGAGGTTTTACATCACAGGCTATCACCTTTTTAATAATTTGGTAGAATAAAGCACATTTTTGCTACTTCCAGTCTATTCTGACTGTGGCCTACTCCAATTATATTTACATAAAACATTCTGAAGCAGATAATTGTTTAGTATATTTACAGTGATTTTTCCCAATAATGTAACTCAATCATTTGTGTTTGTAGCAATTTAATTTGGAATATTAATAAACTATCATTATGTAGAAAAATCGAATTCTGCATTGCGATGTCTGATCATCTCCAGCAGAGGGTACTGTCAGCTTAACAAATTTATATTCCGCTTATACCTGCGCGGAATCCCAATGTGCATTATGCTTATTTTTTTTTCTTTTATATTGATCTTTTTGTTCTGTGGTTTGTAAAAGCAAGATTTTCCCTTTCTCCATAGCCATAAAGTTTATTATTCTGCATTAAACCAGCAAAAAAACAACGGAAACAAAAAATACAGAAATAAAAAATAAAGTTTTAGAGGTATTTATTCCTTTTTATATCTGCTTTGGCAAACTTCTGAAAAGCATGTAATTTACATAACTAAACTAGTATTTGGCCTCCGGCAACGACATGCAGCAGTCTCCTGGGTGAAAGCACTAAAGCTGCTGGAAATGATTATGAATGATACAGACAGTAAATGTGGATAAGGTGTGTGTACAAAGGAGACTTTTCCTTAAACAGCCCCCGTCCTGTTTGTAATTATTTTCAGAATGATGAAAAAAGTAGCTTTGCAGGATAATGGAAAGATATTGATGAAAATGAAATGACAAATCACAGTAATTTGGAATAAAAGAGGCCTGTGTGAGTATTTGGTGCTGAGTTATTCCTGAATTTATGCCAACACACAGTTACTGCTTATGCTTGACACAGAACATAGCCTCAGTCCATATTCTGGAGTGCATGAAATTGTGAAATTTCTTCTGTTGATGGAACTCCGATGCCTGGAGCAAAAAATTGTCATAGAGGTCTATTCTTGGTTTAAAGGGGTTTCCGTTTTCAGTATTAATCATTTGTATACTACAATAAGACTTTGCTTGTCCATTTCTGTTTCTTTCAGGTGGTAGCATTAGAATTCCTATACAGGTAATTCCAGGGTTACATACAAAATAGGGATTGTAACTTTGTTCTTAAGCTGAATTTGTATGTAAGTCAGAACAAGTACATTATTTTAATAAATGCAATTAGGACAGATGTCTCAACATATTATTAGGCAGTGTGGTGTCAGTTACTGTATAAAATAACTGAGCTAATCACAAACAAAGCAAAAAAAAATCTTTATGGAACCTAGGCATTCATTAACTTCTGGAGCAAGCTGTGCTTTGGTCTGCCAAAAGAAACAACTGCAGAGATTGTCTTGGTCTTTAAAGAGTTACTAAAGGCTGCAGAAAGAGCTCACCCCCCCAAAATCACCCACAACCTTAGCTGGGTTTAGTAAAAGATTTCTTCTGCAAGCCGTGCAAACCGCCCCTCCCACCTTCAATCTGCACAGGAGCGACCCATTCATATCTAGGAGGCGTCCATATGTCAGATGTCCTTAACCCGGGGACTACCTGTACTTAGGTCCTGGATTGGATGTTATGTCATTATAAATGCAATTTGATGGTAATCTCAGTGATAATGTACAGCTAAAAAGTGCTGCTGAATAGTGTAAAGATACCCTGTAGCCAAGCTATTGGTATTCATAGATTATATATTCTTAACAAGCATAAAATCAGCTTTAAAATAATGATATCTGTAGCTGCAGGTATTGTGGAGCAATTCATTTCAAAGTTCACAACAGAAGCGCTGATGCTGTTAGCACTGCTCCTCCTTTCAGTAAAAACTACAAACTTTTATTCTCTAATGATGCAGGACAGGAGCTCTATTAGAGGTGCATGTTGAGCTGAGCTGCTGAGAAAGCAAATTCAATGACTTCCGGGTCTAAATCACACCATTTCCGTGCTGTAAGACCCATTGGTTTAATGTAGTAGCATCCCAGTTCACATGTTTTATTTCCTGTTTCCAGCAATAAAGGAACTACTTGGTTGCAATTTTCATTTTTTTCAATTTAGTTCCACTTTAAGTGCATTATGGTTATCTGTTTTGCATGATGGAGTGCATGACTTATTTGTGGTCTATTGGGCAGACCATTCAAACACACTGCAGCAACCATGGCAGGTGTATATGAGCCTTCAGTGCTTTTGAAGAAAGTAGAAAACTGGACCATTTGTAGTACAAGTAGTCCCCGAGTTAAGGACATCCGACATATAGATGACTCCTAGATACGAACGAGGCTTACTCGCTTACTGCACTCTCAATAGTACTGTCACCCCCCCATATTTATAGGGTACCAGGCCTGAGTGGGGGAACCAATTTACAAATATACTGACAAACACATTTTCCTACATATGTTAATTTGAATTCTACATTTAGAAGTATGGGTAGAATTCAGTTTTGATGGAAAATTCTTTCATTTTCCCACACAACAGAATACAGAGTTTTCTGAATACTGAGTTGGAATGATTTTAAAGAAGCTCAAAAGGC
>NC_092867.1:15386619-15388405 GCF_032062135.1 Pyxicephalus adspersus | reverse complement strand
CAGCTGTCATTGTCAGGTATATTAGGCTGCTGGATGATGACAGCTATCATTGTCAGGTATATTAGGCTGCTGGATGATGACAGCTATCATTGTCAGGTATATTAGGCTGCTGGATGATGACAGCTATCATTTTTGGGTATATTAGGCTGCTGAATGATGACAGCTGTCATTGTCAGGTATGTTATTCTGCTGGTGATGATGACAGCTGTCACTGAAAGGTCTAGTAGGCTGCCAAATCAAAACAGACCGACTAGAAATCTGACCCGATTTAGAAATTCTGGGTCAGAATTCATATTTTTATTGATTCATGCTTTACCTCTAATGACAAATGTTAGCCAATCTGGCTGTTGAATGACGACAGCTGCCATCGACAGGTATAGTAATCTGGTGGACAATGACAGCTGTTGGATTTGTGTTGGATTTGTGAGTTTTGAGTATAGTTCCTCTTTAACTGTGGATGGCACAACACACTCAGGGTAAAACACTCAGTATTGAAAAGGGGCAGCTGGGGCCACAGTTTGCAACCACAAGTTTGAAAGCGGCCTAAGTATTGAGTTACCACTTGGCAAACTAACCCCAATATTTCCATAAGTGAGCAATGCTTATACTCAATATTCCTTAAAACCTATGTGAAAAAATTCACACTTTTTTTATATATGCAACCCATCTCACTGCAGAACCCCACAAACTTGGTCGCCTTATGCATTTTTACAAATATCGCAGAAAGGTTTTATCCATATATATATATATATATATATATATATATAATGCATATGTATTTATATATATGTGTGGCTTACTCCCAGCTCTTCTGACTGATATATCACAAAACTGGAGGTGGAACCTGCCACTCCACTCCACTTTAAATTGGTCCCACCAGGGGGGTCTGGACTGCTGCTGATTAAGGGGAACACAAATGTAAATATGACAAGATCATTGATTTATTGCAAGCTGGCTGAGAAATAATTTGAAACAATTCCAAATGGTATTTTCTGTAACCTGCACACAGTAATGTTTGTTATGAGCATGCTACAAAGCAGCACATTGCTGGATCATGTGGGACTAAAGGCATACATTTATTTGCACATCTAATAGTGGGGAGACAGATGGTTTCTCATTAGAATCTTAGAAAACTGCCTGAGCCCTTCCAAAAAGCTCAGCATTACTTTGAAATGCTGTAAATGTTCATTTGGAACACAGCAATTTTTAGTTCACAAATTCCAGTTCGGCTGCCAAATGGTGCCTTTTTGATCATAATAATTATTGAATTAATAATTGCCTGTGAAGACAACTTTATCCTAAGGTTAGGTGAAGAAAAAAATAAATAAAATGAACATGGACTTTAAAGAAAACTTAACACCAGAACAGTCATTTCAACAAAAATCTTCCTATTGAATTATATGGGCATTGACTGTATTTTAAGCGTATTATTTACCTACCTACCCTTGGGTATGCATCTAAAAGCTCAGAAACCTCTTCAGGGCACCAGTGTTTTAGAAGTGATGTGAGCAGCTCCAGCTGATTTACGGTTGTGTCTGACATGACACTCTGTGGCACCAGTGGTCAAATCACCTAGGGGGCTTAGAGACACAGAGGACTTTAAGCGAGCCCCAAAGGCATCATCAATGGGCTGCTGGAATTACAGACAAGCAACTGTAATTATTATGAAACAGTATTTTTATAGCACCAACATAATATGCAGCGCTGTACATTAAATAGGGGTTGCAAATGACAGACAGATACAGACAGTGACACAGGAGGAGGAGAGGACCCTGCCACGAAGAGC
>NC_092867.1:15383847-15386022 GCF_032062135.1 Pyxicephalus adspersus | reverse complement strand
GGAGGAGTGAAGAGAGCGACTAGGGGGGATTTTTCTATCAGGTCAGAAAGGTAAGTGGGACAAGAACTGTGGAGGGATTTAAAGGCAAAGCACAGGAGCTTGATGTTGAGTGACTATTGAACTGCTACAGGAGATATTAGGAGACTCCAAACAGTCAGTTAGTAGGGCCTGGGGACATTGTTCATGATACATTCATAGATAGGAGACTTACATTGTGCTCCCTATTACCATAATGCAAAATACTTGTGCCATATTTCACATTTCTCTCATTGAGTTCCAAAAAAAAAGATCCTTATGTGCACTTTCTTACCCAGTCCAGTGGTTGAATAATACACTTTCCCTAGCTAGGTGTGATTCTTACTAAGTCTAATGACTCATCTATGTATCCTTCTTTTATCTCCAAAGTTAAAGAACTCAGCCTCATAAAGTAAAATCTGACCCTGCTCCTCAAAGTTCTTTTGTCCTTTTTGAGTCCTCCTTGTTTATACCCCAACCTATATTTGCTGAAACCTGCAACATGCTATCATCAGTTTGTGCTCACAAGGGATCTTACCTACTGGATCAGACTTTATATTTACCTAACATACACAGCTGACTGAGAATAGCTAATCTAATCAAATACTACAAAGTGGCTCAAGTTAGTTGGTTCCTTAAATATCATTGTGAGTTCATCTGCAGTTCCACTGTGATCCCCGGCACTAGAGGTTAAATGGGGACAGGTCTCCCCATTCAAAACATCTAGTGCACTCTGAATGGCTGATGAAAGCTTTCCTCAGCCAATCAGAGAGCACTAGAGGTTTTGAATGGGGAGACCTGTCCCCATTTAACCTCTAGTGCCGGGTACCGGTCTCCCCATTCAAAACCTCTACTGCTCTCTGATTGGCTGATGAAAGCTTTCCTCAACCAATCAGAGAGCACTAGAGGTTTTGAATGGGGAGACCTGTCCCCTCTTAACCTCTAGTGCCGGGTATCGCACACTGAGCTGATCAATTAATGCAGCCGGCGCTGCATTCATTGATCAGCACAGCCCGCGATTTTTTTAAAATTAAAATTCCAGCTCGATAGGCGAATTTACCCCGGCCGTTCTCGCTTACAATTTCGGTAAGTGAGAACGATTGAATTCCCCACGAGATCGATTTTTAAAAACTCGCTCGCTCATCCCTATTTTGGATGTAACAGTTCCTCCCACTTAAAATTTGACTTCAGATTTCCTTATAACTAGGATATGCTTTCCCAGGCAATGGACGCCAAACCCTCTTTCAACTCCCTACTATCTCCCTTCCTAGCCCTACCTTGCTTCTTTTCTTTTTCGTTTTATTCCTTTTTTATTCTCTTCTTTCTTTTTTTTTATCTTTTCCATGTTTCTCTTCACCACAAACTCTCTCAGTCCTATTTATTTTTTGCATCAGCTAGTTCTGCTCTGTTAATACTTATCTGCTAGTAAAGTGATTTTTCATTTGTTTGAAGCTTGCTTTTGCAAAATGTCTCTGTGCTCACTTTTACTTTATATTCTTTGTATATTCCATTTCAAACCTATTTTATACTTTCAATAAAAAATGTATTGAATTGGAAAAGATCAGAGGAAATAAAAAACATAAAAAGAATAATATAGTGTGAAAACATAAACCTAAAACAGCAAGTCTTTAGAATCGTTTTCTTTCATTGTTTAAGGTAAGCAATAAAAAAAGGCAGCTGTCTGCAAAGGTCCTGGGGGCTATGCAATTACCAAAATCCTGGACCACATGTGGTGGCTGGGCTACAGGTTGGGCTCCAAGGCTCTAAAGTATTCTCTTTTGCCCCTTCTCTGGCAGCTACATAAAAGGATATGTACGGAGGTAAAAGGATGGCTGAAGATGCTACGCCAGCACAAACAGTAATAAAACAGTTCTGGAAGGAGGGCTATGATGTGCTCTCAGAGAGCTCAAATCCAGCAAGTTCAAAGATATGCTGCAAGTAAATCAAAATAATTTATGGAAAGGAAAACACTGCCAATAAGAATTTAAAATGTTTGATTTTTATGTTTACCTGCACTTTTTTTGGTTGGTTCATGCAGGAGTTAAAATAATGTAGAGGGGTCCGTGGGACAGTGGGCCCCTGTGTAGAATTGACTTGCACTTCTGTGGGGGCCCCTGATGACTTAGGAGCAGTATACTTTGCACCTCCCTATGTCTGCCC
>NC_092867.1:15316530-15382265 GCF_032062135.1 Pyxicephalus adspersus | reverse complement strand
CATTACTTGCAGAAGAAATCATTTGCTAAATACACCTGAGGCTGAGCTCTTCTGCAACATCTTGTAACTCACCGAGACAATCTCTGCAGTTGTTTCCCTTTGCATATCAAAGCACAGATTCCTCCAGAAGTTAATGAATGTCTAGGCTCCATGTTTTATTTTTTTTTTTCTTTGTTTGTGAATAACTCACAGTGAGGATTTTATACAGTAACTGACACCACGCTGCCTAATAATAGGTTGAGACAAACATCTGTCCTTATTGCATTTATTAAAATAATGTACCTGTTCAGACTTACATACAAATTCGACTTAGGAACAAACCTACAGTCCATATCTCGTATGTAACCCGGGGACTCCCTGTAGCCAGTGAACAAGATGAAATCCATTGTTCCCAGTAGGTCCGGTTCAGACAAATGCATGACGTTGATGTGAACTGTGTAAAAATAGGACATGCTGTATTTAATGCAGCACAGCAGCACTTAACTATGGATTGCAGCATGCATTGAGGACACAAAATAAAGTATTTTGTCTTCTGCTGATAAAAAAAATGATGCATTTGCACATCATAAAGCAAAATCCACATCAATGCGACTCCAAAAAACAAAACAATGCTCATTAACTTACAACAACTATTTATTGGAGCTAAATGCAACACAGTGTGAATCCAGCCTTAATCTGCAGACTCTCCATAGAAAAGCTTAATATATGGCCAAAGGTGGAAAGGTTAGAAACCTGCATTAACATGAAGACATTTTAATTGGCTTTCAATTTTTCTGAAAGTTTTAAAATATGTACTGGTATGATACTCATTTTGAACGATACAATTCTTATATTTTTTTTAATGTTTTTTTTTATGGCCAGGAGGGTCTGCTATGGTTTTGCAAATGTAACCTGCAGTGTCAGATAGGCCAATTATATAGGCTGGCCGTTTACCAGACGAAGCTGCTGTAAAAGCCTATGGAAATTTGTAGTCAAATCTAAATTTTTCTATCCTGGACAGCTGTTCAATCAGAAATGACTATATATATATATATATATATATATATATATATATATATATATATCACAGCAATATGTTTTTTTTGGGTTAAAAGAAAAAAAAAGAGTTTTTAGAAGGGTATTTAGCATATCTGGAGACAAGTAAAGCTTGGTAAAAACTGGCCAGTATCACAACAATTTGATAGCACAGTTTGTGATTGCATTACCACATTGCCTAATCTTGTCTCCTTTTTTAGAACTGCTTGTCATAGTAGCATTTTTAGGAAGGTGAATAGAATCCCTTGCCTTAATAATATCTATACTATGGTCATATGGGGTTGTCTGGTGCTTTGGTACACACTGGTTACTGCACAGTGAAGGGACAGTGTGCTGCATATAATGTAGGATGTGAAGAAGCCAGATATGAATGAAGATACGCTTAATGCATCAGTTTCCTCCTACAACCTAACCCATGAGATGTCTGACTTCTATACATTCTACGGCCCCTGAAGAAGCACCTTTGTGAAAAGCGTTGGGATACTAGACTTCCTCTTTGTCAAGAATTCAGCACATCACCAATCAATTCGTCGATCTACTGAAACATTGATGTATTTGTGACCTAAACCAACCATTGGGTGGTGATTTGTTAGCAACCAAATATAAAAATGAACCTACTGTTACATTTTTATCCGCACTTTAAATTTTTTATATGTGTACACAGATGACATACAAAAACCCTCCTCGTCTGGTTCCGATTGAACCTGATCTAGGTCTGTGCGTTAGACCTAGATAGATAGATGGATAGATAGATAGATGGATATTTGCAACCCCTATTTAATATACAGTGATGCAAAATATGTTAGCTCTTTATAAATACAAGTTAATAGCAACAAAAATAATATATATATTATATATATACAAATAAATTTAGATATATAAATGAATAACAATAATAATAGATAGAATGGATAGATTTATAGACAGACAAATAAATAGAACAGATACAGTAATAGACATTTGAATGTAAACACAATACCATATCTGGAAGTATTCAGGAAGACTTTTATCTCATCTTCATACAACTAATGACACCATATTACCATTACACACATGATGTGGTAAGGGGGAACCATCATTTCCATCCCTCCTCAGCCCAATTATCCCACCTTGAAAGCCCATTTGCAGTGAAAGAATTGTGTGATTTGTATGTTAATCTACTTCTAAATATCACCCTGCACACAATAAAACTCATTATTCGCCATTATCTATGTATCTACTGCAATTCTCTGCTTAATCATGTAAAATAAGACCACTTTTGGCTATGTGTCTTGTATCAAGAGGAAACCAGGTCACTAGTATGGTTCCTGCTTGGTACATCCCGTTGATAGCTACAAATGGCTAATAATGTGAAGCTCATTGACGGATAACAAAACCACATAGTGCTGGAAAGTAGCGGTAAATTGCTGAAGGCATTATCAGGAGGATGGAGGTAGCTGCAGCTTCGGTGACATTATTTTTATAGAAATACTGTATTTTCACACGCAGTCTAAGTGTGCGTACATTGTGCAAGACAATGGCACCAGACCAATTCTCAGCACTCTGCTCAAGCATTGAAGAAATGTCCGTTACGAGAGCAGTGACAATACATTTTTCAGAGTAATATGTTATTTAAATGAGCAGCTCCAGGCTCTACATGAAACCAGTCAGTGAACCACATCCAGATCACTCTGCAAGTTATACTTTGAAGTTTTTATGATCCATTGCAGCCAGTTTTAGCAAACTTGGCACACTGCTTACTAGTAGAAATTCAATGTTTTAAGGGTAGGGAAGACAGAGAATTGCCCAGGGCCACCATGTTCTATAGGGCCCCCATGTTCTATAGGGCCCCAGTTGGAGTTCAGGGAGCTTGAAAGCAGTGTATTTGGGCACTGGACTTTATTTATGTAATGAAGAAATGTTCACCATATACATGTACCAAAGGCCAGTGGTCCCAAACCTCTGAGCCTGTGATTGGAGAGCGTCCAGTGACACAACTCGCCCACAGCCCTCAGCCTGTGATCCATATGGTAGACATGGTCTGTAGCAGGGTCTTGACCCCTCTAGGGGTGCACTGGGCAGAGTTGCGGCCCACTTGTCAGCTGGACCGGGGGTTGGGAAACCCCGCCCGAAGGGGGTAGTCTTAAAGATACAGATCCTTTATGTATAAATAAAAGAGTGGATGTAAAAGTGACCAATTGCTTGGTGCAAGCTCCCTTACCTAAAGCAGAACCTAACATTAAAAAATTGCGACTAGGGAGGCCATTTTTTGTAGAAGGGACTGTCAATGACTCATCTGTAAAAAAATTACCCTACCTGTCTAATTGCAATACATTCACCTGTCCACTTCATAGGCACCATCATCTTCTTCTGCTCCTCTTTCGTGTTCCCTATCTTGATTGGCCAGGCTAGGAGGATGTACCATGTGCAATGCATGCAGGAGTTCATTCAGTCCCGACTAATTACAGCGTTAAAGTATTTTCTAAGAACACATTTTCTTTATAAATTAAAAAAATAAAACACTGTTAAAGACCTTATAGTGGATAGAAGGGGTGTCAGCAGTGGTTGGCATAGCCAACAGTGGGCCCCTGTGTAGAAATGACTTGGGGCCTCCTTTCCAAACTGACTTGTGGGGGTCCCTGTTGGGAGAGGAGGGTCTGGAGCCTTGGTACATCAGCGTACTTGCCCCTACCTATGCCCACCCCTGGGTGTCAGCAGCAAACGGTCTATGGGACTACAAGGTACCTATACACTCCAATAAACTCCTGTAGCTCCTAGGTAGGGACCACACAAGGACTGATCTGCTTCTGTTCTTTGCATAGTCAAAAAATAACAGGAGGGGGACTTTTTTTAAGGAACTTGAAAAGTATTATTAGCTGCATGGTGGGGTACTAAGTAAATACGTTTTTAGGTTGACCAAATTTTCAGTACGGATTTGTTGCTTATTGATTAGTTTTCACCTTGCAAGGGATAGTTCACTAAATTAAGTACATGACATAAAGCTCTGCTTGCTTCAAACATCCAACTATGTGCATGAAAAAATATTTTTTAGGTTTTGTCACACGTGATTGGGTATTCCTAGTGAAGTCAAGTTTCTCCACATTTCTTAAAATAAGTAAATTATCCCTTGCAAGATGATAATTCACCTTGGTAAGGTGAATCAACCCAGACTGTTTGCTTATCAAAGTACTTTTTAAGCCTAGTAAATAAACCAGCCAAATAGCAAAATTCTGTTTTTTCTATTTTATGTTTTGTATTCATAAAAGAATCACATGAATACCTTTTATATATATTATTTTACTTTGTACAGTGAACATACATTTCCTAAGTGAACAATAATATTACTATTATTATTATTAATAAACAGGATTTATATAGCGCCAACATATTACTAAGCACTGTACATTAAATAGGGGTTGCAAATGACAGACTAATACAGACAGTGATACAGGAGGAGAGGACCCTGCCCCGAAGAGCTTACAATCTAGTAGTGTTATGATCTAGGGTGCCTGTGGGGGCAGTGGTATGATTTGGGGTGCCTGTGGGGGCAGTGGTATGATTTGGGGTGCCTGTGGGGGCAGTGTATGATCTAGGGTGCCTGTGGGGGCAGTGCTATGATGTAGGGTGCCTGAGGGCACAGTGGTATGATCTGGGTAACCTGTGGGGGCAGTGGTATTATCTGGGGTGCCTGTGGGGGCAGTGTTGTGATCTGGGGAACCTGTGGGGGCAGTGTTATGATTTGGGGTGTCTGTGGAGGCAGTGTAATAATCTGGGGTGCCTGTGGAGGCAGTGTTATAATCTGGGGTGCCTGTGGGGGCAATGTTATAATTTTGGGTGTCTGTGGAGGCAATGTTATAATCTGGGGTGCCTGTGGGGGAAGTGTTATAATCTGGGGTGCCTGTGGGGGCAGTGTTATAATCTGGGGTGCCTGTGGGGGTAATGTTGTGATCTGGGGTATCTGTGGGGCAGTGCTATGATCTAAAGTTGCTTCAGGTAGCCATGGTCCAGGTCCAGCAATGTTATATGTCTAACTGATTGCCTGAATGTACTGAATCAGGTTTTCCCATCAATGGATTTTTTCTTCCCTCATGGCAATCTAAATGGTGTTAATTTGGAAACAAGCGGCCTATGATCACATATTTTTTGTTGCTGCCTGCGTTGCACAGGACTTCCCCCCTCTCTTTACCGCTGCCTGTTCTTACCCCTATTTGTGGCAGGGTGGGTAGCCTATAGTTCTCCCTGCAGATACAAACATATAAAATAAACTACAAAATAATAACCAGGAAATGTGTAAAAGTGGATTTTCTTCTTTCTCCTGCAGATGACCACAGCCCAATGAAGCCCCTCCACTAATTTGTCCAGCAATATTATTGCTCCTAGACTTCTGCCCCCCCTCTACTGACCCCCTGCTCCCCCCTCCATGCCATACAAGTGCAATGTAACCCATCATCCTTATACTTTATATTAAGCCATCATTGACATGCACAGTGGTTCCATTCAGAAAGGACACTGAAACTATTGATTTTATGTGTGAATGGAGCTTTTCAAACAAATTATAAAATAATATAGTCATGTAAGTGAAATACATTTAGCTTTCCCGGCTAATTGCTTTCTGAACAGAAGGTATTACAGACCTAATCATCAAGGCTTAACAGCGATCAGTGAATTGAACATGATGCTCTGGATGGTTAATAGCAATTTCTATTCGCTTGTAATACTACCTGGAAATTGTATATTTGTTGTATTTCTGTGTAAGCTTTCTGCATTGTGCGCTGGATTGTAGGTTTGGGCTGTTAATCTAAAAATCACCATAAAAAAGTTACAGACAATGGCAAACTGTAATTTAGGCATTAAAGCTGTAAAGCCACCCACTCATGTTTATTGTCATTAATCACCTATGTAAGTAAAATAAAAATATTTGTTAAAAGAAAAATACTTTTAAAGGTTAAAGTATAATGAACACAGATCAAGTTATTACATTAATATTACGCTTGTTATATTGATCTTGACTTTTTATTTATCTGCATATATCTGGGTTATTGCTGTAACTTTTCCATTGCAATTTTAACACCTAATAATGAGGACTAGGAATAATCCCTGCAACTGGCCCTGTTATTACGCAATTACACCCATTATAGCTTACCTGAGACTTTTGTCATATCACATCACCTGCTCTGGCACTGATTCCTGGCAGTGAGGACCAGGTCATCCACCTATAGTCCAGGCCTTTCGGCAATGGGTCTTGTTGATGCTCCTGGTTGTGAGGTCATGTCATCAAATAAGTTAGCAAAGTCTTGCAGACTCTGTAGGAGTTCTTTCAGACTTACAGGGGCTAATTTATTAAAGCTCTCCAAGGCTGGAGAGAATACACTTTTATCAGTGAAGCTGGGTGATTCAGCAAACCTGGAATGTATGTGATCCACGATTAAAAAACATTAAACTAACAAATAACAAATGACTTTTAAGAAATCCATTCCAGGTTTGTTGGATCATCCAGCTTCACTGATGAAAGTGTGTCCTCTCCAGCCCCAGAGAGTTTTATTAAATCAGATCCACGGTGTCAAACCACACAAGGTTCACCGCAAACTGCTGCTGTGTGGGCAGGAGATGAAAAATGCAACAAGATTTGCATTAGACTGTGGCACAGATCTTCAGACAACAACCACGTGGCCACGAGTAACATGTAACCTTTAGGAACTACGCTGTGATCTGCCCCATGCAACTACGTGCAAAACAAGTATCCCAACCTTTCCCATTCACTTGAATGAAAGAGGTTGGGACTACGAGTGAAAATGTGGCAGACTGTGATGGCTAACCACGAGTCAGAAATGGCCCTTAGGATCAATGGACCTTAACCCCCCTGGCATTCTAATTCTGTCTGTATTTTCATGCAAAAAGTGTTACATTTTTTTGCATGGAGAATTATTTTACATTGTAGGACTATAATTCTTAGGCATAACTCACCAAAATATGTCCAATATTTAATAAATTTAATAATAAACTTTAAATAAAAAAATCTGTTACAACAAAGGTGCATAAAAATACTAAAACCTGTGATATAACTGTACAGTAGCATGTATAATTTATATATAAATATAATTGCGATTCAATAGTTACTTTATAGTGAATCCAATACAAAATCATTTGAGTTTCCCGCCACGCCTCCCGCCCGCACCAACGCATGGACCGATGTCACTGGGAAACCCCGGAGATCGTCTCTGCAGTTGCCGGCTGAAGTTTGGAGGAAGAGGACGAGCAGGACGCCAAAGGAACAAGGTGTTTTTTTTATGTTTTTGGCGACCCCGAGTGTGACTCAGGAATACTTTTTGCAAGACCTTCCAGGTCTTCCTCTGTCTTCTTTCTTCGTCTGCCTATGTCACCTGATCTCGCACTGCACAGACATGAGTTTGGGTGATGTAGCTGCTCCTAATGGGAGAAAAAGAGTGCCGATCTCACTGTGTATGCGCAGAAGGAGCAGCCAGAAGCCCCCTTGGGTGGATGACATCGGCATCTCAGGAGGCTCAGCACTCCCATTCTGTCTTTACCGCTGCGGCAGTAATGATAGAATTAGAGGGGCTTCACCTTTTTTAAAAAAAAAAGTTAAAAAAAAAATAATTCATTTTTACCTTACATAAAAAACCTGTCTACCCTTTTATGTAAAGTCCAAATTTTGGTGATAAGTCCCTTTAAGTAACTTTTCACATTATCAAGCATTCTAACAAAAGGACTGTCACACCTTGCAGTCAAGAAGAAAGTAGACACCAGAAGTGTCCACTTCAGCCAATTATTTTTGTGTTTCAGGTTTTTATTTGGGAACAAACTTCCCAATTACATGCCATTTAAACAAGAATTATAACAATGGAGTGCAGCACTGCATACAAATGCCACACAACACAACACTTCTGGTGTGAAGGGGTGAGCAGATGGAGCTGGGCTGCTTAGAGGACAATTGAAAGAACCTCAGTACTCCTGCTGTAAAGTGTGATGATGAATTGCTCCACAATGCCTGCAGCTACATAGGTCAGTGAGTGATAGTTTTTTTAAGCGTATTTATTGTGTAGAAGATATAAATATTGAATCCCCATTGCCTGTCCACAGATTTACTTTAAGGCTAAACTCATTAATACATAATGTCCTGTATTCATAAAGGAAATGTGGGTAGGAATGATATGCCTAGTGTCTGTAAGGCCTTAGGGAGCACAGTATTCACCAAACACCAGTCCCCCCATCTAATGCTGCAGTCTTCACCTCTAGTAAGCTCCTGCTCAGCCTCGGGAGTCTGGTTGTGTTTCCCAGCATACGGTTGCCCCCAGGACTTATTGTGCAAAGGATGGCATCTGATGATGGGCATGCAATAGGCCAGGGGCCCACAGATTAAGCAGTACAAGTACTTTAATTCAAATCCAGAGTACAAAGGCAAAGCCATACACGGGCGTACCTAATACATCAGTCATCAGCCATACATCAGTCAACCTAATGATGTACTGAGGGAGAAGGCACAAGCAGAGTCACAGGCAGAGGTCGGTGCAGTCTGCGTATAATCAATGGGTCAGGGAACCAGAAATGGTCAGCAACAGTAAATCACACAAGAATCTCTCCAGATTAGCCCAGCTAAACACTACAACAGGCACTTGGATCTGAGAGCAAAGAATCTATAAGGCCCTGGTAGCCGATGGCAGCATGCGATTAATAAGGAGCCATTCTGCTAATCAGCTGCTCAGAAAACACAGCTAAAGGGAAACAAGGATGCTGCAACTGACCACTAATTCCTAGAACTCCTCTGCTGCTGTAAGCGCCATCGGTGAGGGGAATAAGCCAGGCGCCCTCTACTGCGGTGGGACACAGCCCGGGATTGTTGGCCAGAAGAGCATCTCCTAACAGTATCAGTTTTCTTCCACTAGGTGTCATTCAGGAGTGCTGCACCCTTTCAAGGGTGCAAGTGAAAATGAAACTGCAGCACAGATCAGGTTACCTCTGATAGACAGTTCTGTGCTATTAGATAAAGCTTTCACAAATACAAATCCTTTATGTTTTAAGAAGCAGTAAAAGGTTAAAAACTTCTCTCCGTCATTTCTTCCTGTAACCCTTCCCGGCTTTAAAATAAAACCCTTGAAACAGCTCGGCACTTAATACAACAATCATGGTGTCAACAAGGAACGGCAGATTGCAGATCGCAGCACAGCCATGGCCGTTGACGAGATTACAAACTGCAGGCTGGAAAAGTCTCGCAGGGCATTTTCCCGCCGAATGCAACGATGACTACATATCTCACTTCCAATTATACAACAACTTGGCTGGAAACATCTGCTTAGGTGCTCAGATTATGAGAAAAACCAATATCTATAAATTTCACGGTAAATGGCGGGATTCTGCGATGAAAGGCTCTGAAGTTCAATTATTTATATTGCTGCATGAAACTAAATGAAATTCAATCAAACTCGGATTAGACCCCTAAGATGCGCCTAGCGGGGAGCCGTCACGCAGCCAGATTTGGTCAATTGAATTATGATTATCTTGTGCACAGATTGTAATGGCAGTTAAGTAACTTATTTGGCAAGCTGGATGTTCTGTATTTTTTACACCTTAGTAGTAGTTTTTAGAGGTTTAATTGAAAACTGTAAAATTGCTTTTAAGCTCAACTGAACTTCCAGTCAACATCAGTTAAATCCCTTTTAGGTGAGTCAATAAAAGGAGATCAAAGCTGGTTTACAGTGTGAGAAGAGAAGCCTTTCACTGGCCAGCCTGCTAGAAAGAAGAACCCATTCTCTCTATGTGGAAGCAGTGGTCTCTCCGCAGAGGCCCAGCATGAGACTCTGCTAAATCAAAACTTCAGATGAAATTTGCTAATTGGAGGAGGTCAAAAATGCATTTTTTGGAGATCAAAGTTCAGTTGATTTTTAGTTGTAACTGAAACTGATATAGAAAACTAGTTCTCATTTCCTACACAATGACAGCAGGTAATATTAAGATCAACAGGTCGTTACGGTTGGATTCTTATCTACATACTTTTGGAATGGTTTGAATGGCACTGCAATGCATATAGAACACACAGGGGTTGATTTATTAAAGACTGTTTACCTAGCAATGTGATCTTTTCACTTGCGGCTTCAACCATCCAATCATGTGCAAGTAAAGTCATGTTTTTTAGATGTAAAATATGTGGTATTTTTGTACATGCCTGTTTAATATGTAGCACTATATAATTACTGTGTAATAATTTTATAATTAAATCAAAGTTAAAGTTATGTTGGAAAAATGATAAATATTGCCTGTTGTTTCCCTGTTCTGCCACTATGTGGTGCAGTTTCTATACAGTATATCAGCTGACATTCTCAACCAATTGAAATATTGTTGGATTTACTAAGGGTTGGTGCACTCTGATGATCTCTGAAAAGTCAAAGCCCATTATCCATCAGGTTTTTTTTATTACTTTGCATACAACTGAGTAGTCACTTTACAAAGTGAAATTTCATTGCATTCACTAGGTGAATATTTACTTGCATATTGAGTGATAATTTACTTTGCTAAGTGAAAGACCTAAACACTATCACACTGTTTCCATGTCTAACCATTATGCTGCATTTATAGTCAAAAATTACATTAAGCACAGCACCACCTAGTGGATAATTGGGAAAATGACTGTCATTTTTTAACCATTGTATTTCTCAACTTTAACTTTGTTACAAAAAAACAAAAACATGCTATTAAAAAAAAAAAAAAAAGTTGGAAGGCGTGTTCAGGGGCTTTGAAATAAAATTTAAAAAATTGGCAGTCGAGGTCTTCCATGCAAATTCAGTTGAACTCAAAATGTAATTGAATGTTCAAGTTATTTTATAAAAAAAATAGTTATTTTTATAGAAATCAAAGCATTAGCAGTAGAGAGTATCTGTTTGTGCTCTGTATACAGGGTGTTTTCCTTTTTGTCTGAACCCCGTTTGTGCAACTTTGTCACCAATACAAGTTCATCTATCCATCACAAAAATGCTGACATTTAAAAATCTTTCTATCTACTGTATACCACTCTTTATATGGTTTCTATTTACGTTGTATCTGTGAATTATTAGTTATTATTAGTTAGTAAATAAACTTACTTTAACCCCCTGAAGGTAAATACTGTTAGCTTCATGATGCACTGTATAGCCGTGGAGCTATTAATTTAATATTGTACCTTTTATCACTGCAGATGGTTACCTTTTATCACTGCAGATCCATACTTGGATAATGATAGAAGCTCATAACTTATCAATGAGTTTATTTCCTCTTTAGTGCCTGGGACTTACAGAACATTGATTGAAGGATGTTGTATGCCATCAGTGGTGCACGTAGCCAACAGTGGGCCCCTGTGCAGAACTGATTTGAAGCCCCTATGGAGACACATGTTGGCTAAGGAGGGTCCCGGACCGTGTGCAGAGGCACACTTTGCACCTCCCTATGTCCACCCTTGGAGCTATGGAATGTAAGTGAATGCGAAGGAGTGGAGGGGATTATAGAAAAAGCTGCTGGGGGAGTCTTATTGTTTATTTTTTTCCAATTTGGAATTTGGCTTTAACTTAAAAGAGATTATTTTAACCTCAACCAAGACAGTTTCATGCGATTTAGTAGATTCTACATAAGAAATATAAATTTTACCAACTCTCACTGCACAGCTATATTTGGAGACCCCCGGGCAGCCGCCTCCATGTGTACACAGCATCGATTCTTTTGTAGTCACCCCGACTCCTCCTGGTTCCCTTTGTTTTCCTCGGAGTACATCACTATCAGTTAGGAATATGTGTTTGCAGTAACTATTTTAATACAAACATCTCTCTGTCGCTCTTATATTTAATTCATGGTTTTTGATGAACTGAATAGTGAATGTGAGGCATTCAAGGTTTCTAGCAAAACTGCATTTTACGACTAATTGGAAGCAGCGGTTGTTTTAGTTGCGTAAGTATAAATAGCCGAGGGCGCAGTGTTAAGAAACAGTCGCTGTAGACAGATAATGGAATAGATAAGTGGTGTTTTTCTCCTACAGGATCAGATCCCATGAGGATGCTCATTATGGCAGGTGAATTGTCAGGATTCCTTCAAGGTGCATTACTGATGGGAACCGGCTCACTTGTTAGTCCGCGTTGGGTTTTATTGTTTGGTTGGACGTGGGTGTTATAATCCCTACACCACAAATATTGGTAAATAAGGTTACATTTATTAGCCAACATCACCAACTAGAATTTCATGGGTCAGGGTAAAATAGGGTCAGAGTTAATGATAGAATTTCATGACGGGTCAATTTTAGGATTTCATGGTGACTAAGTGATAGGGTTACAGGAACATTATCATAGGGGGGGCATTTGGATAGCATATTGTCCCTGGATCGCCACATTGGAAACTAACAGTGCCATTCTCCCGTGGCCAAAGATGTTCAATCTTTCTTATTTATGGCCAAAGGTGACAGCAACAAATACTCCAATTTTGTGCTGGAATGTTCACCAATCAAGAAAATCTCAGGAAGGATCTTATCAGAGTTATTTTTGTTTTACTGAATGTCAACTCTTTAAAAGCTATTTTCTCTGTGACCTCTACGTTTTAGCAGGTTTTACAATGAACTTTGCCATTTTTAGTTTAACGCGTTCGTAGTTTATAAACTGATGATAAGAGCAGGTGATATTTTACAGTGAAACAAGAAAAGAACAATTCTTCTCCAAGTATTTGTAACATATCATTCCATAATGTCCTGTCTGGCCTTATATGTCATATGATTTATTAATGCAATATATAGATATGGGGATTAGTGACTTCTCTGTTGTTTTATTTTAATCTGTGACTTTCAGTGAACATGGCTGCATTTATCAGTATTATAGAGTCCATCCAAAGCGGAGTAGTATTTTGCAGATTCCACCTGCCCTATGCACATACAAATGAAAACCGTGATGAGCTTAGCAGATGAAGCATTTTTGTTGAGCGAGACTCTGACAAGTTAACATTTAATTATTTTAAACTGGAGTTAGGGATTACAGAATAATACAGAGCAGCGGTTACAGGGCTTAATAAATGTCACCGCTATCTCTACCTCTTAGTAACTGACTAAAGTTATGTGTATTTGGAAATCTTCTCCATAGAGCAGTCAGTTCATTATCAGAAATATTGCACTATAGGTATTATTGCATTAATTCTAGGAGATTTTTGGGGTAATATACAATGGTACAGATGTTTAGAGCTGTAAATATGGTTTCTGAGAATGAAGAAGGAAAAAGTCTAGTTTGTAGTGCACCTTGCAATGCTGGGTGCCCTGCGACATGGTACATACATACCATATGGTGCAAATCCATTTAGGTCAAATCTGAAGGTGCATTAGGATGCCATTGAGAATGAATGAAACTGCTGTGCACCAAAGCCTGTAACAAGGCATTACATTGGCATGCATCGCAATAAAGTATGCAGTGCTGCATAATTTGCTGTAGTGCACACATGTGAACCCGGCCTTAAGGAAGACCCAGGACTGGGATAAATAAGGAGGCTGCCACTGCTGACATCTCCTGCACAAAATACTTCTTGTTTTGCCATCATGCTGATCTCCAAAACCAGCATGCAGATTCATTTAGAACAGGGGCTGTTCTAAATTTTTGGACTACTAGGCCATTTCAGGAGGTCAAGAAGGCACACTAGGTCAGAAGAAACAAAGTGTCCAAGGAAAGGTTTTTTATTTAAAAATACAGTACGAATGGGAAACATGATGTTGCATGTTCTTAGAGACAGATACAATATCAGGTTCTAATGATGAAGAGTTCAGCAACAGAATATCATTAAGCTTAGAGTGCAGCTTTATCTTAGAAAACTTCCTCTTGGAGAACAGCTGCTCGCACTAATAAGTGCTGCCAAACATTACAATCACATGCTTGGCACAGGCTAACAACATTGGAAACTGAGCATGTGGCAGCTGAGGGTAGAAGTCAATGAAAGTCTCTGTACATGTGCGCATGCTTGAAAGTGCTGTTGGTGTCATTGCACACTAAACGCAGGGCTTTGTTGCCACGTTGGGCGAAGAATAATTCATCAGTCCATTCCGGGTTGAAGAGACCACTTTCGAGGTCAACCTTGCGGAGACTGGTAGCTGCGTGTTGCCTCTGTTCTTTAGGCATAGTAATTGGGGTTATTGTGTGGGAACTCGATGATATCGATGATATTGTGGGAACTTGCAATAACGAAACAATTCAATTAGGCCAGATCCAACAATAAATGACTGGGGGGGGGGAGTTAGGCCTGACTGGAATACTGTAGAACATACTGGCTATATAATGCATGGTTTGGGGTTGTGCTGACCTAGAGGCACCAGTACCTGCGTAAAGTGTGTGGGACAGGGGAGTTTGCAAAAGCCACCAATAAACATAGTACAGCTCTCCTGGTAAAATTTTGGGCACACGTGTGCACTTAAACCAGGTCCTGCTCTGTGCATAATACATACTTTTCAGCAGCGGACTGAAAACACTGATTTCATTCATACATAGTAACAATATATTTACAATGTATTTTTTCCTGCTGTGGCAGTAAAGCCTAATATTACTCATCCAAACAGAAAATGTTAATCCTTTTAAAATTTCTATCTATCTCTGGCAGTTTTAGCAACACTTCCCATCAAGTTTTCTTTCCCAATCTCAACTCCAATCCAAACTTCTTCCTGAATCTCTGCAATTTTGTTAAGAATTTCCAAATCTCCCAACTGTTGCTATCCCTGCAAAAAGAACTTCACCCACCCAAGCCAGCATACTTTAAATAATACTTCAGTTGTAGGGTTTAGATATGGCCACAAAGTGGTTAAATGGTCTTTTTCAGCTTCTCCACCTCCATCCTCATTGTGCCTTGTGTGGCTATGTCTACTAAGGCTTGACATTGGACTTGGGTAGGAACTGACCGTTCAGGTGGGGATTAGTAGGGTTGGTAATACAAATGTAGCCCTGACCATATCCATAGCACTGGGTCATATGGATTGTTACTGGGATATGGATGGACTATTTTTTAATGTTGCATATGCTTTTTCAATCTGATATATGCACTAGATTGTAGGTGGGCATTATCAGTGTGGCATATGTATTCTCACTCCGATTGGGCATTTTGAGTGTGGCATTGACATTTTATTGAAATTCTGAGCGGGTTTAAATTGGATTATATATATATATATATATATATATATATATATATATACATTTTTTTTTTTAGAATTGATAGAATATCTTGAGGTTATTGACTCAGTCACACAGATAAACATTATTTGTTATTGTTATTTTTCTTCCAGTTCTACCCATCTTCTTCAATTATTCAGAATTCTTTGCTGAGCCTTGTCTATTCACATTGTAATTGGAAAATAATGAGCAAATATTTGTGTTCTGTCTACTAAAGAATTGCTTTGCCAATAAAATTTGTGGATTTCTCTAGCTGTGGTTTTTTAGGGAGGGGGCGTTTTCAAGAATTTATAACCGCCATGTATATACGATACTAGAAAAGCAAATCTTGTTTTTGGAATGGCTTGTTTATTTGTTCCAGCATCTGAGCAAAATATCTACATGTCACAATCACAATGGCCTATAGAAACCAATTGGAATTCAGTTTACTGAAGTCCCATTGGTACAAGATCAGATTCCAATATTTTATTATATGTCATACTTTGCATTCATGCTTTGCACATTGCCCTGCTTACAGGTTACCATGTGTGTAATGTTGTACCAAAAATGTAATATAATTGTTGCCCCTTCTCTTCCTTGTTGCTCCAGCTATCATTTTTGGGAAGCAAAAATTCCCAGAGATATTTCCTAAAATTCATATGATTTTGTAAAAATTATACTGGAATCAATAGAATGGAAAGCTAAAATTTTTTTTTAAAAAAAGGTTGAGAAGGGTTTTTTAGTGAGCAATTGCGTCTTTCCTAGAAAAAAAACAATATTTTTTTACTGTAAAATGCCATTAGAAAAAAAATCTTGGTTTAAACTTGGGGCACAACAGTAGATGGTGCTGTGTCCTCATGTAAAGGGTGTAACAAACTCCTGCCATCAAAGACATGAGACATTAGTTTGTTACCCACTTTACATGTAGACACAGTGCCATCTCCTGGTAGCCAACAGTAATGCACAAAAGATCATTTAAAGCAGAACTTTCATTAAATTAAAAAATGCCCCTAATCCACCCAAAACTGCACCACTGCGGATTCTTAATTAGTTAGTTCCTAATGCCACAGAAAAATCACTGGGTGCTGCCAACTTTACCCATTCTTCCTTCTGCCTACCCCAGGGGTGTCAAACTCAAATACACAATGGGCTAAAATTAAAAACTTAGAGAAAGTTGCGGACCAAACTTGAAACTGAAATAGCACCGCTTCTACAATTCCCTGCGTCAAGAAAACAGGCCAATGCTGGGCTTAATGTTATGAGTGGCTGGAACTCCCTCTTCACTGAAATAGCACATGTACTACAAATCCCTTTGTCTATAAAAGTCTCCAATGTGGGGCAACACATAGGCAGAGAGGCCACTGGTCTATAGAAGAGAGTGATGCCGCTACTACAATTCCCGGCATTACTTGCGACTATAAAACAGTCCAATGCAAGCTTCGCATAGGCAGAGAGGCTGCTGGTCTATAGATGCAAATTATGCGACTACTATAATTCCTGGCATTACTTGCGTCCATAAAACAGTCCAATGTGGGGCTATGCATAGGCACAGATAGCAAACCCTAAAAACCAGTGGTTGGTTTAGCCTCAAAGCATTCAATCAAACATGCAAAATCTGATTTGAGTGGGCTTAGCATTGATTTGGAGAAAACTTTTAATTATACACTATGCTACCCATAATGCCTTCATGGCATTATGAAAAGTTTCCTATAATGAGCTCAGGAGGCACGAAAAGGAAAACATGTGAAAAGTTGGAGCAATTCTTGTCCTTGGGAGGAAATTGATTCTGTCATTATGATTTTAGGCATAATCGGGTAGCTATCTGATTGCTTCCTTTCGAAGCAACGGCTTTTGATCAACTGGAATGTTTGCAGTCTTGCTCCACTTTGATTTCCCATTTCAAAGGAACTCTATAATTAGGAGTAGCTCTGGCTTGATGATTTATGAATGATTAATAGAAGGTAGAGTAAGGATTCTGGAGGATCTTGGATCACCACTTCCCATAAGTCTGGAGCTCTCCCCTAGACACAATACACACTGTAATGCAGAAAATATAGATTTTTTTCAATATCTATGCAGACTGTACAATAAAATATAATTGTACCTGAGAAACAATTAAAATATTAAATAACAATAAAACATAAAATATAATTTTCACCAATATACCTGTTTACAATGACTGTGTCTGACATTGCCAATTCTCTTGGAAAAATTGCTGTTTGGTAGTTGGCACAGGCAGGCGGCACGCATTATACCCAATTTAGCAACACATCTTCTTGGTTTAGCATTTAACTTCCTGTGTTTTGTCTCTTCCTTTGGGCTATTCATGTTTTGAATCATGGACCAGATCCATACCCAGCTTACTGATGAAAGCTTTGGGGAGCTTTATTAAATCAGGCGTAATAAAGGAATATAGGCTGTTCACTTAGCATAGGGAATTATGACCTTTCAAGGGATATTTCAGTTAGTTTAATGAATGAGATAAAGGTCTGCTGACTTCAACCATTCAATCATGTGAATAGTGAATTTTTAGCACAAGTGAATTATTCTTTGCAAGAAGGTAATTCACATTGGTAACTGAACAGCCTGTATTTATTTAGTAAATCAATCCTCATGATTTGTGTTAAGGCAGCATATTTACTTCTAAATATCTAAATATCTTTGACAATGGAGGGAACACCAACTTTCAGAGCATTCACATTCATTGTTCATTGTGGTGTTTCATCTTTTTAATTTCCCATATATGTGCAAAGTGGTCCCATGAATGCTGCTTTTTGTTAGAGTCTAAAAAATTGTTAAACAAATTACAAAAACTTGGCAAGAAAATGAAAAATGTAAAACTGTCAAGAAATGAATAGATCACAACTTTAGAACTCATCACCCAAAAATATAAAACAAAAACACCAAAAAGCAAAAATAAAGTTAAGTATTCATTAAAAAAATCCTATTTTTTTTATATCTGAATGTAAGTAAGTAACCCATTGAATCCCCTGTAGAGTACCAATATGGAGAGGGAAGGGGAGCTCTGCCCTAGTAAGGGTCTGCTGCACTCACATTTACTGCCAATGAACATTCAGACCGAATCGTGACTTTATCAGTGTTCTGACACCTTTTCATTGTGCAATCTGCAAACTGGGGGTATATTCTTGACCATGCAGGGGTGTCTGGATCTTAAACTTGACTGCAGAAAATTACAAAATGAATATCAGTGGTGCATGAGGCTGCTTGGTATAAGTTTACCTTACAGTAAGATGTAAAATTTATGCAATCTAATATAGATTTTCAGGTAATTATTTAATGTAAAATAAATCACATTCTTCTTGATGGAACACTATGTTATGAAACTTTGCAGGTGCAAATGTTTATGGGTGTTGGGTTTCGAAAGATATCTATCACAATGCATACTCTGAAAGTATTTTGCATTTCCCTCTGCTGCATGTACACACCTGTCTAGATGTATAAAATACAAAAGAGATTCTCCGCTCACTGACGTTTACTTCTGGGTGTTTTTAGACATTTGTTGACAAAAATCTTACAAATAGGACATTTTTTAGTATTCCATTAGAGACACATTGTTTGTAGCCTTTGTTGTTCATAAAGTAAAAAAACATCAGGTTTGCCATATTTGATCAGTCTAGGGGGCTACAAAAACGAGCTGGAGTTTTTAGTAGCAGGATGAAAACTTTTATGCATCAATAAAAATACTTCTAGGTTTCCTAAAAAGAGGATTTAAATGAGACTAGGGAAGTAAAAGAGCCTAAAATATCTGCATACATGTCTCAATCCTCTCACTGCAAATTCCACACATCCTATACTAGATCACTAATTAGCTATTGGAGTAATTTTAACCCAATCAGGTTCATGTAAGGAAACAATATTTGTGAAATATTATTATTATATACCAAAAATGATGGAATTTGAGTGTATAAACACCTAAAAAGTCCATTCAATTTGTATTCAATCTGTATTCAATCTGGCAGATCCACAATCTACATAATTGGTGGTATTGCTGTTGCACAGCTTGATTCTTCTTCAGGCTGTAAAGAACCACAGGTATGTGTGAGTCCAGCTGGCTCTCCTCTTGTTGCTCCAGCCTCCTCAGACTAGCCCTCTATGGGCACAGTGAACAACTTATTCATCCTTCTCCTATTCTCTCACAGCTTTCTCAGCCGGCCATATTCTTTGAGGTCACTGGACTTTGGGCTTTAAAATAGACATTACTTGCTACAGCTGACATAGAGGCCCTGATTTTCACATGAGAGGCTATTCAGTAGATTGCTATCCATGGGGTAAAACAAGATTTAGCCAAAGTTTTGGAGAAAGCTGAGGGGTTAGAGGTGGTAACATCTGGTGTTGCACACAGTGTGCCAGATGGCAAGGCATAGAGCCTCTTATTATCAACAGCTGGTGTCTCCTCATCTCTGACCAGATGACTGAACATAGGGCATGTTGGAATAACATACAGAAGAGGGGTATACCTGAGGACTGTGGAGCAAACTGGCTATGTATTATGGCTATATCCATCTAAAAAACCTGGTGGGCAACAATGGAGCCCGAATCACTCTCTATCTGATATATCTTTTAAAACCTACCAGATGTGGCACCCTCTGGAGCCACTATTGGCAAAATAGAGGAGGTTGGAGATACTTATCATTGGAAATTTATTTTCTATTGATTGTAAGCGAATCAGGGACCACATACATACTACGCGCCTGCTAAAGTGTGCCAGGTTTTTTAAATTCCATGAGTTTGACACTTTTACACTGGATAACTGAATGCCTGTCCTTACAATGCCTGTTTGCCTTGTGGATCCCTCTTCTCTTTGCCACAGACGGCAGCAGTTGAGGGGCTTTAGATAATAAACTAGAGTCTGAGAACATCGAGATGCAGTTCCAGTTATCATAGGGATCTTACCCAGCATAGGACTCTCTTTCATTTGTGGTTTGGCTTTTACATTTTTCTCTCTGCTTTAATATTGTTTAAGGACATGCTTGCACTAAATGCAACGTTAGAATTATTCACTTTAGTGAACTGGAGTTCTTATGCCCTACAAATGACACTTGCTCATTATAACCTTATGTGTCACAAGATACTTCTTCCTTATATTAATGATGATGGGACCTTTATGGTCTCCAGTTTAGCCCTTGCTTGTGCTTGGAAAATAGTATCTCTTTAGCGAAGTTGCCCAAGTGCATTCTGGATTGAGGAAAGCTTATGTCTTCTGTCCTTTGCTATGAACTCCATCAACTTCTAGGCTATTTTTCCTTTGCATTCTCCTTTTTGGACAGTGGAAAAAGTTTTTGACTTTACCAAAGAACGAATTACACAAATAAAAGCCAAACTTATAAAAGAAAGCAAATATGATGAGTTCTCTGAGATATTTAAGCTCGATTTGTTATGGAAAACTCTCAAAATGCTCCACTCATCTTTATAAATTTGGAGGCTAAAGGTGACCTAATTGACCTTGCTTGAATATTCTTATTATCAACTTGGACCATCAAGGTTATAATGCAGAAACTCAAGTATGCAATTAATAAGATCATCATTGTACTGTTTCTTCTTCTACATTGCATATAGATTTGTTGTGTTATAAAAATGAATGAGAAATCTTTTACATCTATCTTTTTGTGGCCCACCCAGCCATGAGCTATAGTAAACCACCAATGGAATCAGCTCTCCAGTGCCAACTTATAATTAAAAAAGCAAGTTTGAGAGGACATGGCTCAAGAATACACCAATGGCAAATTTTGAGCTCAGTCTTTTGTTTTGTTTTTCCTTGTAATAGGCTGACATTAAATCATCTAGTTTACTTTATAAAATATTCATAATTTCAACACAACCTTTTTTTATCTCAAACCTGTTTTTTTCTTTTAATTTGAACTTTTGTATACTCTAATTTAAAGGTGATCTAATTAACCTTGCTTGATTATTCATTGTCATATTCGTCATTTTGTCTTGGATCATCAAGGTTATAATGCAGGAACTCAAGTATGCAATTAATAAAATCATCAGTGTAAGATTTCTTCTCCTACGTTGTATACAGATCAGTGGTGTTAGAGAAATGAACACTTTGTAGCCCCCAGCAACATATTACCTTTCAATGTTCTAGCTCCTTTTAACTGATTAGACATCTGATCTTATTGGTTGTACATAATCCTTACTTAGTATTCCTTCCACTCTCAAAGCTGTTGTGGAAAACATCCTAAATTGCCTTCCTATTGCTGTGATCTCCAGCTGGTTAACACTTTATCCAGCACTCCTAAGAATCTTCATGCTAACAATATTCAGCAACACTGTTTTACTTTCTTAGGATGTCCCACTCTGCCTAAAAACTGATGTACCCTAGGAGTTAGAGAATGAAAACTCAAACTGGTTGGAGACATCCAATGGACATCTACACAGGCCCTGCATTCTCAGATGTGTGGAATCCTGCAGCAATGGACTGGAAGGTAGAGCAACTTTATGGTTCTATGGCTACCACAGCCTTGAAGAAGTAGGGACCCAGGTTAAAATCTCAGCATGTGTTTGTGTAACTTTTCTACAACATTAGAAAAACATGCTGAAAAACCTATTTTGAGTAAACGATGTTCCCCCCAAAATGGGCCTTAGGCTTTCGTAGAGACTTCAAATTGTGAGGTTCAATTAACACTTGTAGCGATTTCCTGTCTACAGTACATACGTGAACTCCAGAGATGGTGACATGGCTGGACTCCTGATGGTGCCAGCAGTGGAAAATCCTTGGGTTAGGAACATCTATTGCATTGCATTGTAGTCTCCGTGTGTGACGGGGTGACAAAACAGAAGAACAATTAAGGAACAGAACCAAGACATTCTAGCAAGGTCACCAGACATGATTAAAAAGAATCTGGTAAAGCTTACATGAGATTTTTCATATTGACTTTAAATCCATAAATTTTAGAGTTGCTGTCCAACATTGTGATATATTGTCTTTCCCTGGACATCACAGATATATCGATTTGCTGTATGCTAGGTTTCAAACCATCATCATACCCACAGGTGTTATTCATGGAAGTAAATAAAACATGTTCTATCTGAGTAACAATCAAGGTACACTGAGCAAGCGTTAAAAAACCTTTAATCATTGTAAATCAGACTGCGTATGAAGAGGCTCCCAATTACAGAGCTGTTTTCTGATTATTTTTGAAGTATTGTGAATACAGCTAAATTAACCCCAAGATAGTTTCCATTTTTTTCCATGATTGTCTATCAGCATATGGTTAGCAGCATGCAGTATCCAAACACAATCAGTATTCCAATGTCTTGTAAAGTTATCTTCTGGGGCATCATTATGTCCTCCATTGAACTTATGGCTTGAATAGAAAATAAGTGCTAGATCTTCCTACTGAGCATCCTTCAAACATTAAAGATAATGCACAGAGATAATTCCATGGGGCTCATTCAAAGGACATACAAATGTGTTATCAACTTGCTCTTGTAATTTCTCCTCTGATACTTTGAAAGGAATCTGTTAGCAGTCAACTTATTTACCTAAGTCTTCTGATATCCAGAACACATAGACAGTAAATACAGAGCACATGTCTATGAAAGCAAGAGTCCACCGAAAATGATATTTAACTTAAACTATGTGTGCCTGATCAAAATAATAATAAAGTTTAGGCTCCTAAACAATACAATTAAATGTGCTGGAAAAAAAGTAAAAACCCCGAAAGCTGTAAGCTCAATTTGGGAACTTCATTTATACCAGTTTTACCAAACCAGGGCACCTCAAGAGATTGCTAGGGGTTCCTCAAACAATGTACAGGTCAATTTAAGTGACACCAATGACATTTTTTGGAAATCTGTAAGGGTGACAATCTTCCCACTGACCAGCAATGTAAGAAGCTTTCATTCCACTGACCACCACACTAATGTGCTGTGAGCTATGGATATAATAATAACAGCAGGGGTTCCCTAAAGACCTGAAAGTTATTTCAAGGGTTCTCTCAAGTTAAAAAGGTTGAGAAACACTGACTTTTACTGACCACAGAGGGGTCCTTGTTCATGAATTTGACATAAATTTAATTTTGACATAATACATTTAATACTACCAACATTCATTTTAATTTTTGGCTAAATTGAACTCTTACGCTTGCAATTTATAAGCAAGCGTATTCAATAAACCCTGCAAGGAGCAAAGCACAGAATGCAAACGTCTTTAGACAGCGATCACAATTCATTTTACAGAAGGCTGACCGGTGTAAGATGGATTGTGATGAGTTATTATGGGTACTGTGATTGCATAATGCTCCTTTCTTCTTTGCACTGTGTATTGAATATCCCCAAAGATGAAAAAATGCAATTACTATTCCCATGAATTTATAACAGCATGATTTGTTTATTCTGTTCTTGAATTTCCTTAGTGAACCATTAGCTCTGTGTACATAAATAGAAATCCACAAGGTGGCAGGCAACTACACATAGTGCACGCTAGGATTGGCAAAGACTGAAAAAAAAAAAAATATATATATATATATATATAAACTGCGAGCTAAAAATTCTAGCTATGGAGCTAAACCCAAACCGTTTATTTAAATTGTCCCTGACCTTTACCTAATCCTTAACACCCAGCTCCAATCTGGATATTAAAAACAAAGATGGAGGCAAAACCCAGTTCTGGTAAATTCATCTCCGGTGCAGCTCCTCTTCCCACTTCCTGTAAGCCTAGGATGTCACCGCTCCTCCTTACTCCTTATTTGTGCCGTCTTCCAAGCATTGCAAGCTGTGGTTTACTGCCCAATACCAATGCAATGAGCAAATGGATAAGAAAGGGATCCACATAACAATCCAGTAAAAATGTCTTTGTTTCCAATATTGGCCAATTACCTGCAGGTTAGAAAAGCAAAAAAAAAAAAAATGCTATAAGTGATTTAGTGGTTTCTAATGGATACATGGCAATGATTTCAATTGAAATACAGATATGATTTTTTTTAACCTTTTGCTAACCGAGCCAACTTCATAAACTAAGCTGAACTAACCAACCCCCCAACATAACACAACTGATTACTTAACACAGCTGATTACATAACTGATAACCCACCAACTGCCCTGAGCCTGCGATGCATATGAAAGACATGGTCTGCGGCTTTGGCCGGTGCACCCCCCAAGCGTGATCCTTCTCCTGACCTTGCTGGGGGATGCACCAACCAGAGCCATGGACCAAAAAAATGTTCTCACGGACCGCTGGTTTAGAGAAAAACTGACAAGTACTTTTTTTTTTTGTCTTTCACTTTACTTGTCCTCTACACTGAACAGGACATGAGAGGATGTCTTTCCAATATAATAACTTTTATATACTTGTCAGGGGTGGGAATGACTCTTTCTTCCATTCCTGGTGAAATTGGTGGTCAGGACAGTTGCAGAGACTTTATCAGTCACGGACAACAATAAAGACCTGACAGAAGATCTAACCCTTCACCATTATTAATATTATTAATATTACACAGTATTTATATAGCACCAACATATTACGTAATGCTTTACAAAGTCCTTAGTAGTGTTGGTCGAATATCTCACTATTCGATTTGACGGCTATTCAATTGAATAGGCCGATATTGTTCAGGCGACTGAACATCGAATTCGAACACCATTAAAGTCAATGGGGGGGAAAATTCAGGTTATTTTTCTGGACTATGTAGAACTGCAAGAGCAATCAGGGGAGCAGGGCTGTCAGTGGAGCTCTGCTATGCTGACAGCCCTGCTCCCCTGATTGCTCTTGCAGCCCTAGCGGAACTGTAGTACAGTATGTGTTCTTGGATAAAGATTCTCTATCCAAGAACACAGGAGTCCGACCGCTATGCTCATGAATTAATGCAGCCGTGGGAATCATCTTGTGACAGGATGATTCCCACAGCTGCATTCATTTATGAGCACAACGGTGGGACTCTCCCTGTTTGTGTGGGATCCCAGGGGACTAGCGGTTGAATGAGCACAAGTCTCCCGATTTATCACCTCTAGTGCTCTGTGATTGGCTGAGGAAAGGTAAACCCTGATGACAGCTCAAGCGTGTCCTCATTTAACCTCTAGTGCCCGGGGATCCCACACTGACAGGAGGATTCCCACGGCTGTGCTCATGAATAAATGCAGCCATGGGAATCATCCTGTTATTGTAGGATAACCTGTAAAAAAATAAAAGTTTGTTACACAAATCACACACATTCAATAAATTACTTTAACATTAAAGCCTCGTTTTATTTTTTACACACAATCTATGAAGTCGAATCATGTGTTTTTCGGTTTGGGTCTATCCGAATTTGAACAGTCTTATTCAGGTCGAATATAAGGACAACCCAAATTCGAACACCAACACTAGTGCATAGTCATTTCACTAGTTGTCCCTCAATGGGGCTCACAATCTAATGTCCCTAATGTAGTCCTAAATCTTTTACATAATCTAAGGTCAAATGTAGGGGTATGCCAATTAACCTAACTGAATGTTTTTAGAATGTGCAGATAGTAACATGGCTAAGATTTGAACCTGGGACCTAGCACTACAAAGACCAGGGTGCTAACCTCTGAGCCACCATGCTGCCCATTCTATCCAAATCTAAAAAAAAAGTAGTTTTTGTTTAGCTGTTCCTAAAGTTTAGTAAAGCCACACACTCCAAAGACCTAACTTTAATTTTTAGGAGACAATTGGGAGAGACGTTTCTATTTCCTGAAATTTTCTTCTGCACAGGGCAGGGTTGGAGGTTCTTGGTCATGCTTTGGCCCGTGCGCCCTGAGTCTGCTGCATGTCATTAGTCCAAACTTTTCTGATAACAGAACAGTAAGCCACCATCGTAATGAGTCTCTTACGAACCTGCTTACTGACTGCTCATGGAAGCTCTTGTGTTCTCATTAAAGACACCAGTGAACAATAAAACGTTGGTAGACAGTTAATAAAAGATATGTCAGTCGGCTACGGAAAATCCTTTTAATACCTCCATCAGGTTTTCACTTCCACTCATTGGTTAAATGTCTATAAGCTGTGTCATACAGCAATCTTCTGCCTAAGGGTAACCTAAGGGAAGATAAAAGTGATTGCTTTGTGCGCTCATTTACATGCCCAGAACCATCAATGTGAATACCTTCAGTGCAGCACAGTGTGTGATTTCCAGGTGTCTGTGAGTGAGCTCTGCAGGGCATACCAATGAGCCGTTCCTACATTTTACATCTACACAATGCTCACTGTAACCATTTCAGGCTAGCACAGATCGGCGTCCACCTTAAAGTGAAAATTTCTTCTGAAAATATCTATAAACTAATTTTTTTAGTGTCTAAACTGAAGGTTTGAGATCCGAGAAACTAAATCTAAGGACCGGGTCCAGTGCCAGTGGTGACCAAACACCAGTCTTGCAATCTAACGTTGCATTTTCGATCTATAGCAATCCCCAACTCATCCTTTGGAAACTAGTTGCACTGTCCTAGACATTGGTTGTCCCCAGGACTTCAGTGCACAAAAGTGGCATCTGGTGAAGGACTGACAGAGGTCCAGGAGCTTACAGATAATGCAGTACAGGAGAGGTCCAGAAAACAGAATAAGAGGTAATACACATATATTGATTCCGACTAACAAGGTATCCAATGGTGAGACAAAGCAGAATTGGGTTCACAGGCTAGGTAAGTCCTGGCAGCATACACTCTCAGGGTCAGGCAAACTTACTGGTACAACAGCCAACTGGTGACTGTGAGCAGAAAGGTTATAAAGTGCCAGCAGCAAATGGCATAGAAGGATTGAAGCCAGGGAATAATCTGCTCCTAAATCCCCTTTAGTTGTGCACAGCCCCAGAGGATGTGGTGGGGATGCTGAGAAAAGGTCATATCAGGCTGCACGGCTAAAGGGAGGCAAAGGGAAATGCTGCGACCTGCTGAATAGAGGAACAAACTAATTTCTCGATCTCCTAACACTTATAGGGCTGCCCATTCCCTTTCTTTTTCTGCAGTTTACCAAATAAAGCAATCATTTACTTTTACTTAGTGCATTTGCCCAATAACAATGCACTAACCTTGTCACATAGGAGAAGAGGAGTGAGTCACAAGATCTCCACACTTGTAAAAGTCAGTAAAATGTTTCACTAGGCAATTTTTTTTTTCGGAGTAGGGGGTGATGATTAGAAAAAAAATGTATTTGGTGTCTGTGTGCCCACCAGGGAGATTCGCCTATTTATTTGTACTAGTGACCCTTGTCAACCAGGAATATTTTAGGATAGTTTTCATAACATGAAATACTAGTATGGGGTCCTCAGTAAAAGAAACAGTGGCGCAAGTGGGTAATTTTCTTTTCTTTAGAAGATTTCCTTTAACTTCCCATTGTGCTTTTTGGGCAGGAAAGTAAATTACCTTGATGAGACACATAAGAACATACAATAATGTTGCAGGGGTTTTAACCCTACCCCAATATATTCAAAATTAAAAATTGCTCAAGATGGGAGCAAAGCAACCTGCTATAAATAGACAAAGTAAAGGATCACCTTAAAGCAAAACGCCAAGTTTTTTTGTATTTTTAAGACCATTTTGGCAAAAAGTGCCTTCATTTACCTATGTATTATCATTTATATTGTCTGGTTTTCTAACAATTACAATGGTGCCAACATCCACAATATACATTACAGAATACAAAAGCAAAGAAATACGGGACATTAATGGCAGCTAAATGTGACAATTAAAATATGCATGCCTCTTCCCATAGATGGTGGTATAATCTTTTTTTTGGTTTATTTGTGGTCCCCAGCCTTACTGCACTGCTTCAGGCCCAATTTCAATTACCCGCAGACCATCACATAGCAGAGCCATCCAAATGACCTTGCTATTTAGAGGACACAACATTGAATAGGGGCACCCCATCCTCCTTCTAACACCTCTATAGAACCTCTGCCTTCTAGGACCTCAAACACACAACAATACCATGACACCAACCTACCAAACTCCCAAGCTTACACCCAAGGACAGGTAGCCTTCTCAGCGAAAACTGGCTTCTTTTCTTTCTTTTTCCAACCATGTTGTTCCTAAACCCCTCCACAGAGGCCCCCCTCCCAACCCCAGACATAATTCTTAACCCTTTCCTATTTGTTTCCCCCTCTCACCCTGCCATGTTATCCCTGTGCCAATTTCTGCATAAGAAGGTTCTTGGTTCTTTTGCACCTTATCATGATTCTAATTTCATAATTCGGAAGTAGTTGGAAATGTAGGGGTGTACCTATTTTTATTACATATAAGTAGAAATGCATTTTTTAAATTATTTTGATTATAAGAATTATACAATTTTTAAATTCCTTTATCTGTGGGCACTGTTTAAATGAATATCCAGTGTTCAAATATGAAAAAAAAAAATTCCATGAGGTGTACTTACATTTTCACATGACTGTACATGATGAACACATTCCTTTCTGTTAAAGCTTGGATTTAAACAATAGGACCATCAGTGAGTTATAATGAGGCATTCTAATGGAAATTATTCCTATTGCCTCCTACAGACAACTATACAATGGAGTGATCCTCACCTGAGCATTGCACTGGGACACTGAATCAAGACGTGATAAGGTTTAAAAGAAAGCTGTAATGGATTTGGAATAATTAGTTTTTTAATTGTTTGCAAATGTTTAAAGGGTATGCATTTTATAATTGGTATTCTATATATCTGTTTTTTCTTTTTTTTTATAAAACATTATTGGTATACATGAGAAAGGATTTCAAGAACACTATGAGTTAGCTAACAAGTAATTATTGCAATACCAGCCTGCCTCCTGGCAAGGCAAATTTTTATTTTCTTTTATGTGAATACAAAAGCTCCACCTGCTGACATAAAAGGAGAATGCAATTTATTCCCATGCAATAGGTTATACTGTGCTTTAAAGAATAAAGCTCTAACCAATGTAAAGTTATGGTCATATGATCTGGTCCCAAGCCCAATTCTTCTAGCCTGCAAAGTGGAAGGGATCTGAAAGCATGTTACATCTGTCCTATACAAGCAATGAGGTCAAAACCTAAATGTAAATAGTAGTAGAAAGATAAAAGTAGAAAGATAAAAAAGCAAAAATGGCACTTCTGAAGACATCACTATTCTAATAAGCGATATTACTTTTATTTTGATTAGCATATGTCATGCCTCATTTACATGCTGTTAAATTATCTATTTGCCGCCTTGCTGCTCCGATAACCCATTTCCATGTATCACTGTGCTCACGTTTCATCCCATACATTCTAAGCAGGAACATTTTCATTTTCCAATCCTCTCTTCCTGTATGCTTGAGAACCTTAGTTTAGTAATCAGTAAAAATCTCAATGAGCCATACAGAGTAATATCCAAGTCAGACTTCCTCATCCCGGCCTCTGTGTGCACCGGGAGCCTGCGGCTTGTTGTGCAGTTCCATGGCTGTAATTGTGAAGCAGTGTAGTGTCTCAAAGCTGAGAGGCGCTGAAGCAGGGCGATGTACAGTACAGGCTGTGGATGAGCTGTGCAAATGCCAAATGTTTGTTTTTAGATAAAGCTGGAACTGATTGAGGCAGAGCTAGCCAGGAAAGTCTGGACGTAGGGCAGCGGATATGCTAGAAGCTACACCAAATGGCTTACTGAACATGCCTGGATAGCATTTGGCAAGTTTCTATTTTGCTATTTTGGGTCCCAAGAGGGATGCAGCTGGCCCAAAGAGCCTTAATATATAACGCATGGTATGGTTTGTAATGACAATGGGTATTGTGTGTCCCTAATTTGCAGGAACACTGTTCTTTAGCAAAAGTACCCTTTCCTAAAAAGTGTTGTCTTTGGAAAAAGAATGTTCTAAAAATATTTTTGATTTTTGATCATAATAAACCATTTCGTTATAACTTGTTTTATCTCCGTAATGGTGGCTGATTTCAATTTTGGGTAAAGATGGGAAGTGTCAGGGTTTTTTTTTTTATTTGTGTCTTTATCCTCACTGGGGGTTTCCCCCCTCTCTAATAATGATGAATATTCTCACAATGGTGATGGTGAAATAAAATGTTGCATTAGTCACTAAAACAGGAGGTGAGGGGATATTGTTTAATTGGGCTGGCAGTTCTAGTTGCAACTGCTTAAGAGGGAGATTCACCATATATTGAATAGATTTCCTCTTACTTCCCACTGCTTCTGCAGGACAGAAGGCAAAGGGAAATCTCACCGAAAAAGACAGCAAAATCTAAACTAACATGGGTTTAGGCCAGGTTCAGTGTACAAATAAACAGCATAGGAGCCAAAACGAACCATAGCCAGGGATTAAGCCATAGTCAGTAACTAAAGGTATTAGGTAATGTGAAGAGTGATGAAGAGTGGTTGGTGAATCTGCAGCCGAGGGTCGATAGGTGACAAGTGGTAGATAAGAATGTATTATAGAAAGAGTAATAGGAGCTTGATATTGGCAATCATACATTAATCTGGTAAATAGGGAATTCAATGCATGGCTAATTGAAACTAAAGTCCCATGTTTAAAAATCCACAATCAGACAAGTCATTAATGCAGAAAAAGACAGCTGGTGTCCCTTCTGGAATAATCCCTTCTACCTGCCTGATCGCTCGGGGTATCATGAGTAGCTTAGCTTTGGTTGCCAGCATACCCAGAAATCTTTGCTTCCCTTGCATGAGATGGGATGAGATCTTTGAACCTGTTACGTCATGCAGGCCAATCAAGATGGCTAAAGATTGTTACCAGGATGAGAAGAAATAAGAAGATGGTGGTGTCCTGTTAAGTAACAGAGACTGGTGAGTATTGTGGGTTTAGGTATGGTTTAAATAGAAAGTTAGGAGTAGGTGCAAGAAGTTTACAGTTCAACAGAACTGGAATAAGTCAGATAGCATATTGTCAGATTGAACAAACATTAGCTGAGCCACTATGACTCAAGTTCATCCAGTACCAATCCATCTTTAAAAGTCTTCTTCACTAAGGAAGAGACTAGAACCACATAATATCCAGAGGTGACATTGGGTGAGGAGCTCCTAGACAGTATCTCTGAGGCTGTGACTAACAGCTCACTTACCCTCCTAGTATCAGGTCCTGTGGCTGGATTCATTCTGAAGACATGAGAGCATTCGTACCTACCATTCCAGCTGTCCATTAGGAAAGAATCTCCTCTTCCAACATGTAAGGTAGAGTGGGTAGCTGCTGCAGCTTCAACCCCCATAGGTTTGCATAATTCCATCCTGGGGGCATTTTCTTCTGCACCCTTCCATTCCTCCCCAGCCTTACTTCTGTTGGCTTGCTCCTTTCAATCAGTGGCTTTCAGGTCTTTCAGGAATGGAGGCTCAGCATCACACGTGGTTGTTACCCCAAACTCAAGGTGGGGGACACCCAACATTTGCCTCTGCCCCCTTCCATTCCTCCCCAGCCTTACTTGTGTTGGCCTGCTCCTTTCAATCAGTGGCTTTCAGGTCTTTCAGGAATGGAGGCTCAGCATCACACGTGGTTGTTATCCCAAACTCAAGGCGGGGGACATCCAACATTTGCCTCTGCCCCCTTCCTTTTTTTCATAGCCTTACTAGTGCTGGCCTGCCCCTTTCAATCAGTGGCTTTCAGGTCTTTCAGGAATGGAGGCCGAGCAACACATATGGATGTTACCCCACATGTGAGGAAGTGGGACACCCAACAGTCCCTCCCACCAGCCATGATTGCATTGTTCAGAGATGCACAGATACAGAGTGATGATGTTACTGAGCCTAAAGTAAGATATGTATTGAAAATAAAAAGATCTGTATGAATGTGTTGATTAGGGGGGTTAAAGATAGACCAGAGAATGCAAACTATAAGTAAACTTACATTCTCCTTAAAGTGTTCATTTGTAAATTCTTCATTCTTTAAATCACCCATTTCATTTGGTTTATTTACATAAATAATATTTTTCCTCTGTAATAGCTAATGACATGTTTTAAAAGGTTAGGAAATGAAATGCCTTTGTACAGCATACACTGATATTTGTGCAGCATAATTTATGCATGAGAATGCAAAGCAATCAACATGTGATAAATTACAAGATGGAGAACTCTAGCCAGAAGTAAACAGTCCTTTGTCTAAATGAGCTACCAGTTACATTGATCAAGTGCTTTATGTTTGCATAATCAGCTTGTATTTAGCAGAGGAACAAGGGGAATTCAGCTTGTTTAGGAGATTTTATCTATTGATTTTCTGTCCAAATATCTATCTCTGTCACTCTTCTATCCAGGACATGGTAAATCCTGGGCACCAGGTAGGTGAAAAGTCTGAGGTGATACATATGTGTATGTACCCATGATACCTATATCATGTACCCATATACCTATATATATATATATATATATATATAAATATATATACACCCATGTGTATGTGTTTCTTACTGCTACATGTTCCACCTCTGCAGTGACTTTTCCATTGTTATCTTCTACCTAAGCCAGGTGACATAATAATAAGCTCTGGACCTGAGAAAAAACACAGCCATTCAGTGAACAATATCGAATTTGCTGCAGGGTTGGAGCCTTCTTATGTGAGCTAACATGACCAATATCTGTTGGTTTATAATTATCACTTACCATCCTCAGAGAGATATCTGTCTGCATATTGTCATGTATATTGCTGATTATTGCCTTTTGAATGTATTCCCTGCTTCATCTGCATGTCTAAGATCAGATATAAATTTTTCCATATTCTTCAGGTAGATATTTGCCTGACTATAGCTCTCCTGTTCTTTTCTGCTTTAGTTACAGCTATAGTTATTACATTGTATATACTAATGGACAAGCTGAGATTTTGTTTATTCAAAATGCTACTAGAAAAAGAAAGCTTGGTTTATAAATCAAACGATTTTGAAAAAACATCCCAGTTTGGGGGAAAGTATTGGAGTCAATAAAAAGGAATGGTTAAGGTTGACTTGCAATTACTGTATAAATAATATTTTTCCTTCATCAGTGCTAGATAGCAAAAGATTCATATTCATTATCATTTTCAGGTCACATTCATAGGCAAGGTGTCCTCATGTAAAATGTGTAACAAACTCTTGTGATTGGAGAAAAGAGATATAAGTTTGTTACGATTTGTGCCATCTATTGATGGCTAACTACCATTCAGAAAAGATTATGTAAGAGCAAGTGACCCATTATAACCAACTCAAAAGAACAAAATACCTGAAGCTGTAAAAAAGGGAAAAGATAAACAGACTTTGTTTTTACATTTTTTTTGTTTCTCCTTTTTGTAAAAGACCTTGGATTGATGGAGAAAAGTGTAACTATGGGCAAAATCAAACATAACCCATATAATGTCTGTCATTAGCATTAATACAGCAGTTCCTTTTTACAGCTTTGTTTTATTACCTGTTGGTCCTTCCAGCAGATTTGTTGCTTTCCACTTCAAAACTTGTTTTTTTTTTACTAAATGGTATTCCAACACACCTTTCCAATAGACCTGAGGTACATTGCACAGCATCACATAGTACTGGATAAACTTTGCATTGCATATGTAAGCAAAATTGTGCACAAACCTGCAGTAAGCATCCCATTCAAATGAATAGCCACACATCTATGCAGCATAATGTATGTAAATCAGACCTGTCAAGCAGAAGTAAAAGGGATTCTTTACACAGATTAGGTATCAGCGAGAATGCCTCCGGCATTCTTGCGAGAATTTCCTCAAACTTCTAATGGTTCCACGAAATTTCTCGAACCAATTTCGTGAAACCATCGAAAGAGGAAATTAAAATAGGAGGATTCCAAGAGCTGCATTCCACCCTGGGAATCCTTCTGTTTGCGATCCCTGGGGCACTAGAGGTTAGGATCGCAGAGGATTTCCAGGACTGCATGATGCAGCCCTGGAAATGCTCCTGTTTGGCGAGAGCTTGACCTCTCAGCGAATCAGAGGGCCGTTCTCATTTACATTTTTGGTAACCAAGAAAGGCCCGATTCGCCGCGATATCGATCTTAGTATTCTCGCTCGCTCATCCTTAATACAGATCTAAAAAAGTAGGAGAAAAGCAATGAACAAGAATGTCTAGCACAGCTTATCTGTAGCTAGACATATATTGAAAACGGGAAGCAATGTTGTGGACATTTTGAAAAACTAGAAATCACAATTCATACTACCATTGCTAATTAATTATTATTTTTCATATTAATATTGTATTATCAGTATTCAGTAACTTCAACACAAATGGTTGTTAGGTAATTTTCTGCACACATTTTCTGCACAGTATGTAGGTGACAGGTACACTTTATTTGTCAAAACACCGAAGTCGTGTGATATTTCGGGCAGCTCACTGCTGGTGCATAACAAATAATTTCAGACACCGAAAACTTTGTGATGAGACAAGACACCATGAAATGTCAGAAAAAAAGCTCTTGCACCAAACGATGACATTTCCCAGAAGATACGGAGTATCAAATAACATTTTTTCATGGTCCAATAAGTATTAAAATACACTATGTGTGTTTGAGGCTTTATAAAGCTTTTGGTACATGCCGAAAAAAGATGATCAGGCTGTAAAATCAAAATGTACCTTTTATAGATAAGTCAGGGTAAGATACAAAGTAGATATATAGGAGCAATGAGAACCAGGAAGCTAAGAATCTCTGGTTGCTAGGGCAGCAGTACTGGTTGCTAAGCATCATAAAATTGTTATGGTTTTCAGGGTAACCATTCTAAACTCTGTTGGGTGACTCATTTAAACAAAAAAACAAAGGGTCCATAGATTATCTTATTACAATCAAATGCAATATGTTTTTTTAACTATGGTTCCATGGAGCCCTAGGGTTCCTCCAAAAGTTTGCTAAGGGTTCCTTAGGCAAATTGTGTCAGTTTAAATGACACCAATGGTCCTTTTGGCTATCTGTAGGGTGACATTCTTCCCACAGGCTAATATAATATGAACTGTGGTTGATATCATTATAGAAGGAGTTCCCGGAAGACCTGCAAGTTATTTCAAGGGTTCCCCCATAATATAAAGGTCGAGGAAGGCTGATCAAATCATTTATAAATATATATAAAAAAATAAAAATCGATTAGCCCAGCTTTATCCTGCTGTAAAATGAAATAAAACAATAGGGGAATAAAAGAATTTCGACTGCAACCAGTGTATAGCAAACTATGGTGAAGGATCTCAGTTTAGCTTCCACTTGGATTATAAACAAACATTGACCTTTGTACTATTCTCTGTCACTGGAATATATATCAATGCACTACAAAATCCTGCACATTGCCTTCATTAAAGTTGGATTATAAACAAACATTGACCTTTGTACTATTCTCTGTCACTGGAATATATATCAATGCACTACAAAATCCTGCACATTGCCTTCATTAAAGAATACCTGTCATAACAGAGTCTGCCACTCCTGGCCTCTCTTCTTCATGGACGTCATAATTGCCTTCTGTTCTGAGACAAGGTCTTTTTTCGATCCAGCATTTTTAGAAAGGATCACTAATGGCAGCTCCCGTACTTTTCTAATGACAGGTTTACTTTTTTACTTTTGTTCTTGTTAGTTTGAACATGGAAGTTGGTGTATAGTAGTTGTATATAGTAATTGCCAGCGACATCCCAGAACCAAGAGACAGCATTGTGAAATTTTATTGTATGCTAAAAAGTCCTCTGCTCTAATATTTCAAGCTTGAGCTTTAATTACTGCACACTATTTATTAAAGCTCTCCAAGACTGGTGAAGATATACTCTCATGGGAGAACCTGGGTGATCCCAAAAATTTAGAATGGAATTCTTAAAAATAATTTGCTATTATTAGTTGGCAAAATGTTTTCAATCCCAGGCCAGATTTATTTCCAGGTTTGCTGGATCACCCAGGTTCTCCCATGATAGTTTATCTTCTCTGGACTTGGATAGCTTTGATAAATCAGGCCCATTTTCATGGTATTGCTTTGATATTCTTATGCAATATCACAACATTTATTTCCAGACTATATCTAGAGTTGCATTTTTTTCTTCTTTTTTATTTTTTGACTGTTGTGTAAAGACTTCTCCAGCACTTCCCAGAGATTCTCAATGGGGTTAATGTCTGGACTTGGGTGGCCAATCCATGTATGAAAATGATGTCTCATGTTCTCTGAACCTCTCTTTCCCAATTTGAGCCCAATGAATCTTTGAATTTACCCATACCATCAGATAATAAAAAAATCATTTGATGAAAAAACTGATCATTCAGTATATTCAGGTAATAGGCTGTCCTAATATTATGGGCGCATTGCTGAACCTAGACCTGACAAAATGCAACCTCAAGACAGCCCAGATCATAACACTGCCCCTACAGACACTCCAGATCATAACACTGCCCCCACAGACAGAGATCATAACACTGCCCCCACAGACAGCCCAGATCATAACACTGCCCCTACAGACAGTCCAGATCATAACACTGCCCCCAAAGGTACCCAGATTATATAATGCCTTGATGGGCATCCCAGATCATAACACTACCACCCCACAGGTACCCAGATCATAACAATGTCCCCACAGACACCCCAGATCATAACACTGCCCCCACAGGTACCCAGATTATAACACTGCCCCCACACAGGCACCCCCAGATCATAACATTGCCCCCCCAAAGGTACCCAGATCATAAAACTGTCCTCACAGACAACCCAAATCTTACTACTGCGCCCACAGACATCCCAAATCATAACATGCCTTGATGGGCATCCCAGAATATAACACTGCCCCCCCACAGGTACCCAGATCATAACACTGTCCTCAAAGACACCCCAGATCATAACACTGCCCCCCACAGGTACCCAGATCATAACACTATCCCCACAAACACCCCAAATCATACTACTGCCCCCACAGGCATCCCAAATCATGACACTGCCTTGATGGGCACCCCAGATCATAACACTGCCCCCACAGGTACCCAGATCGTATTACTGTCCCCACAGACACCCCAGAATATAACACTGCCTCCACAGGTACCCAGATCATACCCCTGGCCCATGGGTACCCCAGATTATAACACTGCCCCCACAAGCACCCTAGATCAAACCACAGCCCCAATAGGCACCCAAAATAATAAAAACTGTTTTCACATGCACCCCAGATCATAACACTGTCTCACAGGCAGCCAAAATCATACCACTGCGCCCACAGGCACCCCAGATTATAACACAGCCTGAAGGACTAGTGTAGTAGGTAGTGTATCCCTGAATGGCTTGTTCCACATCTAAATATCCCATCAATCGATTGTATTAAAAGGAAGATCCAGTTATGACCATACTGAAGAAACACTTATTTTAGAAAAAGATCATCAAATAATTCATAAAAGCAAAAGCCACATACATTATTTGTATAAATATCCACTAATAACAATCAAACATAACAATATATAAAGTGCCTTTGTGTAAATGTAATATTAATCACAGACAATATGTTACATAAAAACTTTTCAAGAAAAGAACTACTAAAACACCCACAGACAAAATGTTACATAAACCTTCTTCACATAAAGAGCTGCTAATACAATCAAAATGGAATTAGTTACATAAACTCTATTCTTACAGACCTGATAATAACATTCACAAAGAATACAAAAGTTTCTATACCTGCATGGAAAGGGAGATATTTGTCAGGTGTAGCAATGTCTATTGTTCAGGGTCATCAGCCGTTTTAAGCCAAAGGAAGAGTGACAAGTGAATGTGACAGTAGACAGTTCTTCAGTGACAGGACTTCAAATATTGCACTGTTTTTCTTTGGTTTAAAACTTTCAGAGCAGGAGATGTGTGTAAATTTACAATCTCTAATTTATTACCCAATGGATCAATGGCCAAAAGGACAGATAATCTAACTACTACCTACTGTATTAAAAAACGAAAACATCTCAGTAGAGATATGCTTTAACCATCAAAAGTTTCAAGAAAAGTTAGATAAAACTGCAGGTAAAATTAGGGAAAACCTTTTTATGACTCCAATGGGCTTTAATTATGGGCAAAAAACTTATAACTAGCTAAAAAGTTCTTTGCAAAAGATTAAAACAAGATAAGAGAAATAATGCCCTTTATATAGCTGAAATTACCCGCACATGCATAATATATGAAAGCTTTCCCCATTTTATACTGTGACATCAAACAATTCCCAAGCTGTTTGCAACAAATAGATTTTTACAAACTTAAAACAGCTTTTGTACCATCAACTAAGGGTGAAAGCTCAATAAGGAGAGGAATGTATCAAGCAGATGGCAGTAACACCATGTAGTTGTTAATTATGTAAATTTGGCGCTTTAGTAAGTATGTCAAGATTAATCAACATATATTACAAGCCAAAAATATTCAGTGCAGATTTCTGATTCTGCCCGAAATTTGCTCTGACAACATCTAATATCACCGAGACCTAATTATTCGCAGTCATGTCATTCTCATCACCCTCTCTCTTCATACCTGTCTGTCATTGCTCTGTTTTGATGTCCATCCTCTTGCCTCATCACTTAAAATATAATTAGAAAAAGCTAATTGGAAAGTTACCAGATTCCAAGCTATTCATTTACTTTGTTATATCAAGAAACTGAGCAGATAAGAGAATCAGGATTAAAGATAATGACAAGAGGACAGTTCTTTGATCACTTCAAAGTGTAATAATTGCTAGAAATTAGCTAGGTATACTGTTACCCTTGCAGGATTTATTGATTTCAAATTCTTTTTGGCTTCTCACATGGTAACTAGTGACTTTGCCAGTTTTCCACATAAGTAGACATGAAAACCAGCTTTACAGGTGATAACTGATGTCAGTGATATGTAAGACAGAGGTGAACCTTTACAGGAGGTACTTGGGCAGCATATGTTTTAGTTTAGCATACTTTTAGTATAGCTACACTCATTGTTTTTATGAAAAGATGTTTGTGGAGGTCATATTGTTTCTGGTTGGGATCAATTGCAATGTTATTTTTTGACCAATGATTTCTTTTTAACCCAACCCTGCCAATAAATAATTGACCCACAAGTCAGGTTGTTCCTTGCCATAGTACAATAGTTATCAAACTGCTGGGCACACCAAACTGGAGTGTGATAATCCTTACATTTCTTGACACATTTATCTGAAAGAAAGCCTCTAAACTACTTTACTGTTAGTGAAAGAGTTGTATGTGCTGAATATCTAGCCACTGGAACATTAATACCAGGTAGTCAGCAGACTTGGCTTAACTTATGGTTTCCATTGTATTTGGCACACCGTTCCATCTAGCACCAACCAAGCCAGTCTAGGTGGCATCCTTAATACACACCTATGCTATGGTCTTGCATATGGTCAACGTAAAAGCTTGATTCTTTTTTTTGTTTAAATATTTTTAGTTTTTTTTCAAGCTTCTTGCTGCTCCGGTGACCTCATGCATGAGTCTTTGTCTGACAATCGTCAGGGTAGGGTAAGCTCCTCGGGGAAGCCTCCTCTTCCCCTCCCGTGTCACTGTCTGTCATTTGCTACCCTTATTTAATGTACAGCACTGCGTAAAATTTTGGCACTATGTAGATCTAGTTTAATAATAATAAAGATAATAACAATAATAGGTGACCCTTAGTGCAGGGTCAACATTCTGTGCTTCAGTACTCTAAAGCTACGTACACGTCCAATGGTTCTCGCCCAAAAATCGGCTCAGGTACGATATCGGACAAGAATCTGGCGTGGGTATAGCGCCCAACATCCGAACGACCATCCTGGCGGATCCACAGATGATGGAAGACGAACGATCGCAATGCAAGGAAAGGGGGAGAGCATGCAGCAGAGTGCCGCTCCGTCATTCTCCCCCCTTTCTCTCCATAGAGCAGAACGATGCTGTATGTACAGCACTCGTTCATGCATCATGCAGTCCTTTGTCGTTGGAAAGGATCGTGAAAGATCCTTTCGAATGACAATATTTGCACGTGTGTATGCATCTTAAACCTAGGTTGGTGTGATGATGTCTCCAAGGAGATCATGATGGTCATGATCATGGGTTCATGATTTGTGTCTGATTATCATTCAACAAGGAGGATTGGTTGGGAGCTACTGGTGGAGAAGTACAGTAGGGGAAAAAGAGTATTAGTTGTTTTAGTTTTACCTGCGCTGGGTTGCATATGTTTTCTAAAGCTGACATTCATTTTATTGGTGGCTCCCCTTGTAGCAAATACCTTCCCTTTTAGCATTTCATTAGGCTGCTGGTAGTAAACAAAAATGTCAGCACTTCTGAGTATAAGGAGAATGTAATTCCCTCCCCTACCCCTTCCTCCTGGTGGTTGGCACACAGGTACTCAAAACTATCACCAGGAATTCAACAGGGTGCTCTGTATAAATTATATGATTTGACCCCTTTTGGATGGCTGATATTTTCAAGTTACAGAAAAATTACAATTCACCCTATTATACATTATACGAACTGTTATACATTTAGTATGATAATAATGTACATTCTTCCTCTGACAAATTATTTTATTGGTAGGCAGAAAAAAGAACAGTTTCTTGAATTCTGACCAAGAGCTTAGAAAAAGCTGAGTTCTGTTGAACTATCACCCACTGGCTCTTTAACTTTTCTGCTTATTTCATTTGAATTAGGAATTTAAATTGGGCTTCAAACACCATCTATCTTTCATATTTTATTATGCTCTATAAAAGAAGTGGTTATCAATCAGAGCGTTCAAATGCCAAGCGATTATTCCACCAGCCCTTCTCTCTTAATTCATGACAGTAATATTTTCATATGCAGAATCTCCTAAAATTTGCATAACGTCCTGTGATTCATGTAATAAAACAGACTCAGGAAGAGCACAAGTCTGCGTATAACAGAGCACCCAGGGCTGAAATAGCAACACAGGAGAAGGAAAAGAAAATAATTTGTGTTTTGCTGTCGGAAGATTACATTGCTATTTTATCTTTATCTGCCAGTCAGATGGAAAGAAGCTTTACCTCCAAATGCAGTCATACAATTTATTACATTATAGGCAGTTTGAAAGAAAAAGCTTGTTGATCATATTTGCCAACCTTTGCATTTGGTAATAGGAAATGAGAATTTATCTATTGGAAAAGAATCACTTACTATCTTTACAAAATGTATTGTTTTGTTTGAAACACTTGGAAATGTATTGGCTTGTTGGAATCAAGAGTAGTTTTATAGGGTGTCAATAATGACCTTTAAATCAAGAAGGACTGCGCCTATAAAGCATGTCCTTTAATTAACTATGTCTATGCACACTGAAGAATAAAGGAAATGGCATTACTTTCTTTTCTGGGTGTTCGACACAAGGTGGCCTGCAGCTTTCTTAAAATGTTGTCATATTTATTGAGATGGAAGGCACTTCCATCCCCCTTAAGAGAAATAGTGGGAAAAAGAGAAAGGAAGTGAATAAACTTGGTTTTTACTACTGTCAGTGTTCCAATTCTAAAGAAATTGGGAATTCCAGGATGGATCCATTCTAGGGCCCTCATTAAAGTCCTCATCCTTAGAGCACCCTTTACTTAAAGTTCTCTCTGGCCCCCTATCATATATTTTTTTTAAGGCTCCTTCCATAAGTGTCCCCAGGATCCCTGCAAGCTAGTAGAGTTGCATGCTGGACAGTAATACATTTATCTTACCTTGTTCTTGCTCACAGCTAGATCTTTGGAGTCTTGAGCTGCTTTAGCCAACCTTTAAAGAAAACCCATGTTAAGAGATACGGAGAGCAAAACTTTCATTGGTGACCTCCATCTGAAGATGTTTCCTTTGCTGTGTAATAATAGTTTATTCAATACCCTATAACAAGCATAGAGCTAGTGAGCTAGTGGCATGCATACTTGTTCCAGTTCAGTGACTCAGAATATTTTTGAAGACTTTTGAACAACATAACAAGTGGGAAACTAGCATTTTCAGAATGAGATTTCTAAAACAGCATCCTATATTGAATTTCTTCTAATGTTAGATAAATAATGCTGGCACTGATTGGCGATGCTGTGTTCCCTGTAGCCATTGTAACTGTGAAGAGGCATCTGTGCTTGGAGATGGTCCAGGCTAAAGGACAATGACCTTGTTGGGGAGGCGCTCACATAAGATTATTAACTAAGCAGAATGAGTTGCAAGTATAACAGAACAAAATAGGATTAATGTAGCGCAGCTAAGTAATGCATCCTTAGATTTTGAAAGCAGCAGCCTTTACACGGCATCCACTCTATGTCTTCGATTTTCCATTCATTTCACATGGATAGGGAATGCAACATAAATAGCAGTAACATCCAAAATTATCAGGTGGCTGGGAAAAGAGAACCAGGTGCTATTGCAGAGAGATCTTTACACATTGCCGTCTAAGAACTAATAAATAATCAGGTGACTCGACCCACAAAACTGCTAACTGAGATATCCCTTTGGAAAGCAACATGGGGTTGGATTTCTTTCTAAGCACACTTTACAGCAGCCTTTCTTTCCCTTTTTAACATGGAGGAACCCCTGAAATAACATTCAGGTCTTTAGGGAACCCATCTTATAATTACTATATAACTATATTCCAAACTCTCAAATAATATCATGGTAGTCAGTGGCCACTGGGAAGAATGCCACCCTTACACATAGACAAAAATTCCACATTGGATGTCAGCGTCGTAAGGATCACAAAATGCTCATTGCTCAAGGAACCCATTGCAACCTCTAGAAGAACCAATACATATAGTTTGCAATTGTAGGTGAGCATTTTGATATCTACTTTTGGGGGTTTAAAAAATGTATAACACAATGAATCTGGCATGCAGCATACATTTCCTGGTGAAGAATCTTCAAGGTCCATGTCTTTTTGATGATTGATCCCACCGGGGGAATGTTTGGAAATGTAAGTTTTTCTATTTTATAAATAGATCCCTTGATGTTACATGTTTATGTTGTAGTGCTGCACAATGATTATGTTTAACTGCTCCTTTAGTCTATACATGGATGGCCAGGACCAACTATAACTAAACAACTAGCCTGTAGTAACGTCTGTTATTATTCCTAGTATTATCCAGCATTTATATTTACTTTTAACTTTACTACATGTGACTTTTCCCCAATAACAGGACTCATAATACCCAAGTTTCTGGTGTTAAACTCTGAATCTTATCTACTCCAGTGTTTAAATATTGAAAAGGCTGTACTCCTAATGTCAGCTTAGTTTCCAAGGAACTTTTTTTAACAATTCTTTTCATAGATTTGACACATGTTGAGCCTAATTGTCAGAATTGTCAGAATTGTCCAATTGCTCGTTTTATTCATTACACGGACCAGTATTAGCTTGTAGGTGGCAAGTCCTGTAAACTATTTCAGCATGTACTGGAAAACAAGTACATCTACCAATAGTATTGTTTTTATATATTCTTCATAATAAAATATAAAGAAAGGGGTTACCAAATATTCCCAATGTTTTATGGCTTCTCGCTGTGAGCATTATACTAACTGTAAACATGTTAAACAGCCTCAACGATAATTCCTAGATGATTTCTTTACTAAAAACCTGGGAAAGGCAAGGGACAAGTAAAGGGCAAAGATAAGTGGTGACAAGGGAGTTGTGTTCCCCTCTGTCATCCCCTCTATAGCTAGAAAGCTACAAGTTGTGGAAAGATTTAAGGTTTGTGTTATAGTTTATTTAGAACCAGCCAGAATTGGTAGGAAAAGACATTATGATACTTGTAGTTGATAAAACAGGAAATTAGATTCTTGTGTGGGAAAAAAAAGTGTGCAACGAAAATGGAACTGCTTGGGATCATAACAGGAGACGACTCGAGACGACAGGAGACGAGTGAGAAAATGTAATGTTGGACTTAAACTTAGGAGTTTCAAATGTAAGTGATCCAAGCAAAAGTTTAGAGGGAGATAATTCTCATGACATGGGTAGCTCATATGTTACCAAAGCTTACTCTAGTTAAGTCTCCTACCTATGCCCTCCTCTTCCTGCCAGGCCCCTTTTTAACCCTTACACCATATCTTTACCCCTAATGATCACTATATTCCACTATTGATCTCCACCCGTATACTCCTTCCTTAACCCTTTTGTGACTGGTTCCAAGTAGCACCCAGTCATGTAGCCCCTATGTCTACAATATCTTCTTTTTGTTACTGTCGGCTCTGGGCCTACCTATCTCTGGGGTCCATGTTTACTTTATAAAAAAACACTGCTTTATATGGCTCCTTTGGAATTGCTCATTATAACACTGTGTAAATCACTGGATAGATTTGAGCTCAGAATCTTTTTTTCAATGTTTTTTGATTCACCACCATATGTATCCAAACATGCCATTGGATGCTAAAGCAGTTTTAAGGATATGTAGCCAGCTTTGAGTGCTGCTCTATACATTGAATTGATGGTGGCTGTACAGACAATCTTCATGTAAATTGGTCTGGTTGGAGCCTACATAAAGGGATAAAGTCTCTCTGCTCACTATTCTAAGACAGGGGCTTGACAATTAACTGCTTAACCTGACACTACAATGTTTGAGGGCATACAGAGAATCAAATGCTTTTTATACCTAGAAGAAGTAAGTTCCGCATCCTTGATAGGGAATGGAATAGCAGTTAAACAACCTTGGCACTTTTTCCTAAGTGGGAAAAACTCAGATGGCCTTGAACTTAACGTACCCTTTGTGTTACCTCTGCATAAGCTGCCTCCATTGATACCCTATTACTAAATCTAAACTACTCCACTTATGTAAATACAACCTGATCTTTTGTTGGATCATAGAGCAGCTCTAAAATATTATTATTCTACTTTGGGAAACAACGGAGGAGATGTCAGTGGGAGCTGAACATGCATTGTGTGCTTAATCTACTGTATACATTAAATATATTATTTATTACAAATTTAATTAAAAGTAACAATGAAAACACAGCGACAAAAATAGTAACCTATCATATAATAATGTCTTTTATTATTATAATGTATGTATTAGGCTTTTCATTATCTCAATGGTAGATTCTTTTTCAATGTAACTTAAAAAAAAAGAAAAGCAAGTAAAGAGAAAGAATAAAGCAGTCTGTATTTCCCAAATCTCTGGTACAATGAATGAGAGTATCCATCTTTTAATGGGCATACTTTCTTTTTGAGTCTGCTAATTTACCCACCTGCAGAACATGAAGCATTAAAGTGAGTACGTCAGCGATGGTAAACAGAAAGCAAAGGGAATTGTCCATCCTCCAAACAGCATGAGCTGGATCAAATAGAGACTCAATGAAAGTTCCCTATCATCTGCGTAGAGCAGCATTATAAAAAAGATCACATACACCACATATAGTTCACTGTCAGCATGGAACACAATTAAGATCTGAGAAATACTTGGCAGGTCTAAATTATCATGAAAGAAATACAGCAGAATGTAAACATTTGTGATACCTGAAGAAGACAAACCATATGGGTTTCATGATTTGCAGATATTTGAATGAAAACATGAATAAAATACATAAGTTCTAAGACAAGATTTCGGTGCAATGATTGCAAGTGTAATGATTTTGCACTTGTATCTCCTGGTAAAAGTGCAGTAACAACCAGCAGGAGGAGGTTGGATACTAATGGAGATGGAGAAGTTGGAAAACTTGAAGATTGTAGACTTCTAGTGTTGAATTTAGGTAGATTTCAGGAAAGAACATGGGGGTCTGTGGCAAAACTCCTAAGTCAAGGATTGGTCATTAGAGCAGGTGGTCAGCTGAAGCAAATATTCAAACTAGGAATAATGGCTAGACAGGATTTGGAACTTCAAATTCAGAAATGAGTTCATGCACTAATAAGCTGTCCTCAAGACATTGCTTAAGGTGCAACTGTGACCAGACTATGGATATTAAAGTATTTGCATAGTTTAGCAGGCCATAAAACTACTGAAAACAACATCCCTTATCCCCATAGCTGCATGTATAGTGAAGTAATTCATTTTTATAGATCCAGCTTTGGGTGAACGAACTTTAGAGATCACATAACACCCTGTCTTACCTGTGGTCAGGTGGATAAGAATGTTCAATATGTGGGCTTTGGTATGTGTCAACCCAACAGCTCTTTGGAGGATTATTTTCTATAAGTTTAAAAAAGCCCCCCCTTTTTAACTTTTTAGACTGGAGCGCTATCCAAGATTACCAAGAAAGGCGAGCCTTGTGTGTGATCCCCCATCCTTTATTAATCCAAGTCCCATTTCTTCCCTTAACATTAGGGGTCCAAGATTGAGGAACAGGGCCCCTTTCTCACATCTACTCCTCTAAAAAGGATGTAAAGGATTGGAATTTGGAAGACCTTTTAAAGCCTAAAAGCTTAAGAAAGTGAAAGAGATCAAGAAAGATCATGAAGACCTGGAAACATTTATGTACAAGGTAGGGGGTAGGTGTTAGCGTTACAAGGGAGGTATGGGTTTCAGGAAGTGTTAGTGCTAGGGCTACAGGAAAAATAAATGCAAGAGTTATAGGGTGGGTTAGTGTTGGGGCTTACAGTGAGGTTTATTGTTACAGTTACATAAAGAGTTAGGGTTACAGGCTAAACAAAGGGTTGGTATCAAGGTTAAATGGAGGGTAAGCACTAAGTTGGTGTTGCAAGAAGAGTTAATGTTACTAGGAAGATGAATGTTATGGTTAGAGGTTGGGTTTTGGGAAAGGTTCCTGAGATAAGGTATCATTTTTTTCAGGAGACTGTAAGGTCTATATTACAGTAAATCTCCCGTCATCCATCTCTCAGCAAGATAGAACATACTTATTCTACCCAGGTTTGGGTCGATCAGGCAGTTGACCTCTTTCTTGCCACAACCTCCCTAAACCAAGCATTAGCACCAGAGTTCATGAACCTAAAAGGCTTTTCAGCCTGCCCATTGCCTAGAGACATGGCCAAGAGCCCAAAGCAACTTAGCTTTAGTCCTTTTTTTGGCCAAAACAATGATATCTTGCCTGTCTGACCTCTTACATTATCTGCTGCTTTCCCCTAAAAGATAACTGTTGGCTGTGAAAGTGTGATAAAGCAAAAACAACTGAACTTTTGACAATTGTTCCAATGAGCAGTGTTAAATTTGACCAGCAATTCCTTGGAATGTTTCTCAATACAGTTTTATTGTTTGTGAAAATTGCTTATGAAATTATAGCAACAAGCAATTATATCAATGAGACATCTATATTGTAATTGTTCTTGACATTCAATTTTCAAACTGTAGTATGTTATGTTTGGTGCCGCTGTCAGCTCAAGTGTGGCTTTTCCGATCTCTTACAGGTAAAGATGAATCATCTCACAATGATGAGAAATGAAACAGATACATCATATCTGATGCTTGCATTATCATTTGATTTATGTCCCGACTTACTTGCTGCCTGTCTCTTGCTTGCCATACTGTGCAGACATTGTTCTAATCTATCTTGAAGTTTAATAAATTTAATTGTACTTAATAATTCAGAGGACTGGGACTGGGGACTAAATGACTGTAGCAACCAATCAGGTTTCAGTTTATTACAGTAAAAAGCTGGATTCTGGCTGATTGCTGTGAATTATTATTGCCATTATGTAAAGGTCAAGTTTGATGCATTTTGGATTATATATTCCTAAAATCAGCCTTTATTTTTGCTGTGCAGGGCAAAGTAAAAAAATGAGAATGCAAAGTACCCTTTTGATTTGGTTCATTTTTTCTCAATCATGTCCAAATTGGGGAAACGACTCACATACACCAGCAGAGCCCTGTAAAGGTAAAGTGAACCTATTGCCATTTTAAAACAAGCAAACTGAAGGTATTCATGGAGAACACATATTTGGAGATTCTGGAATTGCAAGTTGATAGGTTATTATGTTGATCTGAAGCATGAAAAGAGCAGGTAAATGAAGACAGGCAACTAGCAAGTTCAGAAGGAGATCTGATCCCTCCGTAAGTTCTATTGAATAATCATATTCGGTACTCTAGCCCTAGAAGTAATCTTTTTTCTAAGTCAATATTAGCGGTAGATATTCTTGGCTCTACATATTATAGTATATTTATCTAATAAACTGCATTAAAGCAATCCGTGTTCTTAACTAACTCCGACAAAACATTCAGCTAGAGCAGCCCTTCTCGACCTTTTTAACATGAAGAAACCCTTGAAATACCTTTCAGGTGTTTAGGGAACCCCTTCTATAATTTCTATATCCACAGCTCATAGTATATTAGTGTGGTGATTAGTGTGAAGAATGTTTCTTACATTGCTGGCCATTAAGAAGATTGTCACGTTTACAGACCATTGGTGTCAGTTAAACTGACCAGAGAGTTACATATTGCTCATTGTTAAAGGGACAGAAAAAAATAAAAATGCTGTGCTTGGCGTAGGTCTTTCCTCCAGGTCAGCCTTTCCCAACCAGGGATCATTGGAACTGGAATGTTCCTCCTGAAGGTGCTGGCAGTTGCTTGAGTAAGGAGTGGAAAACTGATCCTTAGCCTACAATGATCACCAGTGCAAAGCTGGAACTTTCCATAGGCCACCAACGGAGATGGTCAAAAACATGCAGAAAATTCAGAGTTTGAGTTTCATTTGAAGTCAATCCAATTTGTATTATTTGCATGTGCACTGCATTACAGTCAAATTTTCTCCAACTCATTGACTATCTTAAGCCACCATTTTATGGTGTTACTTCTATAATGACCCATTATGTTAGCAGACAACACAATTTTTGCATGCTTTTTTGTTGTATTACTAAAATAAAAGTTGTTATCCACAGCAGGTGATTGTTAAAAAAAAGTTTCTGCCCTGGGTGTCAAATATTCTAGGACACCACATTCCTTAGGCTAAGTCTACAGTGAAGTTATTTTTAAACAGTTATAAACTCCCATGCAGCTTCTCTATGAGTTTTAAAGCAATTATAAAGAAGTTTTAAACTAAGCTTTATGGAAGAGAAAAAAGAGAATAAAACAAAATGCCCCAAAATACTTAATGTATTAATACTTAAATGGAAAACTTACATAAATGCTTTAAACATCCCATTTATTTAGGTGGGGGTATGTGCAATATTTTCAAACATTTTATAGGGGTTTTAAGCATGTTTGTGAGGGTTTTTGGGTGTTTATTGGCATTTTACCCTGTCCAAATGTTGCAGGTTGTGTTTTCTATGCAGCCCATTAAGAAAACACCCTAAAATAATCAATTAGTGTCAAATGGCCAATATGAATAAATGGGAATTTAAAAAAATGGGTGTTTAGAGGTTGGGGAAACAGTCTGTGTTGGCCGAAGGCTATATTTAAACTGGCCATGGGGATGGGGTTTTGGTACTGCTTTCCTATGCAAGTGGATCACTGCCTTGGGGAAGATGCTACAAGTAGCTTCTCTCTTTGGCAGCCCTATAGAGAATGAATAGGGGTGTCAGTGAATGTTCAGAACAACTCACTGCCACCAGAAGTCAAATGTGCAGATGCTGGTTCATTAAGAAATAGTTCTGCAGTGTGAGTGACTGAGCGGGTGGCAAGGTGCCAGTTAGAGAGAGAGTGGCATGGGTTTGATTGAATTCTTAACCTGCCCTAAATCTTTTAATTAAAATGTTTCAAACTTACTGAAAGAGATAAGTTATGTGAGTTGCAGTTTTAATCATCTTTAGCAGGGATTCTAAGAAAAGAGAAAATTAGTTCAAGTGATCCTTGAGAAAAGCTTCACATAATAGTCCTTTATACATGAGATGACAGTCCCTAACACATCAGGTGATTGTCATCTCAGATCAGGGCCAGCATTAGGACTGACAATGACTTTGGCTACCATCTAACTGGCATCTGAAGTTTTTGGCTATCTGTAAGGGTGACATTCTTCCTTTTGGTCAGCAATGTAAGAGGAATTCTTCCCGTTGACCCCCATAATAATACACTGTGAGTTTTGGATATAGTAATTATAGCAGGGGGTCCCTGAAGGCCTGACAGTTGTTTTCAGGGTTTCCTCATATTAAAAAGTTTGGAAAAGGCCAGTTTAGTTTATTATATTTTAACTGGTCACTGTGACATTAAACTGACAACTTGCAGGTTATTGTAAAGAAAATCTACAATTCTAGTCACCGAGATTCATCATTTTCTTTCTGTATTTTGTGCCCTAACTGCAGACAGATTTGTCACTGTTGTGTCATATTGGTAATCAAGCACTTGCCTAAGAGCACAAACTGCAATCAATGTAATTACATTCCAGAGATGTTCCTAGGACAAGTTCTGTTTCGGCAGCTCTAGTGAAAGTTGTGGGTTTGAATTTGTTTTTGCGTCTGGGAGTTAAAAAGCACCTCGAGTGCTGGAGGAAAAAATTCATTGTAAATGAGGCTGATAGGCGAGGTGAACATAACTGTTGTTTTATTGACTTGGGAAGGTTTTTAGGGCTATTAACAGATCATGTGCGCATACTGAACCTGCCTACAACTCCAAAATTTTGCTGTGAACTTTTTAGTAACTTTAGTTGAAAAAGAAAGGTGACAAAAAAAAATGACAGGAATATATATTTTTCAGAAATGTCTCAACTTTTACCATTGCTTGAAAAATCAATTAGCTCCAGGATGGCTGTTATTATACATAGTGGGCAGTGTTTTCTATTGGCTGGTACCCCCCCCGTATAACCACCGGCCCATAGAAGCACTGCCTGTTGTGTATATTACCAACCATCCTGGAGCCAGAAGCTATTGTATTCCCATTCTCGTCCTATTCCCATTACCTGGTGGTTGTTAAAGGCAGCACCAAAATATTGGAATGCTACTAGCAGTGTTGTTGGAACCCCCCCCCCTCAAAAAAAAATGCTTCTTCTACTTTCAGATAAAGTGAAGTCAGGTAAAGTGTCTTTGTTACATGATTGTGTTCTGGATTGTATGGTACAGTAACCTGGAACATATTTCCATGCTTACTCCATGCTTGTGTGTTCCCATTATTATACTAACTGTGCCATTATTTGTGTGTTTTAGACATTTTACTGGTTTCTTTAGAAATTCAGGAAACACACTAAATCTGCTGCTAGAAATAACTTTAACTCCGTCAAGTGTTCAAATATATATAGTAATAAAATATAAAATTAAGGTGCTCAAAAAAGTGTAGCTCCCCTGAGTGCTATTCATGTACCATAGGACCACATAGACCGATTAGGTCCAAGGGTTGCCAGTCTCTGCTGTTGCTAGTTTTGGTGAAATATTTCCTGAACATTTTGCCTGATTTTAGCTGGTGCGCTTCTTTGTTTGACGGCATAGACCAATTTTATGCCACCGACATCCCTCTGATCTTCAGACAGTCCCTTTATAGTCCTAGGATCCCTTTGTCCAAGAGGACAGTGGCACAAGTGAACACAGTTCAGATGGTTTTCTATATAACAGTGTTAACCACTTTACTGGACTTAAGCCTGACCTCGTCCTGTCCACAAGCACTCCAACTACTAGTTCTGCCTAGCTGTTCCTAGCGGTCTGCTCCTGCTTGCCACCGATGGGGAGGGCCTGAAGACCACAACTTGGTGACATTCTTGCAGCAAAGTAGTCCAGTGGCCACTAGGGTGTTTTGGTGAAGTCCAGGTGTCACTTGGACTTTGCTCCTCAGGTATTCCCATGTCACTTGCTGGGGAGCAAATCCCTAACAATATTAAAATTAATTTATAATTTTTCTTTAAGCCAATATGTAGCTCCATTTAATAATAATGTAGCTGCTACCCATGAATATCATCACATCCTCTTGCCTGGTGAGCTTCTTCATTGTTAGAAGGTTACCTTCAAGAGAAGGAACATCTTTGATAAGTATCTTTGAGGCTACTGTTTGGTATAGATGGCAAGTATGTACTTTCAGTAGTTCCTACCACATTTCTTTGCAGTTTCAGACTCGTATATGGGCAGAGTTTATTCATCATCTAGGCATTAAAAATACCATCCAGGGTGTTATCCTGTTTCAGATCTTTGATTTTTAGATATTAGCTTTGCTTGAGCACATACCTAAGATCTCCACGTTGGGTATCCCCTGTTGCCTAAGGCCGTGTACAGTTCAAAAGTGTCAGCAGAGACTTTGTCATTCTTATGTGTGCGTAAAAAGAATTTTTGTGAATTTCCCTTACTGTGTGCTGATGTTCCAGAATAAACTTTCAAAATAAATAGAAATAGCTTAGCCATGAGTCTAGCAACATCTTGATTGGTGGAATTCATATCAGCAGCAGCACTAATGTGCTTCTCCATTTTGAAATGAAATTGATTAATGGCAAGGAATGGAAAAAGAGATGTGCAGTGTGGAAATGGCAGATTCTTCAGCTCCTGGAATGAAAGCACCTTTATTCTTTTCTTTGGAAGGAGGAGTGATTTTATTTAGTTAGAAGTGACACCACATAATAGCTTTGGAGGCCGATCGGTAATTGCATCTTGTGTGTCAGAGAGCAGTGTTTTATTATTCACACCAGAGAGAACTAACACTCCCTGCAACACATCAACACTACAGCCAACAGTAGATTGGACACATTCAAAGGATAACTGTATTTTATTTGGTTACATTATCTCTTTGAATATTACTTATGGACAAAAGTAGACCCAAATTCTTCTGTTCCAGTACACTCTAACCTATCTTGGATGCTTATTTTTATTTTTCATTTCTTTGGGAAGAAATATATACTCACCAAATCTGCCATGTTGATTCCAAGCTCAGGAGACTGCTGATTCAGTGCTGAAGGCACATCCATGCCTTGAGAGGACCTAGCCTCTGGACAGGCAATAGAAAAAGTACAGTAAGCCCCAAAGCAAAAAAAGAGAGAGAACAATAGGCAGAGGAGGTGCATGAGAGGGGTGAAAAAAGGATTGCAGAGAGCGAGGGGTAAATGATTCTAGGGGAGCAGTGGTTGGGCCTACCTGATTAGTGGGTCAGAGAAGGGGAAGGTTCAGGTGAAGTTCAAGTCGGGAGGTAGATAAAAAGTTTCTGTTGGAGCTTGGCCAGCATGAGGAAAGGTCAGCTGCCCGCCATCCCCAGAAGATCGGGGTCCTGGGTTGGCTGGGTTTGGAAAAAGAATGGTTGGGTATGTAGCAGGTAAGTTCCATGTAGGGAAGGTGGTTATTGGGATATATTTAGGGGGGAAGGAACCCATCAGAGATATGGTCTTATGTGGAATAAGTTCATTGATGTTAAGTTTAAGATAAATTGAATATGGAGTCAAGCATAGTTGTTCCTGAGTAGGGATGAGCAAGAATCTTTCTAAAATTCCTGTGAAATTTTCCCCGAGCTTCCGATGGGTCTGCAAATTCCATTGAAGTGCAGGTTCCCATACTCCCTGGGTTGATAAGTTCATCCAGGGGTGTGGGAACCTGCGGTCACGTGAGTGCCTCCAATCAGATGTGACTGCAGGCAAACTCCAGATGAACTCTCAATTGAGTTGCTCCACTGAGAGTTCAGTTCCCACGGTCACTGGGGTGATAAGTACAGCCCGGGGAGCGTGGGAAATTGCGGTCAGAGCTGATTGGAGGCACGCGAGTACTTCCAATCAGCTGTGACTGCAGGCGAACTCTCAATGAAGTTTCTCCATTGAGAGTTCATCTGAGTTCAGTTCCCACGGTCACCGGGCTTGTAAGTACAGCCCGGGGAGCATGGGAACTTGCAGTCACAGCTGATTAGAGGCACGCGAGTGCTTCCAATCAGCTGTGACTGCAGGCAAACTCTATTGTTTCTCTATTGAGAGTTCATCTGGGTTTGGCGAGAACACGACCTTGTGGCCAATCACAAGGCCGTTTTCTCCTATATGTTCTGTAAGCTATGAACCAGGGTAAGAGAGCTCAAGGTAACCTCATCTGTTCTGCCCTGTCAAGTTCATGAAGGCTTTGAAATGTTAGCCTTTTGGAATTGATGGGATTTGTCTGGTAATGGTATATTGCTTGGGGCCTTCTACTACTGACTTTTTAACAATAGTAACTGTGTACGTGTTTGGGTCCTTTTTCCGCTGGCTATGCCTCCCTACCGTGTTGTTGTTGTTCATCGATTTCAACAACCACAACACTTACTATATTTTTTTGTTACACATTCTTTGACCTCCTGAGGAAGCTACTGAGCAACACGTTGAAAGTTTTGGGGACATTGGGGAATAGGGACATATGAACCTCAATTCATTCATGTTCTCAAGCGTATTTCCATGTAGATGGAATTAAATGAATACAAATTGTTAAAAAGTGTCCCCCTCAGTGCTTGTTCATATTGAAAGTAATAAAATACGTACATGTATGGTTCAGGTTTTATTAAAATGTATTGCTTTTTAGTCCATTGTTGAATGTGTACCTTTACCATTTTTTCGTTTTGGTATTTATATTCATATCAGGGACTTAATACCACTACCCATGAGGAGAACCAAATCATTTCAGATATAACTCTGTTTACAGACAGAGTTGTGTTTGCAAAATGGGAAGGAGCTTTGTACACTTGTTGAGAACCGATAAGAAAAAGCTTGGGAAATCTGAAAAGGTGCCTACAATCCTCATATTCCCAGCCCCACTGCAACCTGTGAATGCAAATATTAAACATTCTTGTGCAGTTTTTATAAATCTGTCTAGAAACATTTTAGTTCCTAAAGAAAATATATGCACTATTCTATGTGGTCTATTTTTAAAACAGTAAATCTGACATTCACTGAAATATTTACAATGATCATGTGACATTGACATTGCTACTGTATTCCTATCTTCCCATCTGTAGAACAGATTGCAGCATTTATATTCATGTGACGCATTCTGGTCACAGGAGTACTTATATAGTGTTGTACATTAAATAGGGGTAGCAAATGGCAGACAGATACAAACAATGACACAGGAGGAAAGGACCCTGTCCAGAAGAACTTACACACAAAGTGGAGTTAAACAGTAACAGGCAGCACACAAAAAAAGGCATTTTATTTGTGATCTATAAAAAAAAAAAAAATCTTGTCCCCCTGGCACTTTATTCAGCCCTAATTACCTCTTCAACTTCCACACGAATTAGTCTATAAAGTCTTGCACTGAACAAGTCTGAAAATCCACCAGGTATGGCACTTCGAATGTTTGCAAACAACACTATCATAAAAAACATTTTTATTAATAAAGTATTAAAATTAACATTCACATAAAACCGCAAAACATATTGCAATATATCGGACAGATTGATATTATTTCCAAAATTAATTGGGTGATAAGGTTTAAGATAGTAGAGAACACATGTCAATGATCCTATTGTAAAACGAAGGTGGTCAACTGCAAATGAGCCAACAATAGTTAGATGAGAATTATAATCCTGTATTTGAGAACATGCATTCTTCAAATTTCTCAATACATTTCGTGGTAAAAACTGCTTTTTCATGAAAAAAGGTTTATCTTAATTATCCTTTAAGCCTCTTTCTCTTTTTACCTATTGAGATTTATATATATACATTTGTACACAATTTTTATTATTTCATTTTTTAGTTTTGCATCAAAGATCTGCAAAATTGAAATAAACTGCCTTTTTTATTTGCAAATAACTTTGCCATGTTAACAGTGTTAGAATGACAGAACTTTGCAAAGCAACCGAACTGTGACTGCCTCGAAGCGTGCCGTTTCTCAATATGAGTGCCTCCATAGTTAGAAATACATGAAGTTTACAAAAAAAGACAAAATTCAGATACTTCAGAATAAAAATAATTTTTTTGACTTTTATTAATGATTTTAAAATTGAATTATAGTGTGTTTGTTTAATACTTTCATTTTAAAGCCTTTTAACATACGTGATTCTATCCAATGCATACATAACCAATGAAGGTCACCTCCGCTTTGTCATTTTATCAATGCAAACACAAAAAATTTTCTGACAAGCCATCTGAGTGCTACTGGTTCTGTTCTTGTTTTTTTTTTTTTTTGTAACGGGAATAAATCCCCCCCAATGTCTTTCAATAAATATTTACATGTATATCTGCAAGTTGGAAAAAGGATTGCAAGTTCAATCAAATCTGATAGAGCCGCTGAGGCTGAATCAAATAGAATGAAATTGCTTGAAAAATGTTTCAGTGGCAGAGCCCAGGGTGGAAATTTGGTTATTTGTCTTAAAAGAGAAAGCATTACTTTTGGGAAAGAAACAAATGAATTATAAATCAGATAAGTGAAGAAAGGAAATTATTTTTGAAGCAGAGGCTATGATAAGCACAGTTTCAGATCTTTCTCTAGTTATGATTTACAGGAAAATGATATTCCAGAATAGAAGATAGAGATAGGCTTCAATGCCTTCAGGGCTTAGAAAGACATCTTCCAGTGGACCACAAATCATCTGGAATAAGTTACGGGTTCTCATTGCTTCTCATTTAAAGCAGAAGACCAGGCAACACTTTTTTCAAAAGTTCAGATAGCTTTAGGCATGATTGACCCCATTTAGGAAAATTTCCCAGACTTGTGTGATCATCTAAATAAAGTTTAAACCCATATCTCAATTTAGCTAGAAGAACCTTACTAGTTGGTATTCCATGGTTGAGTAGTTTATGCTGGAAAATAAATAATTGGGATTTATGGAAGTTAATTTTTGCTGTTTCTTTTTTGGACCCAGCACCTGGCAAGTCATGTTGCACTTTTTTTTTGCTGCATATTTCCTACAGGTTCTAAGGGCAGTTTTGGAGAAGCCAGTTAACATAACTGCATGTTTTCAGAGTTTCAGAGTTGCTGGATCCCCAGCCTTGCTACCTGAGACTTGCTCAGATATATTTTACCAAAATGAACCTTTTCGTATTCCTGACCTCTACTATGCTCACCTGCTGCCTGCCCTTGCCTGTGCTTGGACTTCGACTATGCTTGTCTGCCGCCTGCCCTGACCCTTGCTAAGATCTGAAAAAGCTTGCCTGCAACCTGCCCTGACCTGCCTGGACCTCAACTACATTTGCCTGCCACCTGCCCTGACCCCTGCTAGGCCTTGTTTCTTATTAGCATTCTACTCAATACCTGATCTTGGCTGTCCCTACACAGGAGGCCTCTGTTCCACTTGCCCCTGAGGGAGAGAGCTTAGGCTGTGACCTGGGGTTTTCCCCAAAGCAAAGTAGTCTGGTGGCCACTAGGATCACTAGCCCATCATCCCTTGCAGGTGCTCTGGTGAGGACCGGGAGACACTTAGACTCTCCGCTCCATGGCAGGCGATGTGGAATTACCTGGAGTGCAGCCCCAACACAGATAAGAACTTGGCTGGAATTTGAACCTAGGACCGTCTGCCATTTTTATTTGCCCTATAGACTTGAAAGGAAGTGAGAAAATATCTTCCCAATACTAGAGATAGAAAGTTTATTAACTGAAAACTTTCTGATGGAAACTCAAAAGCTATCCTCACTTTTATTCCTTGTGCCATTGTTGATAAGAACATCAACAATGGCACAAGGAAGAGAGAATTTTAGAGAGAATTTCTGTAAGTGGGACAACGACAGCAATAAAAAACAGTGCTTCCAACACTTATCAATTAAAAAATGGCATTAGTTATACTTACTGTGACGTTTAAATTGATTTTGATGGGTTTTTTTAACGTGAACATTCCATGCCTTCTGAATAAAAGGTCTGATTTTTTTTGGCAGCTTTTGAACAGTGTCATAGAGAATGGTGGCAGCACTTCACACATTTGTCCTTTTCTCCAGGGCATGGCCAGTTCTTTCATACTGGGAATGGGTCCAAAAAAATTAAGATCAGTGCTTAAGCATTTCCAGCTGATTCCATCCCCAGGCTCCACTGCTGATCATGGGAGGAGAACCATATCACATACTGATCTTGGTCACCCACAAACATTTTAACCTGATAATACTAATACTTTTCTGTTAATACATCATGGTAATTGGTCCATGCAGTAGGTCCATGCACATTTTGGAGATTATTATCTGCATGGTTTTAGAGGATAATCCCTGTACTTGAAGGACCTTTTTCTTGGGACACATTACTATTTAGACTTCTTAGGGGAAAGAGAAGAGCTGAGATGCAAAAAAGTTCATCATATTTTGAAAACAGTATCTATTTGTGATATACAATGTTTTATCATTACCTAGGGTCTTAATCAACTGAATGTTTTAGTTTTGTCTAGAATGGTGTTTCTCAACCAGGGTTCCTCCAGAGGATACTAAGGGGTTCCTTGAGCAATGAGCAATTTGCACCTCAGTAACCACTGACATTGGTCAGCAATGCAAGAGGAATTCTTCACACTGAATTACCACGGTAATGTACAATGAGCTGTGGATATAGTGATTATAGTAGGAGTTCAATGAAGAGAAAGTCATTTCAAAAGATTCCCCCATGTTAAAAAAGTTGAAATACACCGATCTAGAAGGTACCTTCTCTAAAGTCGTAGTGGGCCACAAAAAAAAAAGGGGATATTAGGTGACCACACACTTTTCTATCATGCATTGTGTATATATATATTTCTTGCAGTGTAAATTTTGCAAACATTTTTTTGTACATTCTTAGAACACAAGAGAGTTTCCTAAACCCATTTCTTATTAAAGACACACAGAAACCTTCTCTGTGTGGTAGTATTGCACAGTGAATGCCATGATAAGAGGTTATCGGGAAACAACTTAAAAATATTTTACCTGAATCCAAATAAATGGCAGGCTGTAACTTGCCTTTACATTAGCCTTTCATTCTTTATGCTTAGCACAGATCCCTGGGGATGTGCATGCTTGAAAACCGGAAGGCAAAGTTCTCGATATGAGTCCTTATTAATAATTAGTCAATTGAAATGACAGCTATTTGGCAATCGTCAGTGACTTCTGAACCTGATGACATGCCAGGAGCTCTGGTTAGCCTTTTTAAAACTAGAATTTAATTATATCACAGTGTCTGCCTTTAGTGAAATCAAAAGGCATTACTATTAGCGGGTCCAGTTAGCATTACAGTACAGGAGGACCTTTAGCATAAAAAAAATAACCTTTTGAAATATAGGGTACATAATGCATTGTGTGTTTAAGAAAAAATAAAACCTAGTTTGTGCCAGCCTTTGGAAGAAAGGACTGAAACATTCACCCACATTTCTTCAAATAAGGATCTTTAAATCCTTTTTATTATGAAGAATTGATCACAAGGATAAATTTTTTTGGTACATTTCCAGGATCTCCAGCATCTTATATTACCAAGAGGTATTAGAAACTATTGGGGGATCAGATATTGGGTGAGAAAATATCATGTTTAACTTACTGTCCAACTTTTTTCCTTGCCTGCAGATACTTTTTTCCATTTTTCCTTGCTATACCAGAGTCCCCCAGACCTTTGTTAACCCCCCGTCAATTCCCAATTTCAGAACACAACACCTATCTCTTTGGTCAAAATGACATGCAGGCCTTTTATTAAATATTATTATTGTTAATAATACCAATGATATAAACAACAACAAACAGAATAACAATCAGAGTATACTACCCAACACTGTCTCCTAAATGTTTTCTGGTTGATGGGCCTAGAAGGCCCCCACTACCACTTGTGATGTGTGCCAACATGAAATTATTACTCCCAGTGGCTTACTAACCCAGCTCAGGGACGATATCACCAATACTCACAGAATATCCCAAACACAATTCAAATTTACCTCCCCTTCACACCAGTCAGGAGACTCCACACCAAAGATTGGTCCTCAACTGATACCGCCACCAAAACACACTACCCCCAAGGACCTCAACTACCTACACCCCCCCAAGCTGCCCAATAAACAAACTCCCGGCTGCAATAAAACGAAGAGCATAGAGAAGCTTTTTCCTCCATGCTGAAAAAAACATGTGATCTCAATCCTGATCCCTTAACCTTATAGCACCTTTACTCCACCCTCACCTCCGCCCTCCTACCAACTAACCAACCCCAATCTGATCTTTTAATAGGCCCACCTTTTTAACCCTAGCCTCTCTGCTCACTGTCCACGCAGTCATGCAGGCTTTTCCCTAGCTCGCTGCAGGCCTGTCTTAAATAAAAAAAAAAAGCCTGCCTCCATATCTTCAAAAAATGTTGAAACATTTTAATATTTGGTCTACAGGCTATATTTGGCAGCATGCAATAAATGCTTGAATCAATAAATGGATTTTTGCTGCAAGAGGTTTGTAAGCTTATGTAGTCTTATGGCACAAATGCCCTAAAGTGGAACTAAACCCTAAAAAAGCAGAGTCACCTGGAAGGTAGAGGTTTAGAACAGACATGCAAAGTCTCTTTCGCCAACTAAAAGCCTTTTTACTTGCTCATGGTGGCTTTTAGTTTTACAATGTGCCATGCAGTGTATCACCCTGCTCTATATGCGATACTGCCTCAAATAGACCCAGGCAGTTGGAACAATGTAACTCCATTGCATGCACAGGTATATCATCAGTGGTTATCTAATGGCCAAAGAAAATCATCATGGATCTGGAAGTCCACTATATCGCACCATGGCTTTGGAAGATGGTGACAGGTTTCCAGACCAGTCATTACTACAGGGTGCCTATGAAAACGTGTGTGCAAAAAATGGCAGGTATGCTGTAGATACTTGCCGATAATGTCTGCCTGGAAAGAAAGGGATTGAATGATGCTAGGCTATAACCAACCAGAAGTGATGCAGAGCACAACACAGCACTATGAAGACAACCATCAGCGTGGAGAAGAGTTACATCTTTATCTTCATTTTAACACATATCACTGCCAAAATCTTTATCTCAAGGGTACATAAAATAAATTAAAAACTGGTCCTAAAACCTTTCAGATATTGAAACTATCCAAGGCAAACATTTAAATGATTGTGGTAGCAGCTGCAGCTATAACACTTGGCAATCACGGTGAATATCTGTAATACAAGGATTCTAAAAATTACCTAGTAATATGATTATACCTGGGCTTTGCTGTCTTTTCTGTATTAAAAAGAAAGGGAAAATATCATGCTGGTGTGGCAGTTGTAAGCTCAGATCTTGTGTTTGAGTCCCATATCTGGACTCATGAAAGCCCAAGTCCAGGTGCCCCATGATCTAGTCAGTTTAGAAATATGATGGACTATTTGTGAGATCTGGAAGGAACAATAGTTAAAAAGAGATCAGAGCTAAAATCAAGTGTTATTTGATTTTGTTACTGCTGACATATACTTCAGAGTTATAAAAGAGCATTTATTGCTAAAAGTGTACAAAATACTGTTCATTTTGCCTCTGAATTTGTCAAAGTTTTGCATCAGTAACTTTGTACGACAAAGATTGGATGTGTTGGTGCTTAGAGATGCAGTATATTTTTGTACTTTGATTATATTTTTATATTTTGATTGAAAAAGACAAGTTAATGAATTGGAATTGCCTAAACTATAATTTGATGTTTTTTGTTATGAACTTTAAAAAGCTTCTCTACTGAAACTTATATTTCATGCTCTTGGCAGATGCACCTGGTCAGATCAACTTTGCTTGTCTCCCAGGTAATGGACCAGTTATTTAATTACCAGGGTTTTTTTTGCACCCCTTGCTTTATTTTTAATATCCTTTAAAAAGAATGCTGCTAAGGAAATAGAATCAAGAAGTACAATAACAACACAGGCATCTCCATAAAAATCCTAGTAAAAGCTGGTAACCCAGTAACCCAGGTGGACAATCATGAGCATTTTCATCATTGTAGATCTCCTGAGATGTCCTGAAGAAGCTGTCACATTTGCTGCAAAATGCGTCGACTGAACACCACTCTTGTTGTTACTTTGTACTTGAAAAAAGGTTTTATTGGTTTATACCCGATTCTAATTGGCCCTAAAAGTCCCACTATTGTGTGTTTTTGTTCGAAGTATATTCAATAACACCAAGCCTGATGTACTAAAGTAGGGCATGTTCATTCATTTTTACTTCACTGTTACTGAATCCCCAGTCCAATCCTCCAGCACTCAGCTGGCCTTACTCAGGTTTTACAAAAAACCTAACTAGGTTTTACATTAATTGGTTAAATATAGCATAGCAATGTATTTAAATGCCTGACTCTCAGTTCCACATGTGATCAATGTGTTCAAGTAATATTTTGTGTTACTTTGTACCTTGGCTGATTCACCTTTACTGACTATTGCTTATTTCTGATTTCACCTGATTGCTTCCCGTCCTAACCTTTGGCTTGTTCCAGACATTGTCATTCTGGCATGGTATGACTGATGTGCCTAGAGGGAATACAACCTGGGCACCAGCTAGATCAAAGACCATCTACCCTTGTAGGGTGCTCTTGTGAGTATCATTACCATTACCATTTTAGGGCTCCCATCTTTGTTGGGCTATTATACTGACCATCTACCACCTGAATGAGCCTTCTTCAAGGAGATTCTGACTCCCTGTTCCCCAACATTCTTTACTCCAGAAACATTATTTTATAACCTGATATAACTTAACTTGATTTTTTTTACAAATGCCACTGCTTTTCTGCAACCTGCAAACTCTCCACTATAAATTCTGCTCTTGTGAATGTTCTCATACAATGGCCAAGGATCTGGTTTTTATTACTGGCCCCCTGGTTTACAATTCTAAAGCAAAATAATACAGTTCATACAATTAAAAGTATATCAGACTAGCTTATTTTTTTTAACTCTAATCCCCGAGCTTCCAGTCATTTTACAACCCCCGAAAAGTTTCTTCCTTCCAGCATATGCTCAGAGTTGATATCTCTGCCACGGCAGGGTTTAGATGGCACACTGAGGTTTAGCGGGGAACTTTTGCAATGAAGCCTCCAGTCGAGATAACCATATTGTTCCAAAGAAGTCAATTTAAATCAATTGCTCGAGGCAAGTTCAGAGATATATCTACTGTCAGCTGCTCCGCACAGCTATTATATGGGAGACTTTCAGCTTTGCTGCTAGGGACAAACGTTTTATTTTATGTGAGTCAGAGTTCTTATCATCCTAAAAATATATAATAACGACTAAGAAAATACAGAAGTAAGCAAACTTTTTTCTTTGAAAAGAAAATCAAAACAAATGTGACAGCTTTTCTTTGCGTTTTGTGTGGTTTTTTTCAGAAATGAAAAAAGTTTGCTTGCTTCCCTGTGTGTTTTCTTATATTAAAATCATTTGTTTATTTTTAAATACCAGCCATATTGAGGTAAGTAAGAAAGCCTATCTATGTCTCTTAAATGTATTATTTTAATTAAACAGGCACATTGGAACATCAGCGGTTCTCCAAACCTTGAAGTGTTCCCATCAAGGGACCCAGATGGAGGATTTAGTTGAATATATCTTCCATCACAAGGTAAGGAAAGTGGTTAGAATGGTTAGAAGTGGGTGCATGGGAGGGGTGTAGTTTTTTTTATATAACCTGCATACCGAATATGTATTTATACCAGGTGATCCTTCTAGGATTCCAAGATCTGTGTTGCATAGTTAGTAAGACTGAAAAAAGAAATAAGTCTATCAAGTTCAACCACTAGGGAAAAAAAAATGCTAGAAACCGGTATATTTCAGATAAAACCATGTATACATAGTTAAAACTATATATATATATATATCTGATGTTCTGCAGGAACTTATGATGACAAGGAACATTCTGAAAGGAGGAGACCTGGCTCCATTACAGCAATAAATTATGGGAGTTAAAATGAGCTTTAACCTTTTACAATATCTGCAATGATCGCTTATTCTATGGCTTGTATGCATGGTCTGACGGAGATTTGTGGCCCCAAAGATGAAGTCAGATAAGGGACCCACAATAACAAACAGATCTACCTTGAATAGTGTCATATTTGTGTACAGCAACAGTGGCCCACTGGATGTGAATTTGGGGGGCATATTACTGGGGCCTACTGGAGGCTTTTTTCCGACCTTGCTTTTTCCTTGGTTTTGCCAGTATGCACACAGTGTGTATATATATATATATATATATATATATTTATGTATATATAAATAGCATTTGCATGGAGTACTGCATGCATGGAGTGCTGAACAATGTTATGAAACATTGGAATACTAAGGACATAAACACAGCCCAGTCATTCAGTTAATTTAGGCAAGCTTAATATTATGCAGAAGATGACTATCCATCTAATAGAATTCCAGACGGTCCCTGCATGAATGGGAGTGGTGTTCACCTTATGTGTGCAGCCATTGGAATCATTCTGTTCCTTGGAGCTTTCGTTTCTGTTTGAAAGTCTGTAATTGTCAACACTTTTCCTAAAAATGTGTTTTACTTGCTTCTCTCTCGCCTTGGTGCCCACCACTCATGAATACAGATTGTTTATGCCCCAAAGGCAACAGCAACAAATTACTTTAACATCATCTGAAAGGCAAAATACAAGGGTGGCATATTTGATTAAGTGGAAAAAGTTTAACTCCTGTCCTGCCAGGACCGGTAAATACTAAAGCAGGACCCTTTTTTTAATTTTTATCCTTATGTTCTGTGTTATTGCAGTGATTCATGAACTAATGACTAATGATCTTTAGACAGAACAATTTCTGTAGGAATTTTTTTTGTTTTAAATGTATTTTCCCTGTCAAGCATGAAAATGAAATATTTAGCTCTTTTTATACTGTTTAACTCTTATGTGACTTTAAATGCTATTTTGGCATATATGCCCAGCTGGATGCCCAATATCTTAATTCATATTTTTATGGGAAGGCATCTTAATTTTTTGAACTTTAAATATATGTGCGTTAAATTTTAAACCAGTGTTTTCCCAGTTTCAAAGGACTGCCTTTGTTAAATGGAAAGGTTGTATAACAGAATTGTTTGGGAAGAGGCAAAAATGCTCAATACCTTGGGTGCAAGAATTTACGGTATATGAAAAGATTCACTTGAGGGGTAAATAGACTTTTATAAAGATTATTTAAAGCTAGATATTTTTTTTTTTTAGTTTTAGAATAAAAAGGGTTGGATTTGGATCAAATGAGCCCCCGGTCCCACACGTTGAATTATTATACCAATGGCAAAATGCCAACTACTATAAAAGTAGGTGGGAACTGTTAGGTGATTACAGGATGATGGGGGTTTGGAGAGTAGAGAAAGGTTGAGAAAAGCCCCATCAGCCTAATTTTTATTGCCTGGGTTGCATTGTAGAAATTTCCCTTCATTTTTTTGTCCTGGAGATGCATCAGCAAATTAGAGGAAATCACTTCCAAGTGAACAGAACAGGAAGAGATGTCACCAGAACAGATGACCCCATTGGAGGAATTACCTTCCCCTTTTGCACAAAACCTTTGGAACGTATTTGGATACAGACACCGATCACAAACTCAACAAAGTGTTTTCTTCTTTTATACTTATACAAACAAAACATATATTTTATAGTAACAAGGTAATTGCCATCATATTGGCTAAGCCAGCTACATAGTAGCCTCCTCCATGCAGACAGGTTATTTGGATTTGAAGATAAAGGATACCCTGATGAAGAGTGTACTTTAATGGAGTAACTATTTCAGCACTAATGCTTCTAGTCCAAAAAGTTCCTTTTGTATGCTGAAAATAAACCACAGACTCACAGCCAGATAGCTATAGTCTACCCAAAATAAAAGGCTTAGCGGTAAATTGGAATAGTAGTAGTAGGAGTAGTAACAAGCATCAGTCGACCACTGAAAACAATGTTGATGCTGACCGAGATTTACCTACTTGGCCACACAGCTTGCATTCATAATTCCTTATCAGATAGTTATCAGATAGATATTTGTCTGTTTGAAGAATAAGTGAAGGAAATCCTTCAATAGCTAATAGGTATTATGAACAACGAAGCACTTCTCTTTTCCCTTCCTCAGTATGGCATCAATGAACACAAAGTGGCTCTCCCATTGGAGCTAACCAGAGCTGTTTAGTACAGGTTCCATTGCTCTGTACAAACATATTTTACTCACTGACTATGTTTGCCAATTTGGCACCAACCATACAACAAGCTTACA
>NC_092867.1:15272472-15315908 GCF_032062135.1 Pyxicephalus adspersus | reverse complement strand
CAGGACTCACCATACCTTCAACATTGAGACCATGGCTGATGGCACCAACCATACAACAAGCTTACAACATTCAGGACTCACCATACCTTCAACATAGAAACCATGGCTGATAGCATCAACCGTACAAGTTTGCAGCATTCAGGGCTCACCAAATCTTCAACATGGACACCATGGCTGATGGCATCAATCATACAGCAAGCTTGTGGCATTCAGCACTTACCATACCTTCAACATAGAAACAATGGCTGATGGCACCAACCATTCAACAAGCTTAAGGCATTCAAGGCTCACCAAACCCTTAACATGGAACCCTCTTCCACCATAGAAACCTTTCCACCTGGAGCTTTCTTTATATTAGCCCGGTTTCAAGGATTCCTGTAACATATTACCAATAACTTGCTGATTGTTTTTTAACAACCAGTGGGTGTGAATAGCAATGACAGTTTAATGTTCAGGAAAACAAAACACGCAATTTAGTTAAGAGACATTGACATTGAGAGTAAAATGATGCACCCATCACCAGCCCAGATTTTGGTATTGTGCCCACCTAGACGGCTAATGGTCCCATGTTATTCTCCTCTAATGCAAGATATCAAGCCATTGAAATTAGGTTTTAAAGAAAATGTAATAAATTGTTTAATTACAAATATTTGTATCCCCTTGTTAAATGATCTTTTTTCATCCCCATGCTATATAAGCATTAAAAAAATTGACTGTCTATTGACAAGGGCATTCCGGCATTGAATGGGTTTCCACTGATCATGCTGCATGTGCTGCTTGCAAAACACAAAGACTACAGAATGAGCTTCTGCACTTAATTAGAGATTCTGCCTTTAAATCGAAGCAGACAATAGCTGTTAATATCAGCTCCACTCAGATATCAGGGAGCCATACTGACTTATTGTTACAGAAGAACTAAGCAAGGTGCAATCACTGCATAGCCATCACACTATTCTGCAAGGTGGAATCTGCTTATTAATCTGTCGCTAGCAATTTCAGGTGCCGAGTTATTCCACAGCCCCCACCTCCTTTCTGTCTGCAAGATCCTTCTACACTAATTTGGTGTCAGCGTTTTGGATATATGACATGATTAAATATTACATGACATATTTATATGTACAAAGAGATAAAAGGGATTTTAACACGTTCATACCTCTTCTACATTCCAGTTTCTACCTTCCTGGACTACTAACAATTTTACAGGCTGCATGCCTAATTAATAGGCACCACTTACTGGGTAATGAATCTCATTCATATAGACTTTCTACACTTAAAGACACTTTCTTACCATTTTGTAAGAAGGTTTCTGCAAAGCCCCTAAAAATAGTATTGCCTCAGAATTTGTAGGGGGTCAAGGAGATCGATGGGAACATGTCCAAAACCAAGAAAACTAAAATCAAGTGATATTATTTGTAAATAAAATAATTTTCAAGGTAGAAGAGGTTACTTTTTTTTTTATTTTCAATTTTTTGTTCCTGCAGGTTGCCATCTTCCTTCAATTCATGTTCATTTAGAGAAAAGCTGTTTTTTTACTTTTTAACATGGGTCATGTTTTCACCCCCTAGAAATATGGTGACAATATCATGTTTAAGGGTAAATGTCTAAGGTACCCTATGTTCACAAAAATAAATATTTCTCAAAAAAAAAACAAAACAAATGAAAATACATTTCTCTTACAGTGCAAGTAACCAACTTAAGAAATATTAGTAACAGTACAGAAAATAATTATTTTTGATACTTATTTGCAGAAATTTTCTATTCCATAAACATTTTGTGCCTCTGATCTTGTTAGAAAATGTAACTACTCCATAAATTCCCTAGCACAGCGCCTCCATACTTGCTAGCCGTTGCTCTTCCCTCTGGGGGTGTCTAATTACTCTCTGTCCTGGCCCAACTCATCCCTCCTTTCACCTCTTTACATTACATTCTATGTAGCTGATGGTTGGACATCACTTCCAAGATATCAGAAGTTTTGGGTCTTTTGGATCACTACACAAGGGGACTTTTGTAGGTTTATAATTAAATATATTTAATGCACAAATAATGTTATCAGAATATTGTGATTGAATAAATTGGTCTGGATAGAGAACCTTTAAAGTTTAAAATTAAACCCCTTCCATAAAATATTTTAACTAAACCTCTAGTTCGTATGGTGTGTATCACTGCATTAGTATATAAAAGAAGATCCTTTGAGCTTTCCTGTTAGTATTCTAAACTCCATGCACCTCCACCTTGCTTTCCTTGGCCCCTTATTTCCTGTGCAACCCCAATGTAGTGTGAGATCGCCCGTAGCAACGGGGGGTGTTTCAAAGCAGGAAACAGGGCCAGCAGGTTTAAGCCCACCAAGGGTTTTTTCACTTCACTATTTACACACAAAACAGGCAAAATAAAATAAACAGCAAAAAGAAAGCCAGGCCACTAACTCACTGTTAGTTCCCTTAACTAGCAGTCAAGTCCAACCTAGTATTTTTCAGGACTCTAAGGCCCTAACCATATATCTTTTGCAATGGTCTGTGTCTTTGTTCACAGTTCACCTTTGGCCCTCCTCCCAGCTCAGCAGGCAAGACAGAGCCCCAGGAATAAGCAGGCTGGGAGTTTATATCCCCAGCCTAATTTCTAGGATGCATTTCAGGTGAGACAGTTACACCTGATCATACCCAGGCCTCTTTACCTCCCCCACCTGGCCAAGAAGCCTGGTACTTCAACCCCACCTTCAGGTTAAAAGGAAAACTAAACAGAAAAATACTCTGCGTATAACCTGTATCTGGGGCAAATGTACCTGTCATCCTGGACTAAACCCTGTAATTTATTTGGCTAGCTGTTACAGTAGACACAGGTACACATTTTTTTAATGAATTGGCCAGCCAGTGCTCAGCCCATAGACCCTCGGGAGCTGCTGTAACTCACAGTTGCTGTGGTTAGTGCTGTATTGAAGCAATCAGCATGAATGATGCTGTATTCTAAAATTCTTGTCACAACATGTTGAAGAAAGGCCAATGTTGGAGGGTGTGCAGGGTCTGCTTCCCAACATAGTGATGCTGAAATACTATGTTGTGTTGAGGAAGGGACTTCTGCAGCCCCAAAACATTGCTTTTATAATAAAGAAAGAATTTTGGAGTGCGGGTGACTTTGTGTTTCCATGTTCTACACAACACTGTCCATAGTTGTCCTCTTTTATAAAGTATCTGCTATCATATCAACAAATTGTACAGTGTATCCTAAAGGTGACAAAATTGGTTTTGCTTTGGGAGCAACACAGGGACTTTTTACGGGTCAATTGGCAATGATTCTTTTACATATTGCCCAATGTGGGGACGTGGGGCTGGATCCAGGGCAGATACATCACTTTGGAATCTCTAAAAGTAGATCAATGGCGGCCCTAAACACTAGTTGGGTGTATCTGCACTGACAAACAAAAGCCAGTATTATAGGTAATTTTGCCATTTTGCAAGAAGAAAAACCTACTTTGCAGGCCCAATAATGCTTTGCTTAGCTGGAAATCTAATCCTGGCATGAAAAAAACATTTGTATTTTATGACATTGACAACCCTGTACTGTATATGGCCTAATTTCATTTATGTGACTTCAAAACAAATTATACAGAAAATAAAGAAGAAAATGTCTGAAACAACTAATTAGGTGACTCTGTAATCTGGTAAGAATATAAACAGACTGACGGGGCAATAGCTCAGAGATCAATTAACTACAATCTATTTAACTGTACCCATTTAACGCGATAACTCTCTAAAATTTTATTGACTTCATTGTTTAGGAAATAATTGAACACGACTGGATGTACTTCAGACCCTTGGGTGATTCAGATTGTTTTAACTTAATGATTAAGAGGCTTGATGACCTAACCTGCATAAAACAATGTCCCAACATCAAGAACTGAATCAGTCAATGTTGACCCCGAAGGCCCTGTTGTTACTTGGCTCTACAACCTGCTATTGAAAAACAAGATACAATCCAAGCCTCTGTGATTTAAAATGTCTTTTCCAGCATTCTTAATACTTACTGCAGAGCCAATATCTTTGTTTACTTGCAGCATTTATCTAGTAATTCTCACAGTTTTAAATATACGATTTTGCTCATTAGTTCTCACAGCTAGTTCAAAGTCATCCAGGGCCCCAGGAACGGACCACTTACAAACTTCTCTTCCTGCCTTGCAAAAGTAGAGAAGACTTGTAATGTTGCAGAATATTGTAGCAGAACAAGTGGGACACTCAGCTGAGAACACTTTGACCCCAGGCATTGTTACTTGGTTCCTTAACAAATTGGCAATCTAGTTTTCCAGGAGTTTCTGTAACTTTATTACAGAACTCTGGGCAATGAATGAAATACGCAAAATTGTAACCACTTATTTTGCAGTCCCTTTAGAGTTACCACACTGCTATAGAAACACAACTGACTGGAAGTAGGAAATTGAGTTTTTTGTGAGTTTTCACTGTGCCAAGTTAATAATTGCAGAACTCAGACCAATGTTCCCATGTATGTTCCATTGTCCCCAGCTCTTACTTCCTTTACAAGAACAGCTTGGGTTAAGTCCTCAAAATTCTTTCTCAGCTTCAAATCACTAGGTCCTTAGGGCGTGAAATCCAGCCCAGGTTATAACCTACATGCAAAGACTTTTACAGAAGTTTTCTTAAACTTATTGATGACAAGCATAACAAGCAGAAAAATACAGAATTAACAAATGCTGAACCTCTGACACAGCACTCTGGATAACTCAATAGAGTCTGAAAGATAACACAAGATGGGTAAACCTCAGAGAAAAGCAAGGGTGAGAATGCTCTATTGATTATATAAACTTTTAACACTTTCTAAAGCAAACTCTATGAGAACATTCAATATACAAAACCAATTAACTAAAATTTAGTTTCAAATAGTTGCAGTGGGATAGAGTAATATATAATCTCATGGTCTGTGGTTTTCATATGAATTAAATTTAAATATCAATATCATTTAAATTTAATTTACATTGGTTGCAATAACTTTGCCCACTGCAGGTTTTTCCACTCCCGCAACCACCAGCCAATGAAAATGCTGCCCACTGATTAACAATGGGATGGGCTTGCAATTGTTATTGATATAATAATTACCATTAGAGGTAACAGCAGTTAGAGTTAGTGTTTTAACTATTTAACTTAATATTTAACTATTGGAATCCTAGTTTTAAATATGGTACAGCAGAGCAATGTCTAATTTAACAATGATATTAATCCAGCTACATATACCTTCCTTTATGGGTACATTTTTATAACCATGAATCTGACATTCAACAATAAACGTAGTGCAGGTTTTAAGTTTTTTCCTATGTTTGCTTAGGCTTTAAAGGGTTATTGGCTCTCGATCACATTGAATATGTGCTTGTGTATATGACAGTGGAGGAGACATTAGATTGTAAGCTCTGCTGGGGCGGAAATTCATGTAAATACATAATTGTAAACAGCTGGATAATATGATGGTGCCAATAAATTATGGGCGATAATAAAACCCTCTGGCTAGGCATATCAGTGTGTAGGAAACACTTTTTCCTGTTGAAGGAATATGCAAAAACACAGACCTATATGTTTGTAGTGTTGTGGATAAAAATACATTTGGTATGTTCTAATGCTCCCTAAACAGTTAAGAGACTTCCAGCAACCATAAACCTGATGCCCTTTGATAATAAATGTTCTTCAAAAAAATCTATACATTTTAATCCCCATGGTTTCTATGTAATAGATAAAAGCTATAGAAGGTCAAGGAATCAAGCAAGAATGTAAAACAATGTAACTATATACTTTGTAGGTGAAATACTTTCATAGTAAAAATATATTCTGAGGAAGAAACATTTGCATACCTTGAAATAAGTTATTATCATTTAAAGAAGTTTCCCCTGAACTTCATACTAAATATCTAAGAGCTTAAAAATTGCCACGTTTCCTAGTAAAGTTATAAGAATGGCTAAATGGTCGTGGAAAGTCATAAAATTGAATTGGATTTTTGGGGTTATAACTTTTATTATTTTTAATATACTCATATATACCAAATACACAGAACAGTCAATAATATTATCAACATGTACTTGGCATGTGAGTAACATGACACTGTATAAATTCTATTGTGAAAAGAATGAAAACAGTTATTTTATTTTAAAGCTTGACACTAAAGAGTATGGAAACTCTCCTAGTTAGTATATTCTTTGATCAAATAGATGTGTCCAACACATTTCGCAGACCTAATTTCTACTTCCTCAGGGAGCAGATAAAGCAATTGAGGTATACATACTCAACAATACCTTAGTTCAAAGTTGTAATTTACAGTACCAAATTCCAAATATACCAAGCTGGCATCAAGAGGAAACATGGGTAAAGGATCCACCCCTGAAGTTTTGAAATAGATGACTCAAATAATGGAAACTAAAATTATCCTTTGGGTGATCATTCACTCCTAGTGTATAGGGGGTGTTATGTCCTAGCAGAATATCATAAGAGGAGCTGGGGGTTTCCATTTATATACTCACTGTTTCATAGAACTCTGCTTTTAGAAATGTGATAGCAGCACTGGACAGGTTCATCCAGTTTACAAAAAATGATTAAAGGTAGGAATTTCTTTGGATTCAATTAGGGCAGATACAGACTTGTCTTGGGATCAAGAGATCCAGCCTGGATCCTGGTGGATCACACCTTGCCAGCTACTTGGCCAGTTTGACTGCAGCACTGGTTCTAAAAGAAGGGTAAATTATTTAGCAGTGGGCAGTTTGTACTGGGCTGCTTTGGGTAGGTGTTACTTCGCCTCTCTTAGGGGTAGCAGTTCACCGCTATGAGGAAGATGTAACTGCACCCCAATTCCATTGCCAGTCTGAGCATAGCCTTATATAAAGCTATAGATCAGACACCTGTATACTTGTGCTTTACGGCATATGATCCTTTTACCACCAGACTTTTAGGTTTCCCTAATTATTTTCAGGGCAGTATTTAATTCACAATCCCAGATAAAAGCACAGCAACAAGTAAAAGAAATGCTTTAGTGAGGAACATAAGAGAAGAGGATTTTATTAGGAGGCGGCTCTAGAATTGTGCAGAAAATATATGTACGCGATAATGCTTTGGTCGTGTTCCATTCATGCTCCATTATGCATAATATGATTATGTTATATGTATCAGCTAAGCAAGAAAACACTGCAGCTTTAGATAGACTCAGCAAATCCATCCTTGCTACAGCGGGATCATGCCTCCAGCACACTCTAATCCTCGCTTTGAAGATTCCTGGAGTCGGGGAAAAAAATTCATTGAAATTACCATAAAAATATGTATGATTTACGGGAAGAAAATTCAGCTGCTAATTATCAATGGTTACACTGATCACTATATTGCAGATTCGTCTAAAAAGAAGGATTACAACAATATTATGATGCTTAATGTATGTGTGACATGTGGAAAAAAAAGTAATAGGATTTAGAAACTAAAAACATGTGTTGGTTCAGGTCAAAAATACATTTATCTGAAGCTCTAACTAAAAATGTGTTTTTTAGTTTTAAAAGGGGAATTAGGGGTCTACTTATAATGAATTGAATATTAAATTCAGTGCACACTTCTGGTGGAGAATATTCCATGGGCATGTGTTTTTAATAGCAGGGATTAGTCTTCATCTCAGAATCTCATATTCACTTCTTTATACATAGTCCTTTTCTGAGTCCAGTTATAAAACAGTGAATCTAACATTTTACTTAAACTTTTTCTAGAACTAGATCTAAATCAATCACTGCATCAATGAGAACACATGGACCTGGAAGATCTACATTCCACTCCACCAGGTATTTTTCATTGTCAGATTCACAAATAGACTCCCTTTAGTATATTTTCCTACTTTTTTGTTGTGGCCCCAGCAAAAACATACATTGAACCCCAGGTCTAGATACTTATTATTGACAAATTATGATTAACAATATGGAATTCTCTTTATACTAATATTTATCTGTTTGTATTTATCCAACCATTTTCTGTAGGAAATCAAATGTAGAATGCTAAATCAAATGTAGATCTGAAAGTTCCTACTTTGTAGTTAGGTGTAGTGGCATAATTACCAGAGAAGCAGCTCATGTGGTCATAGGGGAACCCGTGCTGTTGGAGTCCAACTTCTTTACCAAATCTTTAACAAGGGTGTTGCACCTCAAGATTGTTTATAGATATTTATAGATATATGTGGATAGATATATATGTATATATAATGTATGTGTATAGGTGCAGGAGTGTTGTGTTTAAACATGGAACCGGTTTTTCTTTGTACTGGCCATCTGGATCACCTAGGGGATGTTTAATCAGTAATTATCAAAGAACCTCAACCAAGGAACAATCAACAAAACAGATAATAAAACATGCCAGTACACAAGATCTAGTTCCCATAACAAACTGATTACCAATAGGACCCTTAAGGGGTAATAAATCCTTAGCAGAAGTTAGCAGAAGTTAGCAGAAAATGGATGCCTAACTGGATAGGTGGGTTGGGGTGATGACCAGCTGGACCTCTTGTTGACCCCTAAACTTAGACTACAGCTCCAGATTCACATATCAAATTTAGGTGGGAGGTCCATCAAATTACATTAACCAATCCCAATTTAGGGGTGTGTGTGTCAACCAATCATCGTACAGAACGATGACCAGAATCCTGGTCATCGTACAGAACACACCCACTAACGAATCCATGAGCCCCAAGGATACCTAATGGGAATTACCTATTTAAAAATGGGAACTGAGAGAATTTAGATCTCTTGCTTGCTCTCCTTGTCTCCTGAGGGTCTCCTTAGTTAAGCTGGTATGGAGTCCTCTTCTGAAGGAAGTAGGCTCCTAAGAAACCCATTAACCTCTTAGCAGGTAGCTATAAGATATTCCTGATTGTAGCTTTATAGGTGTCTATAGTATTTTTGCATTTTTTTGCCATTTTGTAATTACTGTATTGTGTACTAACCATAGTTAGATTATCATAGGGGTTACCTACTAACAGCCCTATTTTTCATGTACTGTATATTGTACTGATTGAAGTTCCTATATCTAGATATCAAACAATATTGCTGTGTATTTTCTGTTTCACCTTGTTTTCCTAATTAAACTGTTTGAATGACTAGCTATTATTTGTGCATGAACCTTCATTTATTGAATATGTATTTGCATTGATAGGGTGATATAATACCCATATTTATGCAGATAATATTCCAAATCAACAAGAGCAACCTTGGTAGATGCTGATCTGCCAGTGCAGAGTAGCACAGGGTGAATTAGAAGTATTAGGATTTCCTGTTTTATGCCTATGTTTGCGGTCCATTGCTCCTGTTCTGCCCGAGGGCTGGTACATGACATATGAGCAGCTTCAAGAGTCGAATGGAGGTAAGTAGCAAGGAAAAACCCAACACTGGAGGTGGTAATATGCTTTGCTTCACTGCTGCACCACTCTGCATAGAAGAAAAAAAAAGGGTATTGTGGCTCCACATGACCCTAATAGATGGGCCCCCTGCCAACAAAGGTCACCATCAGAAAAGGAGATGCACTCAAAGTTTAGCTGAGGGGCCCCATGAATTGTAGTTATACTGACTGTGTGGGGGGATACTGCATAAAAAAAAGCGAAGCAAGCCAAATAGTAATGGAGCTCATTGCTCCTTTTAGTACACACGAGTGCCCACGAGTAATTTCATAGACACCCTTTTAGCAAATACCAGTAATGCCATATTGCTAGTTGGGTCTACTATGAAAGTGTAGTAAACTGTGCTCAGCCCTAAAGCTATCCAGTTATGACAAACAATCATTAAAAAAAAAGAGAGTAAAAAATGTATTTATATAAATTCTATACATATGTTGGTTGGTGGGGTGGACATTGGCACTTTACAAACATTAGAGGACCGAGTATTAGAGAATGCAGAATGAAACACTGCTTAAGCTTGTATTTTGGGGCCTGGAATCGCCCACAATAAGTGGGCAGCAATGAGCAATAAATCACCCCTAGTCTTGGGCTTTATTATACAGAAAACAAGCCTGTTCTCCAGCAAAGCACTTTATTTACAGTGTGTGAAAGGACAGATAACGGAAATATTGGTTGGAATCTAAAGGCTGACAGGAAATATTGAATCATTTAGGTTTTAAAGCCGTTTTTTACTGGGATTCTCATAACAGATCATAATAACCAACAAGACAGCTCTTCCCCATAAATCTGATGTTGCTCTCCAGGGGAGGATTACAAAAGGTTTGGCAGACTGTAATGCAGATATTAACACTTTTGTTAACTCACACAATACCAGCGAGTCTTTTGGTACTCAGAGGTTAAAAAAATATAAAAATACTGATAAATGTTTTTATGCAATAATTTCTTATCCTACTTATCTACTCCTATAGTAAATATGTCACCCCATGGTCAGGAACACTCAAGTATTATTGTAGGAACCTTTTAAAAAGGAGGGGGTGTCCTAGTTTGAGAGTCTAATAAATGCTTCTGGATAAATCAAGTGACTCCAGGGTTACTGTAATGACTCTCTTAGATTGGTAGTTGGTCGAATCCTCCTGTTGGTAGATTGGCTCCCTGATGTATAGAGAAATGGAGAACAATCCTGGGTGAGGGCAGTTCATTAGGTACTCAGTCCCTGGGTTTGGCACCCTTTGAGGTGAGTCTAATAAAAGGCGATAAATATCTGGAAATTCAGAAGTAAGGGAGTCCATGGAAGAGTAAACTGGGAGATCCTGCTGGGCCTGATGGGTTCTGGGCTTGGGGCCTAGCATGGTTGGGGCTTGAATCTTAGCAATCCTGTAGACCTACATTTATCATGGGGCTTGGAGGTTTATTGAGATTCCCTTTGGGAGAAAAGCAACATATTAACCAACAATATGGAAAGGACTGGAACCTGCCCTGAGATAGGGGATGTGACCCGAGATAGAAGACTGCTAGAGATGGGCTACTTCATCTCAATGGGAAGGATATTGGCACCCTGGCATCCATTGGGGTTGATTAATGCTGGGTTAAAAAAATGCCTTTTAGAAGAGGATAGTGTGAAGTTTTCATCCTAGTGTGAGATTATTATGGGCTCCAGATTGTGAGCGGTCTTGTCATTCTGCACCCAAACCCTCTCTCCTGCTGAAAATAATTTATACAGAAAAACCCCTAGACTAAAGAAATGGACTGAGTCTGTATGTTTGTACCCCACCAAAAGAGAGAACCCACAAAAAATTCAGCTGCTCCACTGAGGGTAAGTACTAAAATTGCATATTTATCAAAAACAGTAAACAAGGGTGTAGTGGGGCGGGCACGTTGTGCCTTACTATTTTTGGGTCTCCCGTATAGGCTCTCCCTGAGCATTCGCCACTGATAGTCTTCACTATTACCATGCCCCCTATTGTTTTTTTACACCCTGGTGGTAAATGAGCTTTAAAACAATCCCTCAAAGACCTCTGAAGCTACAAGCACTGTGGAATCATTCATCAGAAGCCTTTATTAACTAATTTAATTTTCATTCTCTGGTAGCTCAGTTTATCCATGGTTTTGCCTAATTTTTCCTTCTTTAAAATTATTTATATAATAAATATTATATTAATAAATATAAACGATCTATACAAAACCAATGGTTAAGTCCTGCAGTTTGTCTATAAACGCCACAAAAATATTTAATATTACCCATTGTAGTGCTGGAATGAATCAGAGCTCACAGCTTTAAGTATTTCCAGACTAGCAGAGTCTCCTTCAATTGACACTGGAATTTATTGTCGTGTAAAAGCAGCAAAATAAAACAAGCATAAAAAGTGTTTGATAGTGAGCGATATTGGAGATGGAAAGCTGAGGAAGCAGAAAAATGGGCTTTTTGTTAGTGGCAACTTTTCTTATGTTCCAGCCTGACCTTACAGCAGAGAAAGTCAATGATGAGCTTCAGTCCTTAAATGAAGGGGAAGCTTCAAAGAGAAACTATAGACTCAATCTCTGTCTACCGCCTTTTCTATGACTTTTCTATAAATTCCTTTTTTTATTTCTTTTTACATATCCTACCCCCTGCTCTTCTCTATCTCGAATTTCACAAACAAATAAACACTTTTTACTAAGCAAATTTAATATACATACTAGTTACAAATAAGTTAATAAAAGCAAAGCCCTGCTTAAAAGAAGAAACTTCTAATCAGCCAAGTTCTTTATTGGAATTAGGCAGGTAGGAGTATTTTATAATAAAATAACCTTACCTGCCTGATGGCAATTTTTAAATAGACTCACCTGTCCCCATTCTGTCACAGGGCACCGCCATCTTCCTCCTTCTTTTCATTGTTTCGATCTCTGGCCATCTTGATTGGCAGTGCTGGATGACAAAACACCCGTGCAGGACCCGTGGGAGTTCATTCAGTCCTGGCAGCCAAAGGGGTAGGCCTAGATGCGCTTGGTATTCTGGCATCCTAAACTGTTCCGCGCATGTGCAACTCAGGGATTTTTTTGATAGTTAAGCAAAGTGATCAGGCAGGTATGTATATTTTTTAGAGGAGGGTATTAGTTCTACTTTATTGATTTGTCGCCCTTACATAATATTCATAATTAGGTATGTAAATATACCTTATTTTCTATGTTACACAGAGATTGTGATTTTTGCCCCTTTTTCAGTTCAAGTCAGCTGACTCACTAAAGACAATGCCCTTTCGATGGGCCTGATTTATTAAGCAAATAGCAATTGATATTGAAGAAATCCATTCCAGGTTTGCTGGATCACCCAGCTTTCCTGATGAAAGTGTATCCTCTCCAGCCATGGACAGCTTAAAAAAAAAAGGCTCAATGTGTCTTATCTCAAGACGCGCTGCATGTAGCTTCTCCCAGTGACAGCTCCATAGAGAATGAATGGGGGTATCAGTGAGTGGTACCACTCACCACCTGTCAAATGTGCACACACTGGTTAAGGATCATGACTGAGTCCTGGCAGGGAACAACCTGCGGGGAGATAAATCACTTATTCCCAAAGCAAGTCTTAACTTGCCCTAACTGGATATTTGAAATACCATAAGTGCTGCCATCTTTGCTCTTTAGATTTATATGATCTCACCACTGTCGTGCACCACACACCTGTTTAAAGTTAGTGCAGTATAGTATATGAATAAGGTAATTTTTTTACCAGACAAACACTTAGAACAGCAAGACTATCAAGAGTCTGCATAGTAAACATTGAAATAATAACTCAAAATAACTTTCACAGAAACACATTTATTTTCCTTTACCATTTATTCTCTAAATACAGTTTATGAACTGTAATTTGTATAAGGTATCACAAATTTATTGTTTGTATCACTTTGCTCAATAGCTGGTTATAGGATACGTAACTTTATTACCGTTGCAAATATTTAGATTTCTTTTTACTTAACTTTGTACGAGGCAAAGCCGACATTTCATGTTCTCCGAGTTTTCCTAATTATCTGTCTCCTTGGTGTATCAAATGGTGTTTTGAATTACTGCAGTTAACGGCACAACGCCTTCCGTTGTCAATACTGTATAGCTGAACATTAAACCTCTGCAATAAACTGCTGATCATAATGAGGAAATCACATAAAGTGAGGACAAGCGGTAGAAGACCTGAGTATTTCCAGTCTCTGAAGGCTGAAAGTCATATTGCTAATGCTTAAACTAACAAAAAGGAATCTATGGATATTTTTCTTTCTTTTAGTGAGGAAAACAAGTTGTGGTTGTAGCAATTCTACAATGGTATCCATTCTTTTTATACAGATACAATTGGCACTAGGGAGGAGCGAGAATGCCTCTAGTGCCGCAGATCGCAAACTGTTGTAAAAATCAGAGAAATTTTTTTTTTCCAAATTCGACCTCGATCAGCGAATTAACACCGGCCATTCTCGCTTAAAATTTCGGTAAGCGAGAGTGGCCGAATTCGCAACGAGATCGAGTTTTAAAAACTCGCTCATCCCTAATGGGCACCGAATATATGTCATGTGACCCTCTTATGAAAAAGTATCTCAAGCAGAAGATGGATTCTTGCCAGGTAAACATCCAGTGCAAGCCAAAAGGGACCCCATTTTGACATTTGTATATAGGTTGGGTATTTCTGTTTGCACTGTCACTGTCATATAAGGAAAGAGTATACTTATAATGCTCCCTGTTTGACTAAAAACTACTAAAAGTAGTAATAGTAATAATTATATTATTTTCCTATATTCCTATGCGATGTTATAAATGGTAGAGAGTTCACCCAGTTCACCCATGATGTTTTGATGTGCCAATAAGTGATGATTTCCTTTTTGAATATGTCCTTCTGTGGATCACGTTTTACCATTTTATTTCCATGTCTGGTGAATTAAACCTTTGCTTTGTTGAGAAATAATCTGTTTTCATAATTTACAATAAGTGTTAGTGGTACCAGTCCCAACCTACATCAAGAAATCTCAAGTGCCCAATACCTTTACCAACTTTGAGGCTTGAAATGTTTCAGCTGCCCTTCTCTTGGTCAAGTTGGACATACAGACACTGAGAGAGTAACAGCTCAGACATCCAAAGTATGTCATTCCAGGGACAAACTGCAGGGCCAGGGACAGGGACAAAGTATGTCAGGGACAAAGTATGTCATTCCAGGGACAAACTGCCAAATGCTAATGTTCAAATTAGAAGACTTTGCAAAATTCCTGAATATTTCCTAGTTTAGGAAAGGTGAATAGCATGCATACACTCAATGAACTTATAACTGGCAGCCTTGAAGGGATGTGAAAATATTGACCCCATGAGAAATTATTACTAAAGTTATACATTCTGTTCACTTTGCAAACTTCCTAAGTAAACAGCCTCTACACCTTTAGTAAATTGACCCCGATGGCTATTTGTTCTACATTTATGAATGGAACCCTTTCCTGGCCCTGTGACCCCATGCACAGGAGCTTTACCTTTCCATTGTTAAATTTTAAATTGTGTTCGTAGTTAATATTTCACAGAATTATTCAGGAGATAACTCACCCAGCATTGTCATTTAAATAAACTCTGTTCATACAGGTAGAGATTGAAACCTATAAAGGATCATATTTCCCATCATTTTGGAAAACATTGCACAGCTAATTGGTTTCACAATGACCATGTCTGAGAACAAGTGCTCTCTGAATCTTTTATAGCCAGTATGAGCTTCAGTTCAATTGTACAGCCTTCAAAGGATGCTTATAAATAGCAGTATCCAGGTTTTTTTTTCTTACAGAGAATCCACAGCATTTAAATTCTGGTTTCTTTAATCAGTTTATGTTCAACAAAAGTAGCGGCAGAAGAACAGATATTGCAATGGCTGAGTCTAACCATGTCTATAATCCCGGGGGGACCCCTCAAGCCCCAAGCCACTTACTATACATTGTTTAGTTACTGCAGAACCTTCAATCAGCTAAAACAGTTGGAAGTGCCCTTATGCTTTATTATTACATTGTCATTGTCATCCAAAAGATGGACTTACAGAGAAAGAAACAAAAACAAATCATATTTGAAACCTGTTTCTGATGGGGGACATAATTCCATGATCAGCCTGGTTTTACTCTCAGCTAATGGGTTGATAGACTAGCATTTAGTCCATTAGAAGGAAATAGATCATGGAAAGTAAAGCTGTCATTAACAGCAGAGGAAGGTATATGGTTTTCAAAGTCAGAACCAGTGACTTCACTAGGTCATGTCACTTAGTAAGCAACAACCATCTAGAAAAAGTCTATTTTGATAGATTCAATCAAACCAAAATCCAGTAGTGCAAACTACCCACACCTATTTCAAATTTCTTCCTATTTTATAATAGGAGTTTGGTCGAGATCCTAGGGATGATCCAAATGTTGCTAGGGGTTTTTATGAGCCAAGAGCAATGTGTGCCTCCAGGTCAGTTATTGCTGACACCCTAATTTTTTTCCTCCCACTGACTACTAAGCTAATGTACTATAAGCCATGGATGTATTATTTGTAGTAGGTGTTCCCCAAGACCTAAAAGTTATTTCAAAGGTTAAAAAAGTCAAGAAATGCTGCTGTATTGGCTCAATGTACACATAATCATCTCCATCCCTAAATGCACATCAGGAATAACCCCCATTATGTGGAGCTCTCCCCCTTTAGATTCTCTCTAAACCTGGTGTGAACATATACTTTGTCAATGCATGTGTGTTTTAATTCCTAATAGTATTGGTATTACCTTTGATTTTCTTTGCTGAATGAAGTGGGAACGGTTATGAGGGGTATTAGTGAGCAAATGAATAGTAGGTGTATGTTACTGGAGATGTTGGTGATTTAATTCAAAAATGCAACAGAGAACTGACAAATGCATGTCTACAATAGATCAATGAACTTTATGCCATGGTTTAGGTTGAATAAAATGTGTTTTGAGCCTTTTTTTGCCAATATTAATTTGTTGGGCTGTTTTGTCTAAACCTTGTCCAGGACAGAAGAACTGAATCACTTTCTCCTTCCCAGAAGCATCTATTTACCGTTTCTTTGCATGTTCAGTGCACGGTTACCTTGCTGTGAACAAAGGGCCCTGAATAATCTCCAAAGAATGTTCTCCCCATCTCCATGTGACAGAATTACCAAGTAACACTGCTGTCATTGTAAGTAAGTCACATACTCAAAAGTCCTTTTTTTTCAAAATTGAAAATGTGCAGCAGGTGTTTGAGAAAGGTAGGTGGCCCTGTCGTTTTGCATTGAATGGGTTAAACGTAAAGAGGAACTAATGACTTATGTCCATTTTTTATTTTTTTATTATGTATTAAATCAGATTTTATAAAAATTGTCGCTTTGTTTGTAAATATAAATTACAGGATTTACCCATGACACCAGAGAACTATGCTCTTTTATAAAGAGAGCACAGCAGAAGCTGTTTAGTTTTGGATCATCTCTTACTAACTCACTCCATATAGCCTTGATTGAAAAGGGTGGGGAAAAGAGAGACGGGGCAAGTTACACTTCTGACCTATTCAGTGACTTATGTAAATTGGAGCATGGGGTGCTGAGCTGTAAAAATAAAAGACTTTTTTTATCACAGCAATTCTGAACATAAGCACATACAGTGTATAAAAGAAGCCCTTAGCTTATCCTACTGGATATGAATAAAAATTCAAAATAGTATATTTGATTTTATTTAATTATTCAATTATAAAACGAATATATTTATTAACATGTATAATATTGGTTGCTTTCCAAAAATGTTAACAAACAAAATATATGCGACACCGCTATTCATCAAAAAAAAAAGAAATTGTTCATAAATCCCTAAATGCCATTTCTGTGTTAGTCCCCCCCAAGGGGTTTTGGCAAGGCTCGTTTTCAGGCAGCAAACTTTTATTTTCCATAACTTGACAAATTTAAAATCATTAAAAATATAAATGAAATATAAAAGTGATGTATGTGCAGTTCATTGCAATTTAATTACACAGGGTTACTAAAAGATTAAAATTATAGAGGTGAGCAGCATTGGTAATAGAATGGAATTGCCCAGGCACAGCCTCAGAAAGTTTCAGAGCAGCCTGTCGCTAGTAAATCTCCACGCTTTAAAGCTTTGACCTTCTATTACATCACTCAAAATTGGAATGAAAGTCTCTCCCTAGAGGCACAACAGCAATGTGTAAAGGCGAGTGTATTAATCTAGAAGAGCAGCCGTTCCCTGTGGGTGACAAGTGGCACCTATCCAACCAGCATATTTAAATTCTTTTTTTTTAAGATGAATTTTTAAATTTTGCTGAAAAGACCGTGATTTATTAATAAGGAAATATAAGGCAAAATAACACCTTGTTTTATGGAAACATTCATTATGTTTTTTTTTTATAACAAGAACTTAAAGTGACTTTGTTGCTTTTTTAAAGAATCAAAAAATAAAAAAAAATAAAACTGTATCTGTAAAAACAGAGACTACCCAACGAGCAACAAAAATACCAACAGTAATGCATGCAAGTCCTTTGGCAGCACAGATAACCACAATACATGGACAGTTGCTGATCCGCTATGCTGCAACAAACATGGACTACAAAGGTTCATTGGGATGCACTGGTGAGAACACTGGTGTTCTTTCTACTTGATTAAAGTCACTATATAAGCATAAAAGACAATTTTTGGTTTAGGCTTTTCACTTCACAGTAGTATAGAGTGGGAGAGAGATCAGCAAAAGGAGTTGAAAAGTTGTACTGCAAAATAGAATGTAAAATGATGAGAGAACAGAATAACAGACATATGAGCGGATCAGTCTTCTACTTCTCCTATTACTGTCCATTCAGTGGTTGGGGGATGAGAATACATGTTAGTAAACTGCAGCAGAGAGAAATCAAGTCTTTTTCCCTGCTAGGCATTGGAGTGTAAATCGTACGAGTGAATGGATGGAATTCCAAACCAAGAGCTTTGATGCGTTTGATCAGTGTATTTAGATACATTTAGTAATTTGCTCTTCTCATTTTGTCAATCACTAACGCATTTATACGAAGAGCTCCTTCCTCAGTTCATTATCTCATGCTACATGTGAACATACAAGAAAATAATGAATACCGGGTAGAACTGATTAATACATATAAGAGATATTGTCTATGCTGTTTCTAAAGATATATTTGGCCTTAATTAGACATAAGGTGTGTAGCTGGGAGCCAGTCACATGATAATTAGAGTACTTTTCCAGTAATTAGTGTGCACTTATTACTGAGTTTAACAATACCATTAGAAAAGAATCTGTCATCAGGAGCTAAAATATGTTAATGGGGAAAGAGAGCAATGAGGAAAAAAGTAAAACGAGCTGTGAAAATCCATAAAGTCAAAAGACATTTTGCCACCTTATGAATTTCCAATAACCGCCTTCAAGTTTTTGAGATAACAAGGTTGATAATTATATGTTTTCAGATAAATGTTTAAAATAGATTGATACGTCAGTGGTCATTAAAGCAGACCTAGCATTGGATATATTTTGTCACATCTGTGTATGTATGATAGGTAAAAATCCCTAAAATGTATTAAAAAAACATCCTTTTCCTTCCCCTGGAAGTTGGTACTACTTTGCATAATTGGCTTTTAAGTCCACTGTGATGGGAAAAGCAACGACTCCAGGACATGGGTTAAATGGGTTCCCATAACATGCAGTTAGGTTATTGGCTCCCCCCCTCCAAAAAAAGAAAAATGACCCTAGCTTGTATTAATGACATATGATTATGGTAGGGACATTGAATTATGAGCCTCTTTGAGGCATAGCTAGTTACATGTCTATGGACTGTAAAGTGCTGAGTAATATGTCAGCACTATAAAAATAGGGATGAGCAAACGAGAATATAAAGTTCGATCGCGCGGCGAATCGGACATTTCTCGCTTACTGAAAATGTAAGCACGAACGTCCTTCTGATTCGCCAAGAGGTTGAGCTCTCGCCAAACAGGATCTGCGATCCCCGGGCACTAGAGGTTTATTAACATGTTCCCCGGGAATTGCACACTCTTCTCAATGAATGCAGCCACAGCTGCAATCATTGAGAAGATGCCAAGGAGAACCTCCTGACATTCTAATAAAAGTGTCTCTTACAAATGATACATTTGTATCTGTAACAAATGTACAGATACCTCAGATCCTGTGAATCCCCTGTGAATCCTTGGTATAATTTCCTTGATCTTTTGATGGTTTTGCGAAATCGGTTTGCCGAAATTTCACTGAACCATCGGAAGTTCACGGGGAGAGCACTGAAATGGGATAAGTTCAGCATCTACCAAGGGAAGCATATCCCTTTTGCTGTGTCTTTTGCTGGATTTGGCCTTTAAAATGCATTGTTTATGGAAAAACTAAAACACATATTTAAATAGCTTGAGTGATTTTCTTTTTTTTACATGTGTTTTGGGTATCCTTCATGTACAAAAGGGAAGCCACAAACGTCAAGGATCCTAGTGAGTGCACCTTGCATGATATGTTATTAATGACTAGACCAGGTAAAGGAAAGGTTTTGTTTATACTTTGAAAGTCTTTCATATTTTTTTTTTTTTATATCTGTACTATTTAGGTGCGGAATGCAGGACTTTAATTTATACACAGTATTTAAAATGATTCTGATGATACATATGCCCTATTGCTAATATCTAATATCCCCTTTTTAAGGTTAAAATCATTTTAAAATACTGTTATATTTTAGACCTTTGCCACTTTACATATTTAGAGTTAAATGGCGGTGTCTTCGGATAGCCCGTCCTCATCAGGCAGTTATATTTACCTAACCAGGCTCCCATTCCACCAAGCACTTCACCGCCAACTGAGTTGGGCTTCTGAATAGTGTTGGTGTTCGAATTCAGGTAGACTCGTCCCAAAAAAACGTGATTCAACGGGACGACAAAAAAAAAGTAATAAAATGTGTTAAAAAAAAAAAAAAATTATTGTTAAATTAATTTATTGAGTGTTTGTGTCTATTTAACTATTTTTTTTTATCCTACAATGACATGATATCTCTTACTCTGTAACACACTTTCCAGCACAGTAATATTATGATACATTTGTTACTTTTTCTTTTATCCACTGCGAGAAAAATGTAACAAATGTATCATATTACTGTGCGCGTTACAGAGTAAGAGCTACTTGCTGGCTGGCATCTTCTCAATGATTACAGCAGAGTTTATCTGCAGTTCAGTTCCCACGGTCACATGACCGTGGGAACTTTGCGGTCACAGCTGTAACTGCAGGCGATCCCCGGTCACTAGAGGTTGAATGTGGACAAGTTTCCCCATTCATCACACCCAGTGCCCTGGATAGAGAAAGAACTATCCTAGAACACATACTACTAATACAGTGCAACAACATCAATCAGGATCGCTGCAGCAGCCCTGTAGTATGTGTTCCTGGATAGAGTTTCTCTATCCAAGAACACAGGACTCCCTGAGTTTTTGGATAGAGAAACTCCATCTAAGAACACATACAACTAGTAAAGGGCTGCAAGAACAATCTGATTGCTCTTGCAACCCTAATAGTCCCTAAAAAAAACCCTAATTCTCCCACCATTGACTTCAGTGGTGGTCGAATTACCCGAACAATATCTCATTATTTAATGGAATAGCTGTCGAATAGAATAGTGAGATATTCATCCAACACTACTTCTGAATATAAAAGAGAGTAGGAGTCCCCCTATTTGACAGTGTCCAGACCTGACCAGCCAACCACCAGGTCCCAGCAAAGTCATTGGAGGGACCCTTGGCATCATCTAGTTCTAACCCAAGCGGATACTATAGCCCTACTAGTATGCTGTGGTGGCAGATGAGCATAACTAAGTAAAACAAAATCCTTAGTGGTGGGCTATTTGTAGACACAGCTACTTTGTAGAGATTTGGCAGTGTAACACTGTCTTTTTTTATTTATAGCTTTCATTATCATAATACCTGGTAAGCCGGTCACCAAGTCTTTGATTAGACTGTCAATTGGGCTACAAATGGAGACCACTAGCATCCATAACAACACCAATCACGCAGGAATGATCAGTGCAAACTGATATTGGTAACATTAGACCATGCTTGTGTATTGTGCACTAAAATGGTCACTATGGTCATCAAAAGCCTGCATGAAATGGCCACAACAGAGAGAAAAGATGATTTTTGAAATCAAATTACCATGATAAACTTATAAGAATTCAAGTGATCGGGATACACATACATTAATTACTTATAAGGTATACATAGGAACTAAATGATCCTTTTGTGTACAGTTTTAGCCTAAGGTTATCTTTGGTTTAAACACTCTGTAACAAAACACACATACGTTTTGTCTCTCCAGCAATAAAACTGGCACATCACATTGCTTTCTCTACTTTGCAAGGTGTGACAACTTGACAACTTTCATTTTAATTGTTTAAACTCACCCCCCCACCAACCATTGAGTGCATTTTGTTAGTTTTCTAAAAAATCCTTCACCTTGCTCATTTATCCTCTGAAGTAATGAAACCAGCTATTAAAACTCCATGTTCAAGGAGAAACAAGGGAGGAATAAGACGAGGAGGTGACAGAAATGTAAAAATATTATTACATAGCCTCATCTGAATGTGACATTGCCTTATTAAAGACAAGCTAATTATCAAAAAATGAATTGTGAAGGGGAGACCTCCGAGCTGAGGAAATTACTTCTTTCAGCTAACATCTGTGAACCTAATAATACCATGAATGAGAATTGTGATAAAATATCATCACATCAACCAGATCAAACAGAACACTTGCAAATCCATGGTTCTGGAATCAGAAATTGTGAAATGCAAGGTAGACATGAGTGGTACACTATATGACTAATGGTTTGTGGACACCTGACCACCACACTTTTTTGTATGTGGACACTGGACACCCATCCAAATGATAAAGTTCAGATGTGAACTATGATGTTAACGCTACAGCATGGTATATATTTTAGACCACTGTACACCAATCTTGTGGGAACAGTTTAGGAAAGACCTTTTTCTGTTCCAGCATGACTGTGCACCTGTGGAAAAAGCCTACATAAAGCCCTGAACTCAACACTTCTGGGATAGATTGAAATGCCAATTTTGAGACAAATATTATTATACAACTACAGTATCAGTAATGGGTATAAATTCCCACAAATATACTTTCTTGAAGAAAGCCTTCTCAGAGACGTTTAGGTAGTCCTAACTGCCAAGAAGAGTAAGATCCATATTGATTTCAATGGTTTTGGAATATAATGTCTGCATATAGATTTGCCAGTATGGTGTCAACACAGGTATGTCCATGATCATAAGGAGTAAAGCAGACCAATCAGAAAAAATAGGGAAAACATTATGCTTTATTATTTAGTAGGGAGGAGCGAACACCTGGAAGTTCGGGTTCACTGGGTTCGGCCGAACTTCGGCTTAAAGTTCGGGTTCGAGTCCGGGTACCCAAAATCGTAAAGTTCGGTACGGACTTTACAACTTTTCGCTCGACACTAATATTATTGGTTAGTGGGTAGGGATAAGTGAACACCTGAAAGTTCGGGTTCGCCGGGTTCGGCTGAACTTCAGCTGAAAGTTCGGGTTCGGGTACCTAAAATCGTAAAGTTCGTTACGGACCCAGTTTTTTTAGGTATCCCAAACCGTGGCAGCAAATGAAGACTAGTAGCCTTTCATGGAGGAGATACACCTTAAAATTACTGGGAGTAAGATGGCCAATGGTGGCTTGAGATGGAGGAACCTAAACACGAACTACATCATAAAATCTTGTCTCTCATCTCCCTTAGCATCCAAAGGTGTGACTTCTCACTGCTCAGATCTACACTGAACTGTCTCACACTTTTAGGCATGTTGATGTGATTTCACTCTCACAAGAGAAATCCAACAATCACAGAAAATATTGTCTATAGAGTTATCTTGCCTGCTTTTGTTTAAAAAGAATTTTATCTCTGTATAGCGCTTCTTTAGTTATATGACCCTTTTCAATGTGGGAAGTTGGAGTGCTTAGGATTAGAATTAGATCACAATAGATTCTGGTTCTCTCTCTAAAGGTCAGGTTGGCTTTTTCCTGTTGCCAGGGGGAATCAGGTAGGTTCTAGAGAGAGAGAGAGAGAGAGAGAGAGAAGTCACCAATGGTATGTTTTCATACTGTTAGCCAATGAGTGAGTTTGGTGTCTACTAAGGTGGGTGTTAAAAAATAGATAAATATATTGAAAATTAGAGAATGGATGAATCCTTCTGAGATGGAGCAATAAAGTATTCTATGTGACTGGACAGCCTCATTCTGCCAGAAAAACAGTTGAGGATGACCTGCTTATTGGGTAACCTGAGGAAGGATGCTATAGAAAACAGAAAGTCACAAATGCCCAGAAATTTGGGACTGTCACTAAAGGGTCCATCACTCCATTGGGAGCCTCTCATGGCTGAAAGCCAGAAAGTTGAATTTGCTACAAGAGGCAAGAAGTTTCACCAGAGAAGGTGTTTAAGACGTAATTCTAACATTCCTGACCTGTGTAGTCACAAACTCTTGAGATCTGAGCTGCATCATTCCAGGACACTCTGCATTTGAAAAAAATCCCTTAGACCGGATGAAGTAGTATGGTGGAGTGTGCATTCAGGGGAGAAAATCTATAGGAATGAAATTTTGACTATACTTAATTATTGTTTTTTGGATTGCACACTAGGATTTGCATTCTTTTGCCTCATGTCCAGTTGGAATCCAATGGACTCCATACGTTTTGTTGTACATATGGATATAAATATGTGAACTGAAGGTGATTGTATAGATTTCAGTAGGTGCTTTTGATGACATTTAGACTGAAGATGTTGTATGTACACTATGAACAGAGATTTCAATTAATTTTTGGATTAGTTTAGGAAGTGCCATTTTTAGTTTTTAAAATAGCTGAAGGCATGAATTTCATTAAAGAAGATTTAGGTTTCTTAAGCTAGAATATTTACCTTCTCGCACAATAAACCTTCATAGAAAAGAAATGTGTTTTACTTTTTCAGCTTCATGTCTTAGGAGCAAGCATTACAGTATTTGTCAAATCATTTGTTTTGATTAAATCATATTAATTGGATTAGGTGAGAACTAAGAGTATTCCTTAATGTTGTCATTTGTAACACGTTAAAGCGGATTATTGCAAATATCACAAGCTTCCCAAATGTACAGGAAAGAAGAAATTGATTTTAATACTATTAAGAAAAGAGTATGAGAACAATAATAAGATTCTCGAAGCGTGGACAGTCCAAAAATCATCCTTTATAATGCAGAATGTGAAATGATTGTCCTCTTAGTGGCACAATATGAAATCAATTTCTTGCCAGGGCTGCATGACTATGCATTTCAATACAGCATACTCCAGTAATCTTGTTTCCTAAAAACAATATTAGACTTTAACTGATATTCATTATGGACACTAAGTGTAGGAAAAAAGAAAACGTTTTCTCATCATTTAAAAATTGATTTCTAGGGCTGATTTAGAGCCCTAGGTGGGGAAGGACATGATTTAATGTAGTTTTGTATTTCCTTCTCAGACAGTGTTGCCCTTGTATGTCCCTATGTAACCCTGACGGCTATGCTGGTCGGAGTGCACTTTTCTGGAGGAGTCACCCAAGCCAGTTAAGTCAAAGGGAAGACAAAGAAGCAAATCAGAATAACAAGCAATGGGGGAAGTAAAGACTAATGAGGTCATATGTCAACAGGTTTTGGGCCTGATTTATTGAAGTTCTCCAAGACTAGAGAAGATAGGCTATCATGGGAGAACCTGGGTGACCCAGCAAAGCTAAAGTAGATCTAGGCCAGGATTATAAACATTTGCTAACTAATAGCAAATCATTTTTAAGAAAACCATTCCAGGTTTGCTGGATCACCTTATGTTCTCCTATTATAGTCTATCTTCTCCAGTCTTGAAGGGCTTTAATAAATCAGACTCTTGTTGTCACTTAGTAAATGCAGCTAGCTTTGGACTTCATGGGACTTCAGGACTTTTGAAATCATTTAAAATAAATAAAAACAAAAAACTTTTTTAAAACATGTAAATGCTTTATATATAATAAATACAATATAGCAATTTAAACATAAAATTATTTTGAAATAAACTGTGACTTCACAATGTGTGTGCCTATGACCCTTTGTTTTAGTTCACTCTATAGGAATACCATGCTTGTTCTGGGTTTGTGGTTTAGAAGAAGAAATAAAAAAAGAATATTCCCCTCTCACATGGTGATAAAGAAAAATTATAATTTTGCTAAATGTAAATTCATTTTCTTTGATGCTGACCTTGACATTCACATATTAGTTCATAACGTTGGCCCGATCTAACACCTAACGTTTAGTGCGAACTTTTTTTATTTTTATGGTGTGCATCTTGTCTTTTGGATCCAAACCCTTTTCTGTGACCGCTCAATGAATGATAATCAATCAGTGTTTTGAGGACTGCAACATAATGGTTGGCCGCTGAAAGAAACTTACCTGTCCAGCGAGCCTGGGGCGTCCTTGGGGATCACAGCCCCAGGGGGAGACGCCACTGCAGGAGGCAGCATGGACGAGGCTGCTGCCCTGCTCACAGCGTGTCTCTCCCTGCAGGCGGAGGGATCCCTTCTAGCTGAACTACTGTTCGGCCAGGTGGCATCCCCAGCATCCCTATGGACGTGATTACAGAAAGTCCTGTTCTCAGCACTCCTGTGGATGTGCAAAGTAGGGCACGTCCAAGGGGTGCTGTGGGAAGAGATGCGCGTGCTACCACGAGTGCCCCTTGTTCCCCCCCGTGGGCGTGGCACTTGGCTGCCTCGCTGTGGGATGGGACATAGTTTAAATTCCCTGTGGCAAAATGGCCACAGGGGATTCAGTGACCCTCCAATCAAATGGTGCCAGGTGGCGCAAGGTCATTGGGCACTCTGGCCACTTAAGGACAACCTGTCCTTAACACCACTGCCCGCTATAAGCCTCTGTGAGTACAGTGTGCTTGGGTGCGTTCTCTGTGTCGGTTTATATTAACCTGTTTTGTCATTACAAATAGTCTGATCCAACCTGATTCTGCTTGAACTCGGCCTGCCCTGACCTTGGATTGTTTACGACCACTCTTGCCTGCTGCCTGCCCTGACTTCGGATTGTTCCTGACCTGTCTCTGCTTTACCTCCCTGTGCCACGCTTATTGGACTAATCACCTGTGATTAACCCTGTCTTGTTTTATGACTACCAATAAAGCTTGACAAAGGATTCTTGGAGTTGGCTGTGGTTTGTGTGCCCAGGCGCATTACAGCCAGACTAAAAAAAGCTCCAATGCAGTGTTTCTGAACCAGGTTTTCTTCCAGAGGTCGCTAGGGGTTCATTGTGCAATGAGCAGTTTGTGACTCTCAGGTCAGATACCACTGACACCAATGATCTTTTTGGCTATCTGTAAGGGTGGCTTTTTTCTCACTGGCCAGCAATGTAAGAGCCATTGTTCCCAATGACCACTAAGCCAATGTGAGCTGTGGATACAGTAGGTAAAGCAGGTGTTCCCTGAAGACCTAAAAGTTATTTCAAGGGATTCTCCCCATATTAAAAAGGTTGAGAAACACTGCTGGAATTCAAGGAGGCAGATAGCACGAGGGTGTAGTTCTAATTTTAACAGCTTAGTTCAGTTGGCAAATACCCAATAGAGATATTCCAGAAATGTTTACTCTTTATAAGCAATACAGTAAAATATAACAGTCCCCACAAACATATTTCTGTGAAAATAAGATCAAGTCTTCCAAAGATATCATGTAAACTCTATCTTGACAACTTCTCTTGGAAATTAAATTTTCATTGAAATGGTAGAAATGAAAGCTACAGTCACACTTGGAAAGCACCATTCTTAAGAGAGAGGAATCTAATTGAGCAGCAAATTATATCTTCCAGATGGTATGTATACCATGTGAATCCAACAAATTATAAATATCCTCAGGTGTTTTCAGGAATCATTCCAAAATCAAACCTATCTAGTGAAGCATGCAGCATCGCTGGTATTAGAATATTAGAATCTCGGAACTATTTGCTGCAATAATTTGATTAGTTTAGTGTTTTTAAGCTGTAAATCCTGAGTTGCAGGATCTGATTAGGTTGAAATACTACTTTCCATTGTCATCATGATAATGCAGCTGTGTTGCATTTGTACAATGTATAAACCCTTTAACATCGACACGTGCTTCCAATTCTTGAAAAGGTATGGTCCCCCATCGCTCTATAGATATACTGTTGTTGATGTAAACCCTAAATGCTTGCCATTCCTTTTTCCTAAGGCGCTGGTTAACATAAAATTGCCTTTATTAAAAAGGAAAAAAATACTTGGCTTCATTTTTTGCATTTTATAACATCCTAATTCCTTTAACCTTTTTGAAGCATTGGCTGTGTAATATTTCTCCATGACGGTTTCAGAATGGTGGAACAGTGGGAGATATTGGTGCACTGGGCCTGATCTATTAAAGATCTCTAGGTCTTGAGAAGATAAACCTGGAGAGTTACCAAACATGGAATAAATCTGGTCAAGGTAATATTTGCCAATTATTAGCCAATGCTTTTTAGGAAATACATTCCATCTTCTCCAATCTTGGAGAGCTTTAATAATAACAGGCCCAACATGTATTGTATGGCTTCTTGTAGTCTGAATTGGAAGTCTTTGACACAGGGTAGCAAATCAGGTGCACAACTGTGAGTCAGGGAGCTCCATGTTGTTACTCTATAAGAGAAAGTGCCCAAAGAAGGACTTTTGTGGCAAGATTATCAAGTATTATTTCAGGGATTTCAAATAATTTAACATGGAACATTAACATGTTTCTGTTTATGTGAAGTTTTTGTAATTGGATTTATATATGCTTTATGAATAATTAGTATCTTTCCCTGCCGTTAACACAAACTTTTGTGCCTTCTTATTGGGTAATAGGGACGTCTCAATTGTGCATTGTCACAATGCCACATGAGCTTTTGATTTAGAGGATTTCCCATGTTCTGGAATCTCTGTGAAGGTTTCCAATCAACACAAGAAAAAAGGAGTTGTGTAATGACATCATGGTAGACTGAAGACACCACAATGTCCACCATGACCATACCTATAACATCCACCATTACCATTATGATATCACTAAAATAGAATCTTGCTTTGGTGCACGTTTCATGTTTTGCTGCCTTATTTATTGAAATTAAAAGAAAAAAAGAAAAGCAAACAAACCCTGGGATCAAAGTGATAATGTGCATTGTGAATTATAAGCATCAAAAAAAATACATGTTTACAGATAAAAGAGCATAATTATTTAATTCTGTTTTAATTAAACTACAAGGCTTTTTACTGAAAAATGTTTTTAAGCTGCTGGCTAAGTAGATGGCATTTAATGAATATTCTAATTGCACTCACTAGTAAAGCTCTTCGAGGGTCTGGGTTCATTAGGGTAACCTTTTTATGTGCCCACCGGCCAGCCATTTAAACATTCAGAAGAATAAATGAAACTGATGGGATGTAAACTTGCAAGGTTTGTTTAGTATCACAGGCGTGAAAGCCCGTATCCCGCTGTTCCTTACACATACAGTTATTTGCATACATGGAGTATTAGATGAATTACAAATTAAGCACACAGTTATATAATTGCATTAATGTGGAGGGGGGTGGGGGGTATGTATGTCATTTATTTTCTCAATATTTTGCTATACATTTATGTATACCATTCTCTTGCTTGATGGTAATCAATAGAAATGTATAGGCCATGACTATAAATTATGGGACTCATTGAAGAATCAATGTGGGGATCAGCAATATTTTTAATGTGATCTTATTTTAAAATTAATATCATGCTAAAATTAAAATGTGCTGGCAACACATCAACTACTTACATGCCAAAGCCCAACTTGGGGCAAAAGCTAAGTACACATCCGCAAGCTATTATAACTACCAAAGAATTAATAATAATGCCAATCCATATTTGAGATTTATTCCCCCAACCTCTGTACTAGACAATGAACAGCAATGAGCGGCAAGAGACCAAAGTGGTCAACCTACTCCTTACTCTGCCCTCCTTTCTGTCATTGCCTTATCAGCACAATTGCATGGATCAGATCCTCCTCTCTCTGTCATTCTTATTCTGCTTGCAAAAGGCTTCTACTAAGGTAAATTCAGATTCTGGTGGCATTAAACAAAAATGATCTGCATTCATTTGTGTAATTTAAATATGACTGCTGCCCTACTTTAATCTGAATTTTTTCAAGATGTAATTGCCATCCGGAACTGTTTGGAAAATATACTTGTAGTTGGATTGATCTGTTCCCCTGTGATAACCCATAGGAGTAATACCCCCAGTGAAGCATGGTATACAGTGGTAATGGCTATGCATGGGTCTGTAAAAGGGATCTTTATTAAACCATACTGTCTGTAAAACAGAACAGTAAAAATGAATGCAATTATGTATTTATTAAAAACATTTTTTACATATTTTTATAAATGAAATTGGTTGGAGTACCTGCTTTTCCTGTATAGCAGCTTATTTTAATCCCCCAAACAGAGCAAAGCCTTTGTATAGTGCTGTTAGTCTAACTCAGGGGTCATGGACGGTGAGGGATGGTGAAAGGGCACAAAGATAAACTCATCAGATTTCTCCACTATCCAATCAGCATGTGTGGCAGGCAGTGGATATCCTCAACATGCAGTGGCCAACCATGCATTTTCCTATAACAGGCTTGTAGGAACCCAACCATGTAACCATTCAGTTGCTTAAAGCGGAACTAAGCCTGGCCAACTTACGTGCTTTCAGATGATCTTCGGCCATCCCGATTGGGCATGCTGGGATGACATAACCATAAGTCATCCCAACACATGCAAGGGAAACCAAGAATGACAAGTTCTCGTGGGAATTAAAGCTGATGCTGTCCATGCACAGCTCAGCTTTTTGCCAGAAACCTGGAGCAATCAGGCGGGTAGGTTGTGCACCTTTCTGCAATAATGACCTTCCTGATCATACAACCTTAAAAGTGGAACTTTAGCAGTTTTAGCTAAATTATCTTTTGTCTTTTTTGCTTGCCCAGAATACAAACATGATCCTAATACTACTATTTTGCATTGCTTTCAAATACAAAAAGGAGGTAACCATCCATAATTGTCATTTTTTTCAGCCAAAGCATTACTGGGCTGTCTCGCCAGATGGAATTACTTAATACAATTTGATAAATTCAGTGACTTTTCCTATTGACAAGATCAATGCCACATTCTATTGAACCGAGCTGTCAAGGAGGGCGGATTCAACTCACTGAAAAATGTTCTAGCGAGCTTCGTAGGCTGGAAAAGTGAAGACGTCTCTAAAAAGCAGCTGCTCTAAAGAACATCATCGCAATCCCAGCTTTAATTTTTAATGTTATTTTATTTAAGACATAACTATATTACCTTGGCATTCATTTTCTTCAAACTAAAGCATCACTTTTGCAATGTATAGATTTTAGGAATAAGGCTGGATACGTAGGAGGCTGGAAAATGCATAAGATGCCATTAGTTGAATTCTGTAAAAAAGGTGATACATGAATGTGAATGGGATTTTTCATCCATTATCCTACTCACACTTGACAAACATAAAAAAGATGCTTAAAGTACACCTGTCACTGAAAGATGATTTAAGATGCCATTGCTGAAGTTGATCTAACGAATGATAATTGCCTGGATATGAAGCTGGTCTACAGGTTCCGGTAGTCTCAGTCATGCATGAAACAAGCTTGCAGATAATTGTATGACAATGAGCTGAATAACTGAGCTGCATAGTCATTCTGGGTCAGAGCTTAAGAAGGCATGTAGGACTGAGGATCAAAATCAGAATTTTTTAGAACCAGATCAGAAATGGCAAATTACATAAATCCCCAGTGAAAGGTCCGATTTAACGCAGAGCCATTGCTGGGATTGGGAGACCTTTTGTTGGGAATCAATTCAATCCAAAACGCTTTGGTGATATATATAGTTTAAGGCAACTTTTGCCATTTCCTTGCATATATTGTAGTGACGTTATTACGATGCAAGGTGAGATCTTTGCAAAATTTGTCCCCTGAAATGACGTTTTCCATATTGTATTATTACAGTAAACTTAGTATGAACACATTTAGATTTAATACAGTCATGGACGAGGAACGTGTCACAGGTATACGAAATACAAAGTACAACATGTAAAGTTAGAAAATGTTCCAATGGAATGTTTTATATTTAGCCCCCATCTCGTCAGATGTCAGATGACAGGGCACACAACATCTGCTGCCTGTTGTCTTCACTTTTTCATCATTAGCACTTTGTAACAGACACAGTGGGAGAGGAACATCACCAAAATAGAAGGGGAGTCATCACTGTCACCATATGCTAACTAGCGGGATGTGATAGAGAATGTTCCCAAGCCAGAACCACGTACTTAGACGCGGTGCAGAGTGAATAATGGTTATCTATGCTTCAAGGAGACATAGACAGTCACGTAACTAATTAATATCAGCTAGTGAGCAGAGAATAGGTAAACAAGTAAAGATAATCAACCCCCAAAGGAGAAGAAACAAGAAGACATGAAGCCACAAACACACTCGTCATGGTCTGTTTGTATTGCTCATTTATATCCCAAGCTGCAAAGTTGTAGATTAAATTAATACTTTAAAAACATTGCCTCATTCTGTCACAGTTTAGCATAGCATGGATCACAGTGAAGAAACCCTATATTATGTTGGAAGTGTGGTAGTAGAAAATAAGATCATGTGATCTGCAGGTACCACAATATTTTGAAGGCCATAAAGATTGGTTAAGCTGCCCAAGCCAATCAAACAATTTTTTGGATAGTAGAACGAAAAAAACAGATGTCCTTCCTAATTTTTCTTATTCAAGCCATTTATATTGGATATTGGAAAAGCATAAAAGAACAAATCAGATGCTTATTAGTTGATGAGCTCTTCCATTAACTTACAGTATATGATGGGAGGAAGAGTGGGGGCCCATATAGAATTTACAGGGTTGCAATTGCTGACCTGAAAATGCTATCTAGCTGAGCCACTGTCTTTAATACATTCTCAATTAACAGGAGCAGTTTCAAATCTCGGGAAAGTCAAACGACATGTCAGAAGCCTTTTTCCTTTATTTGTGTTCTGTGTCCATAAAGTGGAGAAATGAAGAAAGAAGTAAAGCGTAACAGATAGGCCACTGGCATTGCCATCAGTAGAGGACAGTAATGATCTCTTTCATAAAAGCTTATTAAAATTTATCCAGATGTAAAATGAATGAGATGTGCATGCACGTCTTATATAGATTCACAGTAAACAAGTAAGTACAGATAGTCTGTGGAGTAAAAGGAAACTTACCTACCATAAAATGAATTACTAAATTGCTCCTACTTTTTTGTGTTATTGTCTTAGACTTGAATTAAAATCTCTGTGAAAAGTGTTAGGAGATGCTCATCTGTCCGGCAGATTTTTGGCATCCCCAGCATCCATTGTTGGGCTGCGCACAGCTGAAGGGGATTCTAGGGGCTAATTAACTCCTAACTCGGCCCTGCGCTGCTATTGGCTGCTGGGACTTTATAGCCTCTCTGCTCCCAGTCACCAGGGCCTGTAATACCATATAGCTGGGCTAATCTGTGCTGAAGTGTGTTTTCATCTGATTTACTGTTGCTGACTTTGCCTTTTCCTGACCTATCGTTTGTATAGAGCCTGAACCAACCTTGGTTGATGGATATTCTGTGTATGACCTCTGCTCTGTATTCTGGACTTGGCTCTGTTGGATTCTTGGTACTGCTTTATCTGTGAGCTCCTGGCTTGCAGCCAGCCCATTCCCAGACACCATCCCTTGGGCACTAAGTCCTGGGGGCAACCATGTGCTGGGAGACACAACCAGTCTCTCGAGGCTGAGCGGGGGCTGCTATAGGTGAAGAGTGAGGTGTTACATTGGGGGACTGGTGTGTGGTGAGGGCTGGTGCTGACCAGGCCTTACAAAAAGGTATTCTGATGAAGCTTTTTGGCAAAACAAGTAAAGAAGGAAAAAAAAATGCAACTTTTGTTAACAGATACATTGTTATCATGTTTAAATATTGTAAAAAATAAATAAGTACCTGTACAATGTATTTTGTTTTTGAATCATTTACTATTTTCTTTACATAAATTGTGATATTGGTATTAATGAATTTATGCTAAAATTTATCTAGGTACCTTGAAAATCCCACTGAGAGAGGTCAGTGATCTAAGGGTTTGATGAACAGGGGGGTGTGGTACCAGAATTATCAGGACTCTTTCACCCACAGGTGAATGTGTACATCCACAGCAGTATTATATGACTGTAAGGCTTGGTCAGTACCAGTTTTCTCCAGTCACTAGTCTCCCAATCTAACGCTGCAGTCTTCACCTATAGCAGCCCCCGCTCAGCCTCGGGAGACTGGTTGTGCCTCCCAGCACTCGGTTGCCCCCAGGACTTAGTGCTGGGGATGCCATAAATCCATCAAGCTGCATAACTAAAGGGAAGCAGGGGCTGCTGCTATCTTAGTTCTCCTGGCTGCTTCAAATGAAATCTAAGAACAGAAGAAACAGTGTTTTATATTGCAATGACACACAGCATGGAGTCGTTGGCCAGATGCTCTCCTAACATTGCACCCCATTGTCATAAAGAAATTTACCAGGTCAAAGTCTTTGGATTCTTACGCATTGAGCCAAGCAGCATTGCAAAAGAAGGCTGGATCTTGGGTTCTGCACTGGTTCCTGGTTTAAAATACTGAGCAGACATCCCTAAAACTTCTGGGGCAATTGTGTTTGATGGGTTAGATACAGAGGTGTTACAGAGCCACGTAAGCTTTTTAGACCAAGAAACATTGGGGTTATTGTAAGTGACAGTCTGCACTCATTTAATTGTCAGACAGCAAAATCGCAGGTAAACATGATTTGCTACTTTACCTGCCTAAGGACTAGATATCCCTGGGTCACTTCTATGGTCTTCAGTGTCAGTTTCATGTTGTAGTATTTGCTGATTTGTTGTCCAATAAAGAGGTTGAAGGAAAAGGTTTAAGGCTTATCCAGGAGGTTATTGGGCTATTTCCCACAATAGGTCTGATTTATTGTTCCCCAAAAAATCAAAAGGCAACATCATTAGCTGCTATAAGCAACAACTCAAATGTTGAAACTCTTTTTTTATTTTTTTTTTATACATGAATTTTCCCCTTCTGACTATAAATGTACCATCATCCACCATTCAGTTTGATCCAATGGCACCTTTTCTTGCCTCAAGCCCTGAAGAAAAATATTTCTATTGCTCATATTTATCAAATAAACACATATCTTGATGATTTGTGAGTTTATGTTATCCCCATATCAAATAATACCCTCTGGGACCTCTTTCAAATATAAAAAGGATTACCGTACAGTTTCTTTTAGTTTTCTGACAGATTTTCTCTGATCTCTGCACTTACTTGACCTGAATTATTATTATTATTATTCAATAATCAACAATTCTTTGGATTTTAGACTGCAAAAAAATGTAATCTGCTGAAAGAGCTCCGGTTTCTTCGAGTATATAGTGATGGGTGGTGTCAGATTGGACGGTGGAACTAAGGATATATTCACCAAAATATTCTCTTGGGGAAGATGGCTCACTGTAATCCCAGATGTTTCCACATTGTTGTAAAGCGAAACTTTAACTGACTACGAAAACTGAAAATACAATTTATTTTGCATTAAACTGAATTTGAATAAGTGATGCATAATTGATTTCTGCCTTTAATCTTCCCCCCTCTTAAAACCCAAACAATCTAATAATATAATAAATAAAAAGGTCAATAAAGGAGATTGCTTAACACCTTCTAAGAGCACTGTCCAGGAACTACTCCGGTAATTTCTGCTGAGTGAAATAACACATCAATTTCAAGGATAGATAATGGTTGGTGTACTTGCTAGGCTCTGGCTGATAAGGACTCTTCTTCCCTGCAACTGGCCATGGAGCTGAATACAGTATGTGCTTTCTTGACATCTTGGGGCAGTTTTATCATGTGCAAAAAAAAATGTTTTGATCCTATGGATATTTGGCTACACAAGAATCTGTATGCAAATTGTGTGCAGCACAAATTTAGGATGATTTAAAGAGCATAAAAATAGCATAATCATGCTGTTGTATTTTATTCTATTATCTGTTAGGAAAAAAGCTGGTGCGAACATAAGAATTAGACCAGATCATGTTTAATCCAGGGCAATGGCAGTAATAGTCCTGATTAACTGTTTTCAACCTGAATCTTGATTCATTTCTATTGGACTATCCATAGTTGGCTTTGCTGTCTCTTGGATGGCCATTAACATATGGAGTACATCACAGCACCATAGTCTAAAACAAACTCACGGCTGTAATAGTATTTTGTAGACTTGTGTGATATGTTATCAATGTGTCACAGACAATGACACAGGAGGAGGGGAGGACCCTGTCTCCAAGAGCTTACAATCTAGGAGGATTGTATTCTCATCCTCATCCAATGTATTTTTAGGTGTTATTATAAAATAGTAACCACCCATGAGCTAGTTCTAGAGCTGGTTAATAGGAGCTGTCCATGGCACTGAAGGTCAAACTGGATGATGTGAACAATGTAAGGTGTTGATAACTATAGTGGCCTTTCTTATTTGCGTTGGAAAACCATTTGGTTGTTCAATGTTGGGGGCATAGCAAACTGCACTGCAAGTAAACAAGGCTGGTCTCCTTCTGAAACTGACCCTTGATCCACTGCAGGTGGGTGCAGCTATGTGCACAAAATGATTCCCGGGGGTGCAGTAGGGACTGTGGTTGAGCTTGCAGCAGAAATTTGCAGTGAACTGCAGGTCTAAAATGGACCTAACTGTCCTGGCTGAAAGTAGCTGTCCATGGTGCTGAAGGAGATACTGGCTGATAGGAATGGGGATTTGGAAAATGTTCTATGAGAACCCAAATTTATCAAATGTTACCAAACTGAGACTAAAGAAAAGAATTACCATCAATCATTAAATCAAAGACAATAAACAATGGCTAATTAATAAAAAAGCAAGCATACAAACCAGTAATGTGTTTAAATTCAGCTATACTGCAGGTCTCCTCATCTCTAAAGCATTAAAGTAAAAAGTTAACGTATTGATAAAAAAATAATATTTATCATTTTAACACAATATATGTCTCAGTGTTATTCTAATAGAATTGAAAAAAGACCTGAGCACCTGAAAGAGAACACTGATGCAGCATCTAGGCTTAGTGGAATATAGGATGCACAGTGCAAAGTACATTAAGAAGGAATGAGAAACAGGAAATATTCTTCACCTAAAGTAACTAAAGAGCAGAGAATATGGAATGAACAGCAAAAAGTACAAAAAGATGGGTTATGGAATAGGAAACACACAGCAATGAGAATGTAAAGAGGTGCTGAGAAATAGGAAATGAACAGTGCTGAGTATGGAAAAGGAGGTTTGATTAGGGAAAACACAGAACAGAGTTAAGAACTAAAGTTCTGTATATTTTGTGTTACATTAAATGGAAGATCTGCTATGAGCCGAAAAGAAAAGCAGGTGAAGTGCAGAGGTTAGTGTTATATGTCTCTAAGGAATTCTGGAGGTACTATATTACAATAATCCTTTCTATGGGTAATGAAGCTGGCACAGGTAATGAATCGGAGTAAAATCATTATAGTAGATAATATTTTGAATCACTTTATAAATAAATAATATTTGCTTAGCGTAGCTGAAAACATAGCTCAGCTGCAGTCACACTGCAACTCTGAAGATGGTTGTGCAGACACTCAGTGCTTCTCTGTGCATTGAAGTCAGTGGCTGCAAAATATGCTTGCCCCACCTTCATTCATTCAATGTACCTTGGGTTGAGAGCAAAGCACAGTAGTCAAGGTCATGGTCTGCTATTACTGTCATCTGCTAGTACAGTGATCGCCAATCTTTTGGGCGTCACGGACCACTTATTTCACAGACTGCGGACTGCACATGCATGGAGAGCCGTGTGCCACTCAAAGGGGAAGAAACTTCCCCCAAAGTGATGTCATGATGCCAGAACCTGCCCACTCTCCTATCACAGGCTCACAAACCGCCCGCTGCCCTCAGCCTGCGAACCGTACGGGAGACATGGTCTACGGCTCTAGCTGGTGCAACCCCCAATGGGATCTTTCTCCTGACCCCACTGGGGAGGGGTCTTTCTTCTGACCCCACTGGGGAGGGGTACTTCTTCTGACCACACTGGGGAGGGGTCCTTCTCCTGACCCCGCTGGGGAGGCGTAACGGCCAGAGCCGCGAACCACCAATATTTTCTTGCGTCCACCAGTTGTGCTAGTAGACCTCAAATGTGGCAGCCCTGGCAAACAGATAGGACAGCAACCCAGACAAAAAAGTTTGGGTTGGAACTTATATGTATAGAAACATTTTTCCAAACCAGGGTTCCCTGAAAATTCTTTTTCTTAAAACCTTGATATTGACCTTGACATTCACATTAGTTTATTAACTTAGCCCAGTGTTTCTCAGCGGGGGTTCCTCCAAAGGTAGCAAGGAGTTCCTTAAACAATGAGAAGTTTATGATTCTCAGGTCAGTTTAACAGATACAGATAATCTTTTTGGATCTTTAAGGGCGACGTTCTTCCCACTACAATCACCAGCAACGACTTTGCTTGTATCCACAATTTACACAATTTCCATACGGGATTTGATTAGAAAATATATGAATCAATTTTTACTCATAATTCTTACATATTCTAAATGTGAAGAATGTGTGCATTGTGTTTAGGTGTATCTTGGGTGAAGATATAAAAAAAACATTTAATATTTTGCAAATGCCAGAAACCAAGCTTACGAGGCCAATTCAGCCATAAATAAATTCTCATCCTAAAAAAGAAGTGCACTGATCCTTAACCCCAATATGGTTTCTTACTTAATAGGATAAAAGTGAACTTTGGAGGTTTATATTATCAATGTTTTCATCCATAAAATCACACCACTTTTCCACTCTGGCCTTTGCAGCTGTAGGTCCCATGTTTGAATTTCAGCCAGGACATTATCTGCTTCGAGTTTGCAGGTTCTCCCCATGTCTGGGTGGGTTTTCTCTGGGTACTCCGGTTTCCTCCCACATTCCAAAAACATGCAGTTAGGTAATTCTCCCCAAAATTGATCTTAGACTGTTTTAATGACATATGACTGAGGTAGGGACATTTGATTGTGAGCCCCTTTGAAGGACAGCTAGTCACATGACTATGAACTTTGTAAAGTACTGCATAATATGTCGGTGATATATAAATACTGTGTAATATTATTAATAGATTCTTAGACTAGAAATGCAGGTAAATCTTGCATTAAAGTGAACTAATAATGGCATTTTAACAATTTTCTATCAACTTTTTATAATGAAAACATTTTTATTTTAATTTTTACACTTTTATTCAACCCTTTAAGGGGAGGACTCCTCTCCTTTCATCTTTAAAGACTAAAGGAGAAACCTACAGTTTCCTGGAATACTTGTGTCACAGATCCCAGGAGGCTGTGGGCCGCTCCTTCTGCACATACCTAAGATCTGGCATCATTAAGGACTTTCCTATAATGTAAGAAAAAAAAGTGCTCCACTCCATGCATGCAGGAAGACATGTCACCCAATATTGCACCTCTGCAATGCAATTTTGGGTGCCTTGGAGAGGAACCCAGAAGAAAGAAGAAAAAGATGGCCCACTGTTTCATCCAGCGCTGGAAAGAAGAGAGAAGCCGAGATGACATGGAACTCACTGAGCTCGGTTTGTGGAGGGATCAAGGGGTTTTCACTAGTAAAGGAAAGTCATGGTACAGGCTATTTTATGTTACAATTTGAGTGACAATACAATCTGAATTCCAGTATGTTCCTTGCAGGGCCGCCATTGTGGGGGGACAAGGGGTATTTCTATAAGTAACCAGGCAGGAGACTGAATTTTGTTTGATAAATAAACTGCGTGAGAATTTTGATTTCCTAACAAAATATATTAAAATACAACTCAACCTAAATGTAAAAAAACAGCTCTTTAGTGCAGAAGGGACAGGCAATGTCTTTTCTGCAACAGAATAACCTTACCTGCCTCTTTGCAATTATTAAAGGAAACCCGCCATGTTCCAGCAGTGGAATTTTCACCCAGTCCTCTTCTAGATTCTAAATCTTTCGTCATTTTGTTTGACCTGGCCAGTGTTTTATTCATTATTGCAGAATTGGTAACAGGCAGGTAAGTTTGTTTTATTCATTATTGCAGAATTGGGAACAGGCAGGTAAGTTTGTTTTATTCATTATTGTGGAATTGGGAACAGGCAGGTAAGTTTGTTTTATTTAAATATTGCGGAATTGGGAACAGGCAGGTAAGTTTGTTTTATTCTTTATTGCAGGGGACAAGTTACTGTATGTCCCCACTGCAATACATTGCAATAAGTTGCCTTGCTCACAATTTAAAAAAAAAATAGTTTAGTTTTTTATAGGTTAAAAAAAGGATAAATTAATGCACAAGCTGCTTATAGAATAAAGATGAATTTTCCTTATCTTGATGTATAATCTATTGTCATTCGGAAGGTTTCATGCATACTGTGAGAGAGAGGAATGCGCATAAGCTCCGGTCTGATAATTGAAGGTTCAGCATTCTGAAAAGTCTATTTAAGGCATAGTTTCAACTTTAACTGTCATTCTTGGATTAGAAGGTATCTCCTTGTAATCCAGCATGTCAAATTCTCATGCTAATCACTTACTATTTATTCTCTCTCCTAATAAATGGTAATATTAACGCTCTGGGGGAAATTACAAGTGATATGAGATAACAGAGATTAAAAGTAAAGTTGTCACCGCTGAATGAACATTTTTTCTAAATGTTAACATAGACTGCTGCCAGACATTTAGACTTAAACTCTATGTACAGCTATTTTTTGATAGCAAAGGGAAAGAATAAAACTCCATTTTCTTTTGGCAGTCTGAGCACTAAAAGGGAGATTTCATTTCCAATCTTGAAGACACAACCAGAATCAAGATGGAGAACTTGGGCGTTCATCAATCTCAGATAAGGAGTTTAGGTGACATCTAAAATAACTAACTGCTAAGCTAGATACATTAAGACATAATATTAGTAGTTATGGAAGTATATAGTTATAGTGGAACTAAAGCATTGGGACTCATCTTTCCTTGTTCCATCGTAGCGTCCCACCATCTTCCTTTCTTCTTCTTCTTCCTCCATCCTCTTCAGTGTCAAAGTCTGAGAAAGAAAAAGCTTGCAAATGAAAATTAGCTTAACTGAAGTGATGGTGGTCACTTTTTACTCTCAGAGTGGTGATGGTGGGAATATGGAGTTATGGTTGGCACACAACCTTTTTTGCCTTTCTTCTTTCGCTTGTCCTTTTGTTATTACTACAACAGGAACAGGATGGCTTTGGATCCCTGTTTTTGCTATCCAGTGTGATATTGATTTCCTGATTCGACTCTACAGGTAGTCCCCAGGTTACCAACTTCCAACATACAGAGGACTCCTAGATACGAACATGGCTCTCCTGCTTCCTCTGTGCAGGACCGAGGCTTGGAGAGGGCATTTTGCATGACTTGCAGAAGAAATCTTTTGCTAAACACAGGTGAGACTCATCTCTTCTGCAAGCTCTTGTAACTCTTTAATGACCAAGACAAACTATTAAAATTGTTTCTTTTTGCATATCAAAACACAGCTTGCTCCACAAGTTTAATAATGTTTAGGCTTCAGAAATATTTTTTTTGCTTTGTTTGTGATTAGCTTTCAGTGAGGTTTTTTTACAGTAACTGACACCATGCTGCCTATTATTATGTTGAGACAAACATCTGCCCTAATTGCATTTATTAAAATAATGTACCTGTTCCGACTTATACGACATACGAATTGAACTTAAGAACAAACCTACAGTCCCTATCTCGTATGTAACCGTGGGACTACCTGTATATAGAAGTACACAGGAGTCCTCCTCAAACATGTTTTGGAGGGTATGTATTTACTAGGGGTTATATAAGTGACATAGGTAGGCAAATTCGGTCCTGAAGAAGCAGCCAAGGTGTGGTCACTCTAAGCATAAAGTGAACATGGTTTTACATTCCTATGGGCTCTATAACAAATTTGATTGTTCTCATCCCAATGTAAAGCTAAATATTGCTTTATTTTCTGAGTTTTTTCTATACTATTTATATTGCTTATTGGTATGCTAGTGGTTCTATCTTCCATGAACTACGTATTATTTTCATCCCATGTTTAATATCTTCATATGTGGGATTTCCCATATTAAAGCGGAACTAAAGTGGCCCTTTTAAGAAACCAGGCAGGTCATTACTGTAGAAATAGACAGCTGATGTTTCTTCTATAGTAATCCCTCCTACATGCCTGATTGCTCCGGGTATCTAGCAGAAATCTGTGCATACTCATCTTTGTATGCCAGGATTTCTGGAAATCCCTATTTCCCTTCTGTATTAATTTAGGAATACAGCATGTACTTTATTCCAGCCTGGCCAATCAAGATGGTCAAAGATTGTCTGCAGGAAGAGAACAAAGAAGAAGAACAGAGACATGTTAGTTTCACAGTTTTAGTTGCACTTTTAAAAACTGTTTCTCAGTTTAAGCTGGTTTATATGATTTATAGCATTTTCTTGATGACATTGACGATTTTTTTTTTCTTTCTGATTAGCCCCCTCTGTTTTATCAATGCCCATAACCATACTGGTATCCGGTTCTTTAAAATTTCTTCTACTTCTTTGTACAGCCTTTTTTAGAAAACAGTCACAGATACCTGAATAAGATACTTGCCTTAGCACTGGGTTTACTAAAACTGTCTTTTATTCTGTCTTTTATAACTGTAATTTATTCTGCATTTACTTTACCTATGCAAACATATTATAAGCTGAACAGGACGTTCAGTAAAAAACTTTCCCCTGTAGTGGGGTTTGACCTAAACTGCAAATAATTCAGTTCTCATTTATGTCTAGGGGTCTTTTAAATTGTACTTTCTCTTACCTTTTTCCATATCCCTCCACAGATACTCCATAGCCTGTTGCATTAACTGATTCATGCTGGGGCAGCAGTCCCTGGTGTCATCCCCACAATGCAAAAACGGGAGCCCTGCGTTTAAGGCGAAAAGTTAAGTGCTGGCTTGTAACTTGATGCTGGGCTGCACAGGTTAGCACTCTCGTCTTTGCAGCTCTTGGTCCCAGGTTCGAATGTTGGCCAGAACATTATCTGCATGGAGTTTGCAGGTTCTCCTCGTGTCTGCGTATGGTTCCTCCAGGTACATTGGTTTCCTCCCACATTCCAAAAACATGCAGTTAGAATAATTAATTACATCCCCAAAAAATTGATGTTAGGCTGTATTAAAGACATATGACTATGGTACAGACATTAGATTGTGAACCCCTTTGAGGGACCACTAATGACATGACTATGGATGTTGTACAGCGCTGTGTAATATGATGGTGCTATAGAAATACTGTATAATAATTTGCAAATATATTAGAGAAAATCAGAAATGTTGATTTTAATTCTAAGTTAAACCCTTCCTTAAACTTAGTGGCTGGAAGTGCTGGAAGCTCTTCTCTATCATCCATTTATACTGTATATACAACTTTTGCCAGTTCAATGTTGGTGACAGGGACTCTTAAGCAGGGAATCTAAATTCAGTATATGAAGCAAAGGTTGAAAGGTTACTGCTCTGCTGCAGGCTGCAGTGTAGTAATGTGGACAGGATTATAGTGACATTATTATATTAGTAATGGTTGTTATATAAATTTTATAATCAGCATTTAGACCAGGTACCTATAGGTAAATTTCATAGTTACCTTACTAAGATGACCAAATTATTTTTCCAATTATAGATGATAGTACAATTCCAGAGGCAGGAGAAGTAAAACCTAACAAGAATCTTGGCATGTCTTGTATTACTAAGGTCAGAGGTCGGATCCTTCAGTAGCTAATACATTGACCTATGTTATTTGGGGATTTATAGGGCCAATCTCATGGGAGGAAAATACTTACCTACAAGAATTAAAAGCTTCCAGCACAGAGCTGGCCCTATAGGTCACTGTCATATTAAATCACTAGTTAGGTGGCAAATTGCCATGAAATAATGTCTGTGTATTTTTA
>NC_092867.1:15261472-15270422 GCF_032062135.1 Pyxicephalus adspersus | reverse complement strand
CTACTCTTTTCAGATGCCATGGGCACTGGTAAATATAAGGTTCCATGTATGGCAGAATATATCACGCTCAAGCTATCACTGCAACTAAACCTATTTTCATGGTTCGAGTTCTTCTTTCACATTTGGGTGGAAAGAATGTTTTCCTCCACCACCTGTTTTTAAAGGGTTCTGGTGGAACTCAAGTCTTCCAATTTTGTGCACCAAATATGAAAACCATACCTGCTGCTAATCTTGATACCCTGGTAATACTTAGGACAATATCAGAAGACAGATATAACAAGTAGAGAAGTACAGCTTCTTATTTCATACCCTAGTGTTTGGAACAAAACTACACAGGGTTCAGGTAAAGGGATCAACCTGGATAACTTCATCATGGGCAGCATGGTGGCTCAGTGGTTAGCACTCTGGCCTTTGCAGCACTAGGTCCTGCAAAGGCCACTATCTGCATGGAGTTTGCAGGTTCTCCCCATGTCTGCGTGGGTTTCCTCCAGGTACTCTGGTTTCCTCCCAAAAACATGCAATTAGGTTAATTGGCTTCCCCCTAAATTGACCTTAGACTACATTAACCACATATGACTATAGTAGGGACATAGATTGTGAGCTCCTTTGAGGGACAGTTAGTGACAGGACTATGGACTTTGTACAGTGTTGCGTAATATGATGGCGCTATATAAATACTGTGTAATAATAATATACCAAGTAACAACCAGGTCTTTTTTTGTGTTTTTTATATACGATATCTTATTTCAGTTTATTATGGAAGGTTTCAGGTAAAGTGATCCACCTGGATAACTTAAAGTCTTCCTATACCAAGTAACAACCAGGTCTTTTGTGTTTTATTTAAGATTTCTTATTTCAACCTATTACGCATTACTTATTTTCCGGGCGATTTTGACATTGTAAATAGGTTTTAATTCTGAGATCTTCTGAGATATTTTAGTACATCCACACATATTATATATGTGGTCCCAGGCATATAAATGTGAAGGAGTGTGGGTTAAATGAAGGCTATGCTTGGCCACTACAAGATAGCCCAGTCTTTCCAGGAACTGTGAGATAGAAATGTTATCCCTGCCAAAGCAACTAAAATCCATGTAAAGATTCAGTAGCACCCACTTCCTTGTAGAAGTAGTTAAAATAATTTTGGTCATAGAGTACTTAGCAACCAACAGGTTTAATGTGGGGCTAAGAAAAACAGTAAGCTTTATTTATTATTCCTTATTTCACAATATTCCTCTTTTAATTATTTATTTATTATAAGGGTTTAAAAAGTAGTTATATGATGTTCTAAACTAGTTTCCAGCAGAGTAGACTGGATTAGCAGAGAATATGGTATAAAATAGGCATTGCTCAGTAATCAGGGCTGCTGCTTTGTCCTCCAAGGTAATGGCATGTACCAGGAGCTCAATCGATGGGCTCAGCTCCCTTGATCATATTTTTAATCTGTGATATTGACAAGTAGTGTGTTTATACATTTAATTACCTGTTTGTTTCCAAGATCCAGACTGAAAATGATTTCCAATTTTTATGAAGAGCCAACAATCATCAAAAAATGAAAAATGAGATGCTATAACATGCACGGTTAAATGGTTGGGGATGGCTCATTTCACTGTTGTCTCAGAAATAAAGTATAGGTATAGAGAAATATTTTTAAATTAAGTACAACAAACAGGCACTGGCCTGTTTGCATAGAATATTGAACCATCTTTTAATGAATGTACACCGGTGTTTTATAGGTAAAGTTGTGGGTTTTGGTACACTAGGAAAAAAGTTATTACAATTACAAGTCAGCTCATTTGGCCAGTATGTTGCCTAAAAAGCAGGTAGCCAGTGGAAAATACTTTTCCTACTTTTTAGCTGGGCCCTCCACAGTAACCACTCTGATGTTTTTGGGTGGTTACTGAAGATTTGGATCACAATACAGCAGCTGCCACCCGTCTACAATTTCCTCCCACCCGGTTTGAAGACTGCATTTGACTTCATAGCTAGGAAATAAAGTATGGTATAGACATCCTTTTCTAATCTTTTAGCCCCTAAGGAACCCAATGCTATTTGGCCAGGGGTAAGAATGCACCCCATACATTTGTGGTCAGGATATCCCTGTAAATACCCCTTGGTTTCAAGCAGCTGGATTCATCAATATGTTTTGGCCCCAAAATGATGCAAGCACCATCTTATAGGAGATCAATCAGCTACAGCTCAAGGAACTCCTGGCAGCTTCCAAAGGGACCCTTGGCTTCCACAGAACCCTGGCTGATGTAGAATGAGAAACATACTCATAGTTTTCCAGTTCTGTTGCTTGTAAAGACTATTAGCAAAAAAAGTATTTTTCTTTTGTCACGAACCTGCTTGTGTAAGATTTCCTCAATTTTCAGTTTTCAGCACCAGTCCCCACCAGACCCTCAATCTAACACCGCAGTCTTCACCTATAGCCAGCCCCCGCTTAGCCTCGGGAGACTGATTGCGTCTCCCAGCACACAGTTACCCCCAGGACTTACTGTGCAAGGTATGGTGTCTGGGGATGGGCGGGCAGCTGGCCAGGAGCCCACAGATATAGGCAGGGTCAGCAACAATAAATCAGACGAAAACACACTCCAGCACAGATTAGCCCAACTATACGCTACAACAGGCACTGGTGACTGGGACCACCTTCTAACATTGAAGGAAAAATCTTGTATATCAAAGGTGGGGTGCATTCTGACTGCATACTTGTATGCATTCTTGCATTCTTGCTTCATGCTAAAATAAAAGCTAACCCAACATACTGTTACAGTAGCAGTCTACAAATCTGAATTGCACCACATGTACATGCACTGCATTAAAAATTCATTTTGATTGTGTCCTGATTTTGTCCTATTGCTATGCAATAAAAAAATGATATTCATTAATAATGCACTGTAACAGCCGAGAGAAACATGTCATTGTAATTGAAAAAATAATAGCCTTACGTTGGGCTTTAACTTTTTTCCTGCCATCAAATCAACACACATCCGAAATATATGTCCCTATACCACAATAAAAAACACATGAAAATGTAAAGAAACTGTCTATAGATGGCCAGCAAGGAGGTTCTACTGTACTCCTATTTGCACAAAAGATGAGTATCATTCATCGATTCATTCATCGCAGCTGTGCAAACACTACAGAATGTGCAATCAATCCAGCAGGGCAAAGTAAGAAGTAAGCTTTTCCTGGCAGTGGTTATTTCAAATTAAAAGTGCAGAATGCAAATTCCTGACAGTGCTGATGGTCTCTGCATCATTTCAGTATGAAAGTCGATGGTAAACACTCCTATCATGTCAGGCAGGTAGAGGTATTTCTAGAGATGCCTTCCCATCATCTGACAGGTTGGCAGGCCTATGGTAATGTTTTCGTAGGCCAGGGAAACTGTCATGTAACCCTTTGACTTGTTGCCAATAAACAACTAACCGGCACTAACTTAAGCGTAATTAAATGTTCAGAGGTTCATATTATGCAGCCTAAGAGGGAAAAACAATATTTATTCATACAAAGAGCGCACCTTGGCTGAGAACCAAAGCTGAAAATAGAATATTGAAAATGATACTTGCATTGGGGTTCCCTTTGCATTGTATAGATTAAAAATGTTTTGCTCTTTATTAAAACAGGTTTGTAGCATCCAGTCCCAAAAACCACTTCTTTTTGGGACTTTTCAGGCACTTTAATGATATTATCATCATTGTACATCTGCATTGTAAAGGAGGATGCTGGAAGTCAACTGGGCATTGGAGAGAAGAGAAGAGTATTGGCTGCTGTGGGAGCAAGGGTAGGGGAAGTAGAGTTGCTTACTAGGTGGTAACCTGGTTAAAAAGCATTCAACCCTTGCAGTGCATAGTTTTAACATTTCCCTAGACTTCAGGATCAACTTCAAATTTGAATCCAGCTAGCGCTCTGGTCACATACAAAGTGTTTTCCAATGACATGGGAACTGGAGGACAGTGCTATTAAGGTGGTGAATATGAGAGAGGTGACTATGAGGTAGGTGATTTTGAGAGCATAAATCCATAGACATAATCTAGAGGTAATAATACCATGCCTTTGGCTGATTTTAAAGCTCTTCTAGACTAGACAAGATAGATTATCATGTGATGCAGCAAGCCTTGAATTAATTTCTTAAAAAAATCATTTGCAGTTAACATTTGCGTTTCTGGACCAGATCCCTTCCAGGTTTGTTGGATCACTCAGGCTCCCCCATGATAGTCTATTTTGTCCTGTCTTGGGGAGCTTTACAAAATCAGACCCATTGAGTGATTTTGTTGAAAAATACTTTTTTCTTTATTAAGAAGGTTAATTCCTATTTCTTATAGATACATTTAGGACATTACTCCGACCAACACACTAAATTTAGAGCATGTGGTGATCTTAATGCCAATTACAGTTCATAGCACCCCTTGCCCCCTCGAATAACCCCTTGTTCCCTTTTCTAGGTGTCTTTCCCTGCCCTCATTGATGGCAGAATGTTGCAGAGAACAGAAGAGTAATATATATGATAGAGACAAACACATCCAAGTTCTAGACAGGTGTAAGGGCTCTAGTCAACACCAGTTCTCACCAGACACCAGTCTCCCAATTTAACACCGCAGTCTTCACCTATAGTAAGCCCCCACTCCCAGTACACAGTTGCCCCCAGGACTTACTACGCAAGCGATGGTGTCTGGGAATGGGCTGGCAGCAAGCCAGGAGCCCACAGATAAAGCAGTCCTAAAATTCCAACAGAGACAAGTCCAGAAAACAGAGCAGAGGTCATACACAGAATATCCGTCCACCATACGAACTTCACTAGGACAAAACACAAGCAGAGTCGGGGTCACAGGCAAAGGTCCGTCCAGGCAGCATAAACTGGCAAAGTCCGAAACAGGCAAGGTCAGCAACAGTAAATCAGATGATAAATCTCCAGCACAGATTAGCCCAGCTATACGCTACAACAGGCATTGGTGACTGGGAGCAGAGATGCTATAAAGCCCCACTACCCAATGGCAGTGCAGAGTCAGGAGCCAATTGCTTCTGAAATCCCCTTCAGCTGTGCACAGCCTCACAGAGTGGTGCTGGGGATGCCAAAAAAACATCAGGCTGCACGGCTACAGGGAAGCAGGGGCTGCTGCTATCTTAGTTTTCCTGGCTGCTGCAAATGACATTGCTGGACAGAATAAACATTATTTTATACTGCGATGGCGCACAGCATGGAGTCGCCGGACAGATGAGCATCTCCTACAAACAGGTAAATGGATCAATGTTTAGCAATAGCAGGCTGAGGATCAGGATAAGCAGATATATTCTAGTTATTACTATAGCCAAAATAATACATAGAAAGAATCCAACACACAACTTTGCGGCTAGCTGTTGTGTTCTAGCTATACAAGCACATCTATAGTTATATTGTCATCTGGAAGTCAGCCACAGATGCCTCTCTATCTAGGCCAAGAACAAACAGCCAAACCTGTTGATGAGATATAAACATGCATTTATGGCCTCAATTAGGGGATCACTAATGAGATAAGATGGGCACCCAAGAGACCTGAGCTGGGTGCTGATTTAGTAATAATCAGAAGAGGGTAAAAGTACAAGATTAAACATGAAATGTACTCCATGGGTGACCATAACCATTGCCACCACCAAATCCATCTGACATAGATTGATATGTATGTATACTCTTTAATGCCCAATATTCCATGATATGACATAAGTATGAAATAAGCTGTCAAAAATTCATACATCTTTTTTTCCCTTAGAACATTTTTACACCCTTCTGGGTTAATTGGCAAAAATAACTCCAGCAATATAGCTCAGGAGTGTTGAGTGATTGAATCATTGGCAGAGTACATTTGATAAATTTGCTCATCTGTAAGATTCAGCAATAAGCATATGTTAAAACAAAATCATTTCAGATAAAAATTGGCATATATGTAACATACTGTCATTTTAATTCTGGCATTCATCCAGCTAGGTCTGGCCTCTTGACTTTAAACAAGTGTCTTATAAAAAGTGAATTGCGTACAGAAGTTATCCACTTCAACCTGGCCACATGCATCTTTTATAACTGTTTAGTGTTACAGGCTTTCAGTAACCCCATTGTGAATCCACGGCGTACATTTTTAATTATATCTTGGCTGCATTTATACGGGGCTCACCTTACATCAAGACTCAGTTTTCTTCTACTTAAAAGGGCTTCAAGCTGAGGTCATATGTTAGCAAACAGATATCGGTTTAAGCTAATGTTCCTGAAATAACGTTTTGTTGTCTTTTTTTTTGTTAAACACATTTTAATATATATATTTTTAATATATATTAATCTATATTTTTACTTCAGCTTTTGTGCTGGAATGGTTAGAACTAGAACACGTTTAAAATGTAGTCTGTGGCGATATTTAGAAAATAAAAATGTATGTTTTTTTATTTCTTATCTGTCCCAAACCCACCACCAGTCCCCCACAAATGAATACAGGCTACAAATAAATCCTGGCAGAGGTTCTGAACCTTCTTTACAGTAGAAGGAAATACATTTTTATTGTTGCCTAATTGTGAGTATTTCTTTCCAATTCCTGTTCGGTCCCACTCCTAAAAAAATAAGAAAGTGGAGAGATTTTCTCTAACATTCTGCTCTGTCAAGTGAACAGAAATAAAAGAAAACGGTCCCAAATGGGGCAATATTCATGGCCCAATTCATAAATACATAGAGGTCTATTCTTAAAGCAGTACATCTAATATTCACTGAAACATTCCCTGCTGGGGAATTACTGCCATTAAAACGCATGTACCTGAAAGATTTGGGAATATTTCAGATTGTCAAATTCACTGCTTGGTCTATTTTAGGACCCTGAACAGGGCCTCAATACATTACCAATACCTATATTTAACCTAATAGGAAAAAGATGGGTAGAATACTGAAAACTGCCTCCCTAGTGGGGCACCATCCATCCTCCACCCCTTTCACCAAACGCCCTTTCTCTTTTTTCTCACCATTTTTTCTTTACCCTATTCTTTTTTATTTCTTGCTTTGTCTTTCAATATTTCTTTAATCCATAAGACTTTATTGATGACATACCTGTTTGACTTTAAAAGATAAACCTAAATGAACTCTTCTGCAAAAGGCAAGGTTTTAGACAAAATAGTGCCCTGGGCAAAAAGGTGAGGTCCCAAAAGCAATGAATTCCAGTTCTTCTTGTTAGTTGGGGCCCTGAAGCATCTTGGGTAATTCTCCAGTTTGCCTCCCTCCCCATTCTCAGATCAGCCCTAGCAAGACAACTGCAGGTCTTCAGATAGAACTTTCTCTCTAGGATGAACAATGACCAGCATGGTAGTGACATCATGGAATATCACTCACTAGCAGTACTTTAGATCTCACATTGCAGATATACAGCTATGAGCCTCAAAACACAAGAAGAGTTATTTTTAGGAGGACTTTTAGACAAAGGTAAATCTTCCAAGCCACTGATTGGACACTATATATTATTCAATATAAAGCAAAGTTCCGCTTTAAACCAGACATATTGTCTAAAATCCACAGTCACTTGAGTGTCAACACAACATAACCAACATATATCACATTGGGAGTGATTTATCAAAGCTATCCAAGGCTATAGATGATAGACTATCATGCGTGAATCAGCAAAACTGAAATGGATCTGATCCAAGATTAAAAGGTTTTACCATATAATAGCAAATAAGTATTAGAAATCCGTTCCAGGTGTGTTGGACCACCCAGGTTCACCCATGATAGTCTATTTTCTTAGTCTATTAGTCTTTCCTAGACATGCGCAAGCTTTCAGCGAAGTGGATGACGAAATGGTTGAACAGTGTTCAGAAGAAGGAACGAGTTGAAGCATTCAAAGCCCTTTTGGCCCAATTTGAAGCTGGTTAGGTTAGTGACTAAGGATGAAACCTGGCTCTACATCTAATATCCTGAAACCAAGGAACAGTCCACGGAATGGCGCCACAGCGGGTTCCAATGGCCGATTCCGAACCCAGAAATCGGCCAAAAAAGTTATGGCATCCGTTTTCTGGGACAAAGACGGTCTGTTGGTGGACTACCTACACAAGGGTTCTAGTATCACCGGACAGCAATATGCTAACCTCCTGGAAAAGTTGACCAAAGGCGTCCTTTTTTTGCAGGACAATGCACCTGCACACATGTCGAACGTTGTGGCTGCCAAATTGAACACCCTGGGTTTCCAATATGTCCACCATCCCCCCTTCGGACTATTATCTGTTCCCGAATTTGAAGAAACACCTGAAGGAGCAACATTTTGAGGACATTTCTGCCGTCAAAGATGCTGCTGAGAGCTGGTTTGCGGCCGAACTAAAGGACTTTTATTTGAACGGTCTAGAAAAGCTGCAACTACACTGTACCAAGTGAATCAGTCTCAGGAAGAATATGTTGAATAAATATGGTATTTCATAACTCTGGCTCTCTTTTTTCTGGGCAAAGCCAGGAACTTCCCAGCACCCCCTCGTATACTGGGTTAGGCAAAATCCTAAAGTCAGAGAGAGCTAAAAAAAAAAGCATTTTTGGAAGAAATAAAAAGCATTTTCCCTTTTAACTTTAAATCCAGCAAAAAACAAAAAGTTTTGGATAGAGTTTAGAATGTCTTAGAGACCTTTTGAGGTTTTTACTGCTATCCAGGGTCTGTTAGAGAGGGGATCTCTCAATTTTTATCTTGTCGATAACAATTCACAGACATGATCTACAAGGGGTTCTATTTTTCTCTTATTCAATAAAAACAAATACAAAAAACACTTCAGTAGCTTCCCAGCATTAGTACCAGCCTGTCTTTCTGTATTGCTGAACAAAGTGGGAAAAAAAATGTTAGAATTCCTAAAAGTCCAATCACAGAAGGCAAAGTCCAATCACAGAAGGCAATGCAGAGGGCTGGTCAGTTATTTTTTCCAGTCTGACTTTACCTTCTGCAATTTACCGGTAATTATAATATTTTTT
>NC_092867.1:15226887-15261373 GCF_032062135.1 Pyxicephalus adspersus | reverse complement strand
ATTAAAGCTTATGGACTTTTCATTTATTATTAAAGTTAAAAAAAATGTAATTTCTTCGATTAAAATATTAATGCAGCAAATGAGAAAGTGTGAGGGTAGGTTTTAAAACTAGGCAACAGAAGAGAAATTGGCTATGTAATTCTAATCAGTAGAGGGTTATGTAATTGAAGGTGGTCAAATAAATTTATTGTAGATGGTTCTAAGATACAGAATATGTATCATCTCTTGTGTTTTTATTATTTTGTGTTTCTTGCTTCCACTGGCTGTATGGAGTGAAGTCTCAATGGCTGAGTTGTGGAAACAAAGCAGTAACTTTACAAAGTAAATAACTTTCAGGTCATCCCCAGTTCATAGTACATTAGCCTGGTGGTCAATAGGATGAATGCCTCTTATAGTGTTGGCCTTTGGAAAAAGTGCCAACCCTATAGATAGCCAAATAGATAATTGGTGTCAAGGTACAAATTGCTTAATGCCCATAGATACCCAGTTGTGATACACTGAAATAAAGAATCATATGTTTTAGATGTGGATGCAGAATTGTACATATTACCCATGTATTGGTAAAGGTCCTTCCATACCCAATAGTGTGCTTTTTGAACAGACATTTTCTTGGCCCCAGGCGCTGTAGTACTGTTGGATACATCACCAGTGTGATCTGGATACAGTAAACCCGTCGCAGTCCCGGTCTATCCCCATCTTTCTTGACCATGTTAACATCGAGGATCCCTTGTAATAACTTTTCTGTCTCAGGGAACTCCTGCACAATAACTAAATCCACAGTTCACAACACATTATCCCGGTGGTCAGTGGGCAGAATTCATCTTACAATGCTGGCCATTGGTAAAAACGTCACCCTTACAGCAAAAAAAAAAAACATTGTTACCTAAACTGACCCATGAGGCCCAATTTAGTTTGCTCAAGTAACCCCTTTTAACCTCTGGAGGAACCATAGGGATCCACGCAACCCTGGATGAGAAATATTGGTCTTTTCAGTGAATGATTACATTAATAAGCACTTACTATTCAGTCCCTAATTAAATTTAAAAAATTACATTTTATTGAAAAAATTGTTTACAACTAAGCCAATAATGAATACAATTTTAAAAAGTTTTAAAAGTTCTGCTTCTAATAAATAAAGAAACCTCCAGTGTAAACCGTTAAATAATTGTATATGAATCTATTGGATGTAGAATATTTTTCAGCTAGAGGCAAGGAACTTTAAAGTGGGACTTTGAGAAAGAGGTGAGTTCAGAACAAAAACCTCAGTGACATTTATTTGAATCTATCAGCAATTCTCGTTTGGGTTTTATCACACACATGAAAATTATTTATGACTAGCATAGCAGTTATTGAAAGCCAGACAATGATTTATCTGCGACCAGTAAAAAAAATAACGATTAGCAATTTGTCATTAAAAATGTTGTTTTGTATCTGCATGAAGGTTTAATTGAAAATTAGGCAAGCTACAAAATTATGCTGAGATGGGGAGTTTATAGATAACCTTTTGACTCTCTGGGAATTTGTTCCTGGACAAAGAGAAGCTTCATTACAAGGAAGTTTTTTTTCCATATGTCTTCTGTGGCAGAGCTAATTCAATCTGCTTGATTTCCTTTTTCTAAAGTTGGGGAAAGTTAAAGTGGGGAATCCAAAAGTATTGCATTCCAGCTTCCTGCACCCCTGGCATTATATCATCGGGGGCCCTGAACAAAGTAGAAGTCCTTGGATATTATCTAGTTTGTGCTATATGAGAAACCAGCTCTATCTAAAATGGAAATTCAAGCAAACAGCTAAATGCACAGTTTAATATATATCTGCAAATGCCAAATGATTAACATGGGGGAACCCTTGAAATAACCTTTAGGTCTTTAAGGAGCCTCTTCTATATTTACTACACCCACAGCTCCCAGTACATTATTGTGATGGTTGGAAGGAATAATGCCACTTACATTGTGGGAAGAACGTCACCCCTACATGTAGACAAGATCATTTTTGTTAGTTAAACTGACCTAAAATGCACAAAATGCTTATTGCTTAACAAAACACCAACAATTTCTGGTGGAACCAAATGTCAAGATGAAGTTGCTGCAACCACGTGTTGTACATTTTTAGGGAAAAGGGGGGAAAATTATCATGGAAGCCTGTAGTAGATGATTTATTGGGATCTATCCTCATAGCAGGCAGAATCATAGAGCCTTTATTATAGGACCCCAAGATTCAGTCTCAAAGGAGCTGGTAATGGATTTAATGCAAGGTTTTCTGCCCTAGAATGGCGGCACAAATGGTGAACACACTTATATTAAGCCTGATGGTTCCTCAGAAGGCTCTAAATTAGATCAAAGTTTCTTGACCTTTTAAACATGGGGGAACCCCTTAAAATACTATTCAGGCCTTCAGGGAACCCCTGCTATAATTGCTGTATATACGACCCACACTATCTTAGAGTTATGTCAGTTGGAAGAATGCCTTACATTTGTGGCTATTGGGAAAGATAATGCCCCAATAGTCAAAAAAGATCATTGGTCTCAGTTAATCTGACCTGAGACCTTGTTCAACGAGCTGATAGCAACCACTGATGGAACTTTAGGGTTCCATGGAACCCTGTTTGAGAAACACAGATTTAGGTGGTCATAGTCTTAGTTCTCAACCTTAAAAGGTAATTGATTTTGGATGCCATTATAATGGCAAAAAAATATGCAAATAGGAAGCATTTGGAGAATAAAATATATTTTACTGGTTTATCTCCCTAGGTCTCCAAACAATTTGCATAATGCTTTAAGAACTAAACAGGAGTCATGTCACCAGATGCTAAATGAGCTTACTTTTTCACTTTTTACTTATGCTTGGTACACTTGGATTGCTATATGTTCCTGCATTACCCTCATCTGTGATTGTATTACAAAGTATTGTAACCATCAGCAAGTCTACAGGATTTAAAAATGAGTGGAAATATATGTAAATAGCCTAACAACAAGCTCTAATAAGTGAGCTGAACATATTTGGCAATAATGCTAACAGCCTCCTGAGAGTCTTTAAATATTTTGCCTATACAAACTTTTTTAAATTGTTTGCTTTTATCTTTTTCTTTGCCGTGATATTTATGATGACCAATTAATTTACTTTGCACATTTATAGCTTTTGGGTCAATATCTGCAAATACACTTTGCTTAATTACTCGTTCATGTGTTTATTTTCTATGCAAATCTCTAAAGGAATAAAAGATAACTACGTAGCCCCCTGGCAACTATAAATAGCTGTTAGCGTTCCTTCCTGGTATATCAGCATTTATGCCTCTGCTTGGCTGCTGTTAAACAATGCTGAAATTACATATCTTTTCCAGGTCTTTTTTTTTTTTTCTTAGGTTGTTCAGTTCTACAAAGGCATCTTTATAAAGGACAGCTATCAGCATTTCCAATCATAGAAGAAAGTAAAAGATTACAAGAAAAAACTTCAGTGAAGCTATTACCCCCTCCAGGAAAACCTCATAAGGATTTTATCAAACTTCATTGGAAATTTGTACATGTTCAAATTCTGAAATAATACATAGAGACCCTTCAATATTCTACTTTCAAAATTACCTAAGTAATCTCAGTCACAACAAAAAAAAATGGTTCTGACATTCCTTAAAAACAGATACCCAATCACTAAAAACAACTATTTAATTTGTAGTTATTCTTATGGAATGCAGCTTTAATAAGCCTATTCTGATGGTCCTTGTAAGGGGTGTCAACTGACCACCCCCAATGGCTGGCACCACTGAAGTTGCTATTCCAGCCAGTCCCCAACAGTCCATTTACAGTAAAATCACTACTGCAACTTCTTTTACTGAATTCTTAATTAGCAATTACTGCTGGATACCCAAAAGAAATGGTCCAGGTCAAGCAAGCAGTGAACATGGAAAATCCGAGGAAGAACTCATATTCAGGATTTCACATGAATATGAATATAGGTGAGTAAGTGAGTAAGGGCAATATTCAAAATTTTCCAGTGAATAGGTAGAGGAGATGGGGCACATGCATGGTCCACTATCATTGACCAGACCGGGGCAATGATGTGCAGAACATGTTGGAGCATGTGCATATAGATGGGAAGTGGACAAAAGAAGCTGATACAACAAAACAAGGTAAATATTTTTTTTCATGCGGTTCTTTAAAAAATAAAATGTTATTACGTTAGGGTTTAAATTAGTAAGGACACGTCAAAAGCATCTCATGACTAAGCAAATTACCAATTGTGGGGTGTGTAATTTGGTTATACAATGTATGAATCTGGACAATTTATAAATTGTGGGACTCCTCAAAGATCACACAGATTTAAATAGAAACATCCAAAGCAACCATAGCGTGATTTATTGACCATCTTCCTGATTTAAGATAGGCTAAAACATTAATTACCGAATTACTACCCCTTTACTTTTGCTTTTTGGAAATTTGGATATAAGCTGAGCATTCTTCCCACTGTCTACAATAGAAGATGTATTCTCCCCCCTGATCCCCTCTTCCCATTGACCACCAATGTATGGAGCATCCTTCCCATTTACCACCAATATAAGGAGCTTGCCTTGTACTGACTAGTGTCATATTTGGATCCTCTGACTGACTTTTCCAATGATTACCAATGTAATATTAAAGTTAGATATAGTAATATTGCTCCCTGCTACTGGAAAGTTATTTCAATGGTTGCAACTATTTAATAAGTAGAAAAAGGCTTCAAAGTTTTATCTACATAAAATAGATAAATTCTGCTCTGCACATTTTAATTTGATTCCATTTCTACTTAAATGTCTTTCATTGCTTTTTCTTCATATTCATTCCTTTCTTGCTAAGAACCCCCAACACACTTACATGACACAAAGGATGTACCAAAGCTAATGTGAATATAAGGTGGCATAAATTGATTATAAATAAAGCCAGGTATTGTGCGGGCAATCAATTCCTAGTGTACATGAGAGCGGCCGTCTTTTATAGATTTCTCTTGGAAATGGTCTCATTATGCTCCATTGAAAATGTTTTGCATCTATTTGCATTGTGAATGCAAAAATAAATAACATTAACCAGTCAAATTTTGCTCTTTCCAAGCTCACGTATTGAGATGGTAATGCTGCATTTAAACATGCACTGTTCAAAGATAATATTAAAGTTTACAGTCTAATGCTGATTGCAGCAGTTAAGATGAAATCAATGTCTGATTGCCTGTTACTGAATTAGACAGGATAAATGATTGACTGATGGAAAGCCTTAACAAAGCCTAATCCTACCGCATACAAAATATGTCCCCCCTCCCCATACTTCATAGCTGGAGCGTGATTGAAGAGGTTTCCTATGTTTTCTTTATCTGCATCTTGTTTTCTGAATGGAAATATTGCTTGTAATTGGTTACAAAACAGACAGCTGTTTCTTCACAATGGCTCGAAGACATGTACATTGACAAGGCATGATAAATCATGACGTTGGGAACTGCATATTGGAATGTTTATTAGGTATGGTACAAATAGAAATTGTTTTAATTGTATAGAGGCCAAGGGTGTAACTACAGATCATGGGAGCCCATTTTAAAAGTTTGATTATGCCCTTTGGCAACATCTCTACTGTTATCTTAAAGTGGAACTGTATTTCTGCAAAAAATCTACGATTAGTTAGGTTATTGCCAAAATAGACGGACGATTCCCCTTTCTGCCAAGTATCTAACCTAGTTCCTTGATAACTGCCTTCTATTTAGAAAATCCTGCTGGGATGCCGGGGTATCTCCGTATTCCTTGGGGTGGTAGTTACATGATTTCAGCCTGGCCAGTCAAGATAGCCAAAGATCAGAACTTGGAAAAGAAGAAAAAAGATGACAATACACAAGACAGAATGGGGAAAGGTGAGTGCCTTTAAAATTTTGAGATAAGGCAGGTAATTATGTTATTGCAGAAGGGACTCTGCCTGTCCCCTCTGCAATGAAGGATCTGACAACTTTCTTGAAAAAGGATTTAGTTCCACTTAACAAGAGGCATAAAGAGGTAGATGGAGAGAAAAATCAGTATAATAGTAGCAATAGAGAAAAGTTGTCAGGGAGGTGGAGTATCATAATTTCATGGAATTAACTTTTAACCTGTATTTTCCATATAATTACTATGTCTTCACAATATCCCATAATATACCTTAATTGTTAGTATTACTGCATACAATTATTCTATAACTGTAATATAAATGTATACAGCATATACTGTGTGACCTTTGCAGAACTCTGAACAGCTGTCTTGCTAGTGTTTAGCTAAGGATACACAGTGGTATACAACTTGACATAGACTACATTAGGCACACATGGTAATTTCAGCACTGGCCAGGATGACCTAAAGCTCTGAGGGCAATAGCTCTATAATACGGAGACAACTAGGAACATTTTCCCTACTGTACAACCCTAACTGCAAAGCAACAATGATTCTGAAGACTACTCCTATATATCTTACATCAGCTCTTGACAGACATATAACAGGGATAGAGAGTCAGTCGACAGCAACATCTGCTATCACTAAAGATACGTTGCTGGATATGTGGTAACTTAACAAGCACACACATTTTCGTATGTTAAAATTGCTTCAAGAGCCCCTCTAGCAGCAGCCACACAACCACCATCAAGACGTATAACCAAGGCTGTGGTGGGGCAGGCACGGGTAGGAACACTGTGCCTTCATTATTTTAGGGAATGGGCACGCTCGCCCTCTCTTATTTTGCCAATCATTCTTTGGTGCTCTGCGGCTCTGGCCGGTCTATACCCCAGAAGGGACAGGAGCAGGACCCCTCTAGGGGGCGCAATGGTCAGAGCCGCGGTCCATGTGTCCCGTATGGAATTGCAAGCTCAGGGTGGTTTGTTTCCCTGAAGCCGATGATGGGAGAGTTGGCGGGTTCTGGTAGCATGACATCACATAGGCAGGGGTGTAGTGGGGTTGGCACATTTACCCTGCCTCCTCTTCTGTTTTTTATGACTACACCCCTGCCCATACCATATATTTAGTGCATGTCTAAGACCCTATATCTAGTGCAAAGCTACTGGCGAAAGCTTTTTCGTAACAAACATGATTTTATTTCTGGTTTCAATAGTGTAAGAAATGGGTGTTTTGTTTTATCATCTGTCTCACCTGGGGGGATTTCCCTTCTTTTTCTGTCCTATAGATAAATCAGGAGGTGAGGAGAAATCTCTCTAAGATGACGGAAATCATCTCTTGTACAGTTGTCTCCAGATTATGCCCTTCGGAAGATTTCCCATCTGGCTCAGTGGGAACATATTTATTTTTTCGTTCTTCCATACTTTAAGTCCAGTAATCAGTAGTCACCAGAACAAAAAGAGGAATAATTTCCCTAACAAGAACACAGAAAAACTTAACTCTACCTTTCTTTCAAAATAAAAATTCATACATAATAAATGGCATTTTATATTTTTACTTTTATGGCTTTTATATTTTGTTACTGTAATGACCGTTATGGTGACATGGAACATAAAGGGCCAGGGTCCTGTTGTTTGTTGACATCCACCCACAAAATATTTAGGCAAGCCCTAAGCTATCTATAGGTATTTGTCCCACAGCCAGAAGGAATCCCATTTATGGCTTTGGGCTGTACTATACCCCCATTACTACCTTGTTGTGAGATGTAAACTGAAGTGATGAGATTACAAACTTTTGAATGTAAGCCTGTTCTCAACTAAAATTTCAGTGAGCATTTTCATTGGTTAGTGATTGTCAGTGGGACTTCCCTGACACCCCCAGCCATTGGGCATGCTCATACAGTGGAGAGGCTTCTATTGGTGTCAGCGGTAATCCTGACTCCTGATAACAACTAGGCTCACTTCTATTTGATTACTATTTTTCACCCATTTTGTTCAATTAATACAATTTTCTGCCCACTGTGTACTAAGAGTGCTAATGTTGGTTAGTTTATACAGGATGATTGTTCTGTTCTACTACAGTCAAGATGAATCTTGGATGCTTTACAATGGGATATAGGGATATCAGATCCACATAGCAACATTATCTAGAATTATTCATAAACAATCTCCTAACTCAATTTACAAAGGTTTCCCTGCAAGATTCACTCATGTTTTTCACATTTTCAAATCTAATTAGAAAACATGTAAAATATTGGATAAATATGTGATTCTTATGTGAAAGCATTTATGTACTGTTTATAAAAGAACCATGACCAATTTGTACTCCTTGACTTTTTAGTTCTTGGTAACGTCCATATTTGCCATGCCACACAGGGATGGCTATGAAAACATTTAATGTTCCTCAGTGAAGGATCTGACTGCAGTACAGATGAACTAGTGCACAAGCATGCTCATTGAAATGATAAGTTTCTGAGTCGAATCCTCTCCAGGAATGAGTGTCAGTGTAAATCCATAAACATAGAAACCCATGGCAGGTGGTGAGTGAAGACTGATTATGATCATTCTTTTGAATCACCTAACATACCATAAAGCAGCGCCACAAGAAGGCCTGTCAGATCTTCCGTAAATTATGTGTTTGTTTCATACAAATAGTCTTATGATTCTTGAGTTGAAAGGTGAAAAGATTAATCAAAATATTTTATAGCTAAGGATGCACAAAAGTCAGACAATGCCAGCTGAATACTGCCAAAGTTGTCTTCACGAAGGATATAAATAAAAGAAATTATAGAATACGGACAAGTACTCAAGATAAAGGCCAAACTCCTGCCAGAATACAAATAAATTAGACATTAATCACTGTAACTTCCTCGCTAAACCTTGTTTGAACTGCGTTTTGCATATTCATTAAGGGAAATACTGTAAATAATCATTAGGTGCTTAAAATGACAACATTAACTATTTGGCTGTCCAAGTTTGGAGAGCATTTTCTGAACAGTACTTAAAGGATTCTTCCATTCGGGGGTCAACAAGCAAGAACCTAGTCTGATAAATGGAGCCTGTCACTTCTGATATGTCTCTTCACTTTCATGAAATAAATATCATATGGAATATATTTTTTCTGCCAAATACAGACATCTTCATTGACACATTTTCTATAGAAATAGCTCAGGTGGCTCTTTACTAAGAGTTTTCTATTCGCATGGTACTTTCTGGACTTCTCCTAGTTTTCTCATTTGATCTTAGCATCAGTCCTTTCAAATATTCAAACTGATGAGGCCCCAGATGTTCTCCAATTCATAAAAGCTTCACTTCCATATACTCTTTAAGTGGAACAATCTAAGTAATACAGCCATTCTCAGTCTGGGTTCCATTTAACGCCTAGGTTCCTCCAAAGGTTGCTAGGGGGTTAATTGAATGGTGACTGTTTGACCTCCCATTTGATGATGTCTGCATAGTTCTAGGGACCACATAACTTGGTTGACCCAAGTGCATGGTGTAATTTAGGTATTCTATCCAGCACTGTAAAGAGGGCATTCTTTCCATTGGTCACCAATTTAAACTTTTTACCCCTTCACCCCCAAAATTAGTTTTCGCAAGCTCTGAAAATTATTTTAAATGTTCCTCAAAGGTAAAAAGTTTGACAAAGCCATCATTAAAAGAAATTCCAACAGGAACAAGATAAGGCATCAATTTCTGACTTACGAGAGTCTACCTAATCATGATCTACTTTGGTGGATGACATTTGGTGGATAAGGAAGGCTTACCACTCAACTTAATACACTTACAGCAGTTGAGTTCCAAACCCACCAGTTAAACTGGTCCACTCAATATGGCTTATTTACTAAAGGAATATATGTTCTTTACTTTATACAAATATTGTTACAACTAATATTGTTCCAGGAAATTTTCTCTTTATCTTAGTGAATGATGTCAAACTTTGTTGGCTTTTAACAATTCGATCATGTGCAAACAAGTTGCAAAAACATTCATACTACTTATTTTTTTTATCTATATTCTTATTATTACTTGTATACAAATCTCAGTTTAACTTTTCAAAATCTGAAATATTTGGCAACTTGCATTGCAAAAACAATCTAAGAAAAGGTTATACTAATGAGGAATACAGCATGAGAATACTATGTTCATGAGCCATGAGTCTGAAAAAGGTCTCTAAATAATGCAAAATAGGTGTTTGAAATAAAAAAAAAAAAAAAAATGACATTTGTGGATCAGATGGCATTACAAATAGTTCTGAACAGTGTCAGGGTCATGATTAGGATGAGATTTAAAAATATTGAAAATATCTATATTCTGTTGCAAAATGTTGCCTTTGTTCAGGAGCTCCCTGCATTATGACAACCCAGTTATGCACTTTCACTTTGAGCAGGTTGAGGGGTCTTGTATCTCCCCCCCTTTTGTGGTTTTCTGCAGGCAGCCTGTAGTGGGTGCAACTATTGGGTTCAATAGGCTATTTACAACACATTAATGATGTCACCACTTCTTTACAAGGTTTAAAGTTTAAGGTATTACTTGATATTTGGTGCACAAAAAATTACCTGCATCCATTGAGGAAAACATTTAAAAAAACATTTTTGAGTCTAATGCTCAGCCGGTAAATAACATTAACCTATGTGAAATTGTAGTAATTGGGTTCACTTTTACTATACTTGGAAATTTTATACAGTAAGAGGTTAAGCATGCAAAATCATTTCAACAGAAGACAGAAACAAAACCTAGATGCAATTTATTTTCCTGAGTGTAGGTGGAGAGAATATGCGGCAAAAAAAATAAAATTAAACAGCAATAAATTTGATCTGTTGCTGGATAATAAAATTCCAAACCCCCATCGCCCAGGAAAATTAATGAATTGCTATTAGCACCTTCTCTGTGTGATTTGTGCAGGTCCAGCTTGTTCAATTGCTGAGCCGTGTTTGCATAAAATATACAACTTATCATGTGTCTCTAATAATGATGCTCTGAAAATTGATTGCATTATTTAAAATAATATAGTGGTTCTGGCTAGTTTTTCCTCATCAGTAATGAACACTTTAACCTATAACATTCTATTTTTCTAATTTGGTAATTTTATTATTTACATACCGACATTATTATTACTGCTATCGTAAAAAAAATATCTTGCCTAGGATGATGTGATAACATATTTTTCAATCTCCCACTGGATAGATTCATAATGCTTTATAAAGATTTATTTTATTTTTTTAAAGTAAAGTGAAGCGGGTTAGTGATGATGCAGAATGAGTGAGTTTAATGAGTGAATGAGTTTAATCAAAATAAATATTTTAACAAGATCTAATGCTAGCTAAACTTCCCTATTGCAATAATAGAAAATTATTTCAAGAGTTTGCCATTATTCAGTAAACCTAAGTTTGACAAGGGGCATTGTGGTTTAATTACTATAGCAATTTATGTTGTTCACTTGGCAAAGGTAATTATGGCACCTCAAGAGAGTTTTCCCTAAGTCTAGTAGGCATTCTTAACAGAATAACCAACCACTTGGATAAAAAAGTTTTTATGATTTTTGTAGTTTTTGTTTGCGCATGTTTGGATGGTTGAAGTCAACGAAGCTTGGACCCATTCACTAAGCAAGGTGAAGATTTCCTTGGACAATAATAATTTATTTTGCTAAGTTACAGGCTTATATTCCTTTAGTAAATGAACCTCACTGAGTGGAGCAGTTAAGCTAGTGGGTCAGAAACTCAACACAACTATACGTTCATCCACTAGGCTATCCACCATGTCACAGTGGTGTGGTGTGTGGTGTAGTCGTGAATAGGTCAGACATTGCTGCCTTAACCATCTCATGCTGCCTCTTGTGTGCTTTCTGTGTCTTTTTTCAATTTAGAGACCCTACACTTGTGCTTTGGTGTTCTATTATACCCCTAGATGTCCTGTCAACCTATATGGTTGTGTTTCTCTACCAGGGTTCCCTGGAACCCTAGGGTTTTCAAGGGGTTGCAAGGAGTTCCTTGAGCAAAGAGCAATTTAGATCTCCCAGGTCAGTTTAACTGGCACCAATGATTTTTTGACTTTCTGTGTCTTTGGCTATTCTTCCTACTGACCACCATACTGATATAATGTGAGCTATGGCTATAGTAGTTATAGCAGGAGTTACCTGAAAGTTATTTCAAGGGTTCACCATGTTAAAAAGGTCAATAAAGGCTACTTTATGGATTCAGCTTCCAAGCTGTCCCCAGGAATTCTTTAGTAATCATTTAGACCAGCGGTCGCCATTCCGCGAGAAGATTTTGGAGGTCCATGGCTCCATGGAGGTTCGTGGCTGGTGCACCCCCGAGTGGGGTCAGGAGAAGGACCCCGCCGGGGGGATGCACTGGTCAGAGCCGCCGACCACGTCCCCTGTGCAAATCCCTGGCTCAGGAAAGTGGGCAGGCTGTGTTTCACGACACAACCTGGCCATTCTCCCATCGCAGGCTCAGATCTACGATAGCAGAGTGGACGGGGTTATTGCATTATGACGTCACTATGGGGAGGTTCCTCAACTTTGATTGACAACCAACTTCCAATTGGCCCTTGTGCAGCTCAAATGTGAAAGATAATTTTTCTTTTAGACAACAAGACATTTCTTAGCATTTCATACATCAGGTCTATCCAACATGGGGAAAATTATAGATGTAATAATACATTTAAAATGCAAAATAGTTCCAGGGGCTAAACCTTTAAAGGATACATTTTAGAACCAGTATCTCTAGAACTCAAACACAGTTAGTAACCAAGGAGATCATTTAAGCAACGGCATTGAGAAATATTTAGTTTTTTTAGTTAAAATCACTTGTTCTTGTGAAGCACAAAGGCCAATGAGATGCAATTATCCATAGCAACCGAATTCCAGTGTTCATGGAAATTAGTTTGAATTATAGTTTTATGTAACTAAATCTCATATTTACAAATGGATTCAGCTAAAATAAAAGCTTTAATAAGCCTATTATTTTTGGTAGTGCTTAGCAGTACTTCTTTTCTTGTGTCCCTTTACAATTAATGCTTAAGTCTGACAGTAATTAATTAGATGATTTACACAACATCTGAAACATGGCATGTTCTCTGCAGCGCTTATAGCAAATGTGTAAGACAAGAACATAAAAAAGGATTAATACTTATTGCAGGGAAAATGAGTATTAGTGACTTGTAAATCATTTTATTATTAGTCTCATAAATCAGGAGAATTTTTGTTTTGGATCCAAATTCAACACTGGCTTTAAATGAAGGCTACTGTAAGGCCTTGGTGCAGCAAAAGTACCCACTAGACACCAGTCCCCCATTCTAACGCCACACTCTTCACTTATAGCAAGCCCCAGCTCAGCCTGGGAGGATGGGTTGCATTTCCCAGCACACGGTTGCGCAATGGATGGTGTCTGGGGATCAGCTGGCAGAAGACCAGGAGCCCACAGGATGCAGTACCAAGAGTCCAATAGAGACATGTCCAGCATACAAGGTCATACACAAATAATCAGTCCAGCAGAAGAAGAATACAAGGGCAAAACACAAACATATTGGGAGTCACAAGCAGAGAGGCTATAATTCCCAGCAGCCAATAGCAGTGCAGCCATTGCAGCCAGAGTGAGGAGCTAATTTGCTCATAAAATCCCCTTCAGCTGTGCACAGCCTCACAGTGTGTGCTGGGGATGCCAATAAAACACATCAGACTGCACAGCTAAAGGGAAGCAGGGGCTCCTGCCATTTCCTACTACACCTTGCTGCTGCAAATGACAACGCCGGACAGGATAAACAGTATTTAATACTGTGATGGCACACAACACAATATTGCCGGACAGATAAGCATCTCCTAATGGCTAATACATTTTCTCTAACTCTGAATTAGTTTTATTTATGGTTGAGGACCATAAATAATACTTACCTTTCTAATCAGTAGAAATGGTCAACGAGATGCAAAAAAGTCAACTTGTGCATGCAAAAAACACTGACTTGAAGTTGAGGTCTGTAGCCGCAGAGTTTGATAGGACCATTTTTAGCTCAGTACAATTTTCATGCTACCGGTATCTGTATACAAAAGTCATTTTTTTTTTGCAAATCATTAACCATCTCTAGTACTCTAGAGATGTAATTTAGTTCCTTACGTTTATTCTTTACATAAGAAACTAATACCAGGTGTTAGGAAGACTGCAATGCCCTGTTTCCATTGCTGTTTGCTGGATAGACCTGTGCTTCTATTAGTCACAGGTAGTTGCCCTCTGCAGCTGTGGAACTTATTTAAAGACATCCTAATGATTGTTAAGTATTCCTCCCTGCTTTGGTAATTGGCAGAACGTCTGGCTCATTTGGTTTGATCCTTCTGTATGTGCTACACTCTTGCTTTCAATCTTCTCTACCCCTCTATCCAGCTTCGAACATTGTTATTCTATTCTTCAAATGTTTTTAATCTAATTCGATTTCAGATGCTCAGCTCACTTGTATATCTCTGTAATATTGTACACTTTAGTGAGTTGTTTTTATGTTTGTTTCTGTTTCTATTGCCTTGTTTTGGTCCACCAATTGTTTGTATTTTCGTTTATTGGAGATATGCTTCTCTGTTGGCTTTGTGTGAATTTTAGGTCTAAGGTGCCTTTATTTTTTGGTGTGTTTGACCAATTGTCTTGCCTTGTGTGTCCTTATATTCAGATTATTATTATAATTAAGTGACCCACTCATTTTTTTTTAGTTTGACACAAGGGGTATCTTGTGGGGCATCACATTAGGTTAGGCAAAGAGCCTCACATAGGTTTATACTTATTCTTGTTGTTCATTCAGATATGAGAACCATTGTGGATGAACTCTGATTTATTATGCTCCTATCACCCAGATTCACTGATGAAAGTGTATCCTCTCCAGGCTTGGAGAGCTTTAATAAATCAGGCCCATTTGTAGGATATGTTTAGCTTTCACCATTAGAATAGGTACCCCATAAAAAGATTGTCCTTCATGTTGGCTCTGAAGTTTACCATAATATCGATGCATATGTAACTAACAACATTTGCTTTATTTTTATTTATTATATGTGAGTTTTGAGACCAGGGTGCTTTTATCTTTTGCTGAATATTGAGCCAGGTACCAAAAATAACACAAATCACACACTTGATCACTCAAAATTCTAGACTTGGAAACAGGAACCTACCCTCAAGGTAATTTCCTGACTACAGTAGCTGTCCCATAGTAGCCACTAAAACTACAGTGAATCCAGTCTATCTTTCAAACCCAACAGGCCCATGCATTGCACAGTGAGCACCTCGAGGCCATACCCAGCTACTTCCCGCCTACTCTGTTGCTCATTGGATATAGGTTACATACTATATGGAGGCAAGGACATGATAGGGCAGGTAAGGCTCCAGGACAAACTGCCCAAGACACACCCAGCTCCAGAACATCCTTTTCCACATTTTTATTTTTCTGTGGCTCATACCATTGTGATTGCCCAAAGCAAGACAATAATTTACTAACCAGGTAGTACCTGGTTCACAAGAGTCATCTGTTGAAATGTTTGCTGTTTGAAGAATTCAACTACTTAACAAAACCCTCCCTTCTATTTTTTATGGTATTTGCAGGTAGATAGATTATTGGTGCATATAAATGTAAAAAAGCTTTGGAAATACTAAAATATGGGGCACTGCCTCAAAAAAGAATGTAGAACAATGTGTGAACAATATCACACATGATTAGTTTAAATTTACAAGCTCAGCAGTAGTCAGAGAAAAAAGTTTAAGTTCACTCCTCTTGGTTGAATTTCAACTGATTTGGTATTGTTTTTCTGAACAGTATAAAATAACATACATTATATGTTGCCGTATATTCCTCCTCCTCTCTGTAGGCTGAAATAGTAGCAGGTCCTTTAGACTCCCCTTAATTTAGTATTTTACTTCGTACTAAAATGAATGATGTCTGTTTGTGGTTATTCCCACAATGCCATTCATAATTTTGTCATTTAAGAAAAAAAAATTATTATTCAACTACAAAGTTTCTTATTTTTTAATTGACCTGATTATAAATGATGGAGGATTAGGGAATTTTGCCCCATAATCTAAACGGACTCCCTATTGGTTTAATTACATGAGTGGCTCATTAATTAACTGTTTTTTATAGATGTTAGTCAAGCACCATTGTGCTTGACTCAGAAATGAAATAGAAATGTGACTCGTAATTTGTGGAAACCCTGGAAAAAAAAAGACAAAAATAGTTGTAAAATATTAAATAAATTAATTAATAGCTATTTATATTTGTTTATCTGTTTGGAGATTAACTTTCTGTCATCCTGACAAAAGTTTTATGGTTCTTGAAGGTGAGGGGATATAACCTTTTTCAGGTTGCTATTGATATCCTTGTCCCTGATGGGGAAACCTCACCCAACTGTCACCCTTTTGCAGCAAATTGGACTATAACCATTTAATAGCAAGCATGCCACTGTGCAGTATGATGAGACTTACTAATTTGTTGGATAAAATAAAATTCACAGAGCATGCTATCACCAAGAATTTTCCCTAATATGGTTCAGGTAAATATTTACAATTTTGAAAAATTTGTTAGTTGAGAACATTGTTGTAATTCATATTATGTATTTCTCTTAATATACCTTATCATTATCAGTATGTATCTCTAAACCCCCGAGGAAGCCAAATTGGCGAAACCTGGCAGGCCCTCAGGCAATTCTATCTAAACCTATCTGGCTATTTTCATTAGGGTTATGTCAGTCTGTAGTTAAACTCTGTTTAGTATATACTCTGACCTTAATAAAATACTTCTCTGTATGTAAATTCATAGGTAAAAACACTTTTGCCACTACAAAGCCCCTTTTGTCTACTTTTGTAATCTTTTACAATTCACAGAAAACTAACAGAGAAACAACCTTGGCAGTAGATGTTCCCAGTGATAATTTAAGCTTCTGGATTGCCTCCTAAATTTCAAAGACTGAGAAAATGGCAATGTTTGTAACAACTAGCTCAAATGTACTGATAAAGGAGGGTTGTTTGGTGGGAGCAATACCACCATGACCTTTGAAATTCAGCATTTTTTTAGCGTGAAATGACTGCAACTCCGGCCCCTGCTGAGATGAACAGTACCTGAGAGTGACAGCTGAGATTCTATTTTCTGTAGCCTGTCATCTGTTTTTACTTAAGCTAATGTAACTTTTCATTTTTATTTTTCATTTGTACATGTGCTATTCACTCGTATTTTGTCTAAAGGTTTAAACTGCATATATAATAGATTTTCTTGCTGTCATTGCAATGAATTTAAAATTGAACAATGCCAGGCAAATGGGGATCTGATAATTGAATTAAAAGTCTAAGCACCAAGAACTACAAATCACATCTGTAAGATTGATGTTCAGCCACCATTGTCCTTACATAAACATAATTCTATGAGAGGAGAGAATGCAAAATTGGCATATACTGTATCTAGGCAAAACCAGTGATGCCAACAAGGGCAAAGTCCATGTCTCCAACACTTTTTTTAGCGGAGTTTCTCTAACATGGAAACTTCTGTGATTTACCCATGTTCAATGCTTTTTTTTCCATAAATATTGACACATCAATCTCTTAAATAAAATAAGTAGTGTTGGTGTTCGAATTCAGGTTGTCCTTATATTCAACCCAAATATTGCTGTTTGAATTCGGATAGACCAAACTGGAAAAACACGGGATTCGACTTTGCAAGTTTGTGTGTAAAAAAATGTGTTAAAAAAGAGGCTTTAATGTTAATTTATTAAATGTGTGTGATTTGTGTAACTAACTTTTATTTTTTTACAGGTTATCCCACAATAACAGGATGATTCCCATGGCTGAAGAAAGGTAAACCCTGATGACAGCTTAAGCATCATCATGATTTTCCTTTCCCCAGCCAATCACAGAGCACTAGAGGTGAATAAATGGGGAGACTTGTCCCCATTTAGCCTCTAGCACCCGGGGATCCCGTGGGACTCCGGTGTTCTTGGATAGAATCTCTATGAGAATCTCATTGACAATTGATGGTTTCCCACAGCATGGTTTGTCTTCAGTGCTGGTTTCCCCTTCTTTAAATGTCTTCATCCATCTGTGAACATTGATCTTGACAATAACAACATTATATAGCTTTCTGTGGTTGTTGGACAGCCTGCACCACTCCTTTGTAAAGAACTCTATTATTCAACTGCAATAAAAAAAGAAATTCTGAAACACCTGTATAGGGGAAGAGTTACCCTACCAAGAGGTGTATTTTAAATGTGAATGTCATTGTAAAAAGAAAAAAGTTATGACCACTTCTGCTTTACTTCTGGTTTAATCCCTGTACTATATTCAGCACCTTGGACAGTGCAAACCAGCCAGATGATAGCAGGCAAATGCAGTGTTCAGCACCTTGGACTGTTCTACCAGCCATTGTGCAGCAAGTATAATTATACAGTATTCAGTATAATGGACAATGCCTACCAGTCACAGTGTAGCATGCATGCACAGCACTTTGCAGGGGGAACTGATCAATGTGGTTAAGCTTTAGTACCATTTCAACTTAGAAGTAATATTAGGACACACTGTTATAACGGGAGAGTGTAGGTAATGCTATATCAATTTGAATACATACTCAAATCCAATGTCCCTTCCATAGTCATATGTCATTACCACAATCCAAAGCCAATTGTTTTTGGAATAGGGGGGAAACTGGAGTGTCCAGAGGAAAACTACGGAAACATGGGGAGAACACACAAATGTTATGCAGGTAGTGACTCCCCTGAGATTTTGAATCTTGGATCCTAGTTACGAAAAGAGAATGCTAGCCACTGAGCTAGCTGTGTCAAGATTAATAGTAAAATATCTAGCTGTGGCTTAGAATTTGTATTAATGTCAATTTCAGTGCTTCATGGCGAGCTCTGGTATCTCAATTATTGGCTTTACTTGTTGTTTGTTCCTAAAAATTTATAGTTAGAGGAAGCTTTTTTGTGTGTTTATAGAGTAAAAGGTAAAAAGACCTTGAATGTCTATTAAGTCTTTATAATTGTCTTTGTCTGTGCTGGGGACATTCATTGTTTCTGTTACGTTATACTGGTGTGCATTGTCACCGAGGCAAAAGAGTGTTGGGAAATTTAATATTTTACAGCTATAACTAGAAAAAGAGGTGAGGATTAGCATGTTTATTAATGGAGAAAATCACTCATGGCTGGCTCCGTGGCTCACCTTTGCCGCAGTTGGCTCCCAAGTTGGAAACCCGGATAGGAAAATATCTGCAAAGAGTTGTTTTATGTTCACCCTATGTTTGCGTAGGTCTCCTCCCAAATCTCGAAAAACATGCAGTTCTGTTATTTTGCTTCCTCTTAAAATTGCCCTTGGACTGTGTTTATGGCATATGACTATGGTAGGGGCATTAAGAAAGTTAGGGAATGACTAAGGAATAACTATGGACTTGTGCGGTGTAATACATTGGTGCTATAAATACAAGATAATAATAATTGTAGGGAGTTCCTCTCTTTTCCTTTTTGATCTCTGGAAACAGAAGCCAAGAGAAATCTCTCCTATGGGACACAGACAGCAAAAAACATGCTGATATGGCTTCTTTTCTTCCATTTTTAGAACACAAAAAACACAAAAAATCTGAGCCATACAAACATTTTTAAGATGTACTGTACAATGTATTTATTGTACTTATTGTGAGATAACATGTTTATTGTATTGTACTTATTGTGAGATAACATGTACTCTGTGTAATTTAGGTAATAATATTAAAAGCTCATGCAATTATATTACATGAGCAGTAATGGCAGTTCAGTTTGCTATAGGTCACCAACATTTTCGGATCTACAGACCATTGGGAAATTGGGACCGCACATGTGCGGGGAGCCGTGTGTCCCTCAAAAGGGAAGAAACTCTCTTTGCATGTCTGAGCCTGCAATGGGAGTGTGTGCTGGTTGTGCCCATACGGGGGACATGGTCCGCGGCTCTGCCTGCTGCGCCCCCCAACGGGGCCCTTTTCCTAACCCAGTTGGGGGGCACACCAGCCAGGCCCGTGGTCCACCAAAATTTTCTTAGGGACCACAGTTGGCGACCACTACTTTAGGCCTCCTAACAAACAAGCTTGTCATTATTTCCTGAAGCTTCATGGGAAACACAACCAATGCAGAATTTGATATTTTTCTATGACATTTCCATGTGTGCTCAGAATCAGCTTCATTACACTTACCTCCTAAAACACACATTTGGAAGACACCTTCAAACCAACGGTAATTGTTGATTGCTACTTATGTAAACACACCAGGTGAATACATTTAGATTCGTACTGCTAAGCCTGAAAACAAATTTGACTAAAAATAATTCTAATTCACTTTAATTACCTGTAAATCAAAAAAATCACAGGCTCTGCTTACTCAGCTGAAGAGTTTAATCACTTCATTTAGTTGGTTTGATCACTTTAATAAAACTCATTTTGCCAATTTGTTTAATGCATTTGAAAGATTTGAATGATAAGATAACAGAACTTCACAGTATATGTATAAAATCTCATTCTACATCCACACTATGACATTATTGTGGTATGCAACATCCACTGCTACTGATCCCCGAATTTATATTTGTTTTTTCTAAATGTGATTACATATATCATACTTGTTTTTCTGTACATTAAATCTTTGGTTTACTATATGTTTTTTTTATTAAATAACATTTTATTAGATACATATACAGGTGCTAATTTCTAATAACTGATGATGGTACAAGTGTTTTTCACAACCAGTTTGAATTTAAAGGCTACACAATGTTGCACCTTTTTACACCCGTATTTAATTTATTTTCTTAACCCCTTCCTTATTACTCCAATTTTTTTTTCAATATTACTCATTACATAAAATGGATAATTATAATAATAGCAAGAACAACAGTTCAGTAAAAATGTCCATTCCCTGGATTTTAAATTATACTTTATATCTCTGGTATATATATCTGATATATATTACCTATATATAATGTTAGTAAAAAAAATAAATCAAATTTAGGGGAGGAATAGTAGATCATGTAGTATACGACTATAAAACTCAGAGATAATAACAGTATGCTTAATAAAATAAATTACTACATTTATAAAGTGATACACGGAGTGAAACATGGAGATAATATCATTGTTTCATAGTCGCAGGCCTCCAGTGATCTCATTGTAGTAATATGGTCATCTAAACAATATCGACTTGACAATATGAAGGCAATTAGGGCAATATGTGATCAACACACAATTTTGACAATAAGTGGCAACAAATGGAACCCTTACTATTCATGGACAATGGGTGATTGTGACAATATGCAACTATGATAATATCCAGGCAACAAATGGGAAAATGTGACTACAAATGTGACACAATGGGCCTGATTTATTAAAGTGCTCTGAGGCTGCAGAGGATACACTTCCATCAGTGAACAGGCTAGCAAATGCTTTAATTCCTGGACCAGATCCATTCCAGGTTTGCTGGATCACTCAGATTTAATGATGAAAGATGATGTATCTTCTCCAACCATGAAAAAATAGCACTAATACTATTTTCTCCAGCATAATCCCCACAGTTTAAACCCAACAGCAAAGTCTTGGCAAGGTGAGAAGGGGTTGTGCTAATCAAAATGGGAAAAAAGCTTAGGAGAAGGAGGTTTAATGGTGGACTGCCTGGCACATTAAAGCAATTTGAGGGTGTTTACTGCGTGCATTACTTTACTTGGAAGGTCGGAGGTATGGTGCTACAGTAATCCTCTAGTAGGCTGCACCAAGGTCCTTGTTCCCTATCTCCAGGTATCACAAGTCTGCAAATTGAGTGTCACTGATGCATCCTGTTTTATCCATTGTGGATTATCCTAAAATAAGCTGAAAATGTTATCCTTGTTCATAAAATCTGTATCTAAAAAAAAAGAAAAATAAGACTCATATATTGTAAAGTATTGGAAAACATATTTATTGACCAGAACATCCGTTTTTAAACACCTTGATGTTGATGTTGATGTTGATTTAAAAACATTTGACAATTTATTTTGCTATTGTGTTAATGTGAAAACTTACAGTGTCTCCTTTAACATCTAACTCCTTTGCCTGAGGTTAGTCCTCGGACCATTAATTTGATTTTTATGATTTTTCTGTTTGTCTTTATAAACAACTTTATATTTTTACTTTTTTAATTCTGGCTGGGATGCAGTTTTGTTGCCTGAGAAAGGTAGATTAATTCTTCCCCAACAGCAACAATTTTACCATCTACAGATTCTGTAAAGTAGATCATGGTTGTACAGTTTGTAAAGTTGCCTAACAGAAATAATAATAATAAAAAAAAAAAACAACAAAACAAAGGTCAAAACTTGATCAAGTATTAAAGAACTATAATCAGGAAAACAATTTACAATTTGTACTTGTTCTTTCTTCCTAATGTTTGGTTGTGAATTGCAACAAGAGATATGATGATGAAAAAACTTGTGGTACTCCTAATTACATCTGCAATGTACAATACAATAATAATGTACAATAGCCTATTATGGACAATTATTGGTTGGTGTTCGAATTTGAGTTGTCCTTATATTTGACCCGAAAATGGCGTGTTCAATTTCGGGTAGACCCGACCCAAAAAAAACGAGATTCAACTGCAAAAATTTGGATAGGAAAAAACGTAAACAAATGTGTTAAAAAAATAAATTTATTTTAAATTAATTTATTAAGTGTTTGTGGTTACTTAACTATTTTTTTTAAAAGGTTATCCTGCAATGACATGATATCTCTTACTCTGTAACACACTTTCCAGAATAGTAATATTCTTATACATTTGTTACATTTTTCTTTTATCCACTGCAAGAAAAATGTAACAAATGTATTATATTACTGTGCGTGTTACAGAGATACTTGCCGGCCGGCATCTTCTCGATGGTTGCAGCAGAGTCTGCAAACATTGAGAAAAGTGTGAGATCCCCAGGGCACTACAGGTTACCGTATTTTTCGGACCATAAGACGCACTGGACCATAAGACGCACCAGTTTTTAGAGAAGGGAAATGAAGAAAAAAATATTCTGAAACAAATAGTGTCCTAAAACATTTTATGTGCATTAAAAACCAACAGCACAGTCATAAACACATGTAATCAACCCTGTAAAGTAAACAGCAGCATTTAGAACCATTATTAACATTATTTATATTTATTTATTATATTAAAATCATAAATTATAATATAATACATAAATATAAATAATAATTTAAAACAATAATGAAATAATAGACAACAATGTAATCTAAAAATAAAATCAAAATGTACGGTATTTTTATTTTTATGTTGTGTGGTGTTTTTGTACTGTAAAAACCATTTAAAAGCAGATTACATTGTAATCTGCCTTTAAATTTCCCTCCCTGACACACCCCCATACTTCACCAATCACATCACTGGAAGATGACTCATCCTCCGGAGTGATGTGAGGGGGGGATTTCCCTGCGTGCTCACACAGACTGAGACAGATAACGAGGCTGGAAGCTGCTGGCATGTGTGGAGAGATACATAGCATAATGCAGGATTTCTGCATTGTGCTATACATCTCTCTGCAAGATGCCAGCAGCAAGCAGAGCTGCGGACACCTGGGTGAGTATTTCCTTTCAGTTGTAATCCGATTGTCATACTATGTATGACAATCGGATTGCAATATAACATTTGTTTACTTTGTGTTGTGTACGTGTGTTGTGTATGTGTGTGCTTTCCTGCTCCCAGCATGACTTTGTCAGCCAATCATGCTGAGAGTGGGAGGACGCAAGATACCAGAGTGACAGGAGTCACAGTCACTCTGGCCGCGCTGGACAGGAGAAAAGCCGGAGGGGGGGCTACACAGGGGGGACGGGACAGCGGCTGGGGAGGATACCGGAGAGACGGCCCGGGCACAGAGGCTACATTTGGACCATAAGACGCAGGGACTTTTCCCCCCCACTTCTGGGGGGATAAAAGTGCGTCTTATGGTCCGAAAAATACGGTAATTAACCTGTAGTGCCCAGGAGATCGTAGTGGAACTGCAGAGTTCATCTGCAGTTCAGTTTCCACAGTCACATGACCGTGGGAACTTTGCGGTCACATCTGTGACCGAGCACTACAGGTTGAATGTGGACAAGTTCCCCATTCATCACATCTAGTGCCCTGTGTTCTTGGATAGAGAAACTCTATCCAAGAACACATACAACTATTAAAGGGCTGCAAGAGCAATCTGATTGCTCTTGCAGCCCTTAATAGTCCCTAAAAATAAGCTGTCGAATCGAATAGTGAGATATTCGACCAACACTAGTGTACAATAGCACATCAGATTTAATTTTTTGCTACAGGCCCAAAGCAACATTTTTTCTACAGTAAAACAAAACACTCCAAAAATGTAGAATAACTAATGAACATTAGCTATGGCATAATCTTCTGCAGCACTTCTTCTGATGGCTGTATAACACTTTTGTGTTTGCATGATATCATTTGGAATCCTATACAACACTGGTGGGGCTTTATTCATGATCCTGGCATAGACATTTGTGGCGGCATAGGGCAGTGCCTACGTCACCGAAACTGCAGAATGGACTCTCCTACATTACAGAAGAGAAGTGGGAGATCTAGGTCTTGGTAAATTTAAGTTCCTAAACTTAGTCAAAACATTCAACTATTGTACATAATCTATCCAGTAGTATTATTGTTTGCTTGAGTGTTTTGCTTATTGCTTTTCAGCAGTTTAATCGGACAATTGGGTTGGTCGTGTGATGTTGGCAGAAGGACCCTTCCTTGCAGCACCCAAAAGTTGGATTTGAGTGGAATACATGTGTTAGTTAAAGAAAAAAAAAAAGAAAGAGCAGTAAATAGGATTCTTTAAACCTGTTTACAATATACACCTGGTCAATGGAGAACGGATTATTTTCTGAACAAAAATTTTACCTTCATTTACAGTTAACCCATGATCAGGGTAAGAAGTATTATATGACCCTGCAGGCCTTTTATGCCTTGAGGTTTCCTTCCCCAGTCTTTCTATCTGTGCCCCACCTTGACAATGTTTGCATGCCCATGCAATGGCAGTACCTTCTTCCAATTTATTTCAAATTGTTGGCCCTAGTTTCTCTATGAAGCCATGAGGGAGACTAAATTCCAGCCCTCCCCCACTTTAGCAAAGGGTAGACTAGAAAAAGTATATGCACCTGTGAAAGATTCTGGTCCACAGTGCCATGGGTCAGGCCGGAAGAGAAAGACAGAGAGAGGTCAGCCAGGCAGGCAATAAACTAGAAGCCATAATGGTAATGTGAAAATCAACTCTTTTATAAAATATTCCACTTCTACCTTGATACTCCCTCCACACAGCAATGTTCCTTTGGGATTAGTGTAAACTTTTTAGAATGCAGAGCACTTGACTGATTTATGGGCTGGAGAAGAGGTCTAAAAATGCAAAGCTTTTAGCCATGCCCATGCTGTAACCAAGCCCTCTGTGCCGTTTCACCTACATTTGGAAGAAAAAATAAGTGCATCCTGCTGGGGGTGGGTACATCCAAAGTTAAAGAGACCCTGCTGCCAGACCAATCTACCCATAAGATTGTGTGGGTGGTGGTTGATGGTGGTGTTTCCAGCTCTGTTTCCAACTTGGGCCAGTTCACCCTTCCATGGGACAAACAGGTGGCCCCGGGCTTCCCTAGAGCCATCACATTAACACCAAACTTAGTTTGGACATCCAATCAGCGATCTACAAGCCTCAGTAGATGAGATTAGAGATGCACGCCAATACACCTAGATATTTGTGCTTTTATCTGCAAATAATCTTGCAAACTTAGGTTATAGCAGCATAAAACTAGTAAACCCCCCCTACTACCCTAAATACCCCTACATAAAAATATTAGATTCCCCTAACAAACTCAACAACAAGGCTTGGATATTATTTAAACCTGACATTGTCCTAATGATTCTTTAACATGTGTAGCTCATGGTAGCTGGTTTAGAAAGTAAAATATTAAGGCTTTCACAAAACACTGGATTCTCTGGCTTAGTAATCACCAATGTTCCATTCTTCCATTAGAGATGTACTCGGAGCACACAGCGTTCCCACTGTTGACCTGATTTTATATCTTTTGTTCATGTTCTTGTTTTTGTTAATATCCCTGTCCCTATTCTTCAAAAATACTTTATTGGCACAAAGGCTCTTTAGCGGCAAAACACATTATCCTTTATATATTATTACAATCTGAGATACTGTATAAAACGTAGCGCGATCAATTTTACAAATCTTGCTAGATACATTGATACAACATTCAAGCAGCTTTAATAAAGCCTTTACGGCAACCAACAGCTACAGGTTGGGAAGGGTAAACGCAGAATATTACACGCGTGCTTTGTGTAAGTTAAAGACATTGATACCCAGTTTCTGCTAGGATATACGGAACAGATGATATGGTTGATCACATGACAAAGAACCTGGTTGAGTGAAAAACTAATTTGGAGAGGGAGTGGGGGTCTTAGGAATAGAAGCTTTTGCAGGAGTGTTTGGCTATATTATTAGGTTTGTGCCATTACATATTAATTTGGTACCGCTTTAAACTTTCATTTATTTGTGTCCACCTAGAAAAGTAGAACAATATTTGAAGGTTTCTTACATTTCAGGGGACAAGAAGCTCAGTTGTTGGCCACTGTTGAGTGTTTGTGGCCAAATGGTGCATCAAAAAAACAAAGTTTGATATTTGATTTGAGTTTTGATTGGACAAAGTATGATATATATGATATTGTCATATTATATGTTTGCTTCTATAACTGTTTTCCCTTTGTTATGGCTTTCTTTTCATTTTTTATGAAAGTTCAATGTTCACATTTCATCATTCTCCTGAAAATTAAATCACTATAATAAATGAGGTGAATGTGGTAGCCACAGAAATCTGTGCACAGCGATTAAATTCTAATCTTCATGCATGCCTTTATTTCTGACCTTTTCTAGTGCCTAATGATGCCAAGAAACATTTTATGAAGCTATAAAACCATTGTTATAGCTAAAATGGAGCCTTTTATTAAGTAATATTTGCAAATAATATCTTAGCATGACCTGATTCAGAATTTTTAGTGAAAAGATACCAATTGTAATAATTATTTTAAAATATAAATGTATTTGTAATGCAATATGGATTTTTTTAAAGCACATAGGAAATTAGAAGTGTTTTTAGCTCAATAGAGTTGCCTTGGATTGGTAGGCATTTATTGCTATCAGGTTTAATGTGAATAATTGGGTCTTTTCAAAATTGAAAATGGTTATCTTGACCTAAAACAATACTTAACTATACAGCCTTTATATAAAGAGACTAGTTTGGTCAATATTTTGCAACATATTAGGCAGATAAACTTGTTCAACTGTTGTGTTTAAAATTTGAGATTTTAATGAAATGAGTCAACGAGCTAATACAGCAGGCTACTACCAATTTATATTACTAGAATAGCCAACGCATACTACCTAAGGAGACAAAAACACCAGCATATGTCCTACCCTCTCTTTTACAGATCTCCATAACAATTATGAGAAAAAATGAATTACAATCCGCAATATGAATTGAGTAAGTTATATTCCGTACTATAATAATGATGTGTCACATTGTGTGTAATGTCTACATTGGCATCCCTTGTTACAGAATTACATTGACATAAAATAACAACACATACTGTATTAATTGATGCCAACCTTGATAAAGTGAAGGTTGTTCTGATAAACGTGTTGGGTGTTTCAGCTTATATAGCCACCCCATTTCCCATCCACAGTCTCCTGAAACCTAATTATGTATTTTCTAATTACTTTCTCTCTTTGATACTAAGCCTATTATTCTAGCTTCAGTTCTTTCTAAGTATGTACATCCATATAAAATTCTCATTTGTATTCATACCATTTCTGTTACATGTATCTATTGTGTATGCATATTATATGATCTTACAATTGCATTTTAATGACATGATAATCAGAAATAGATATATTAGAATTTTTTTTCTTTATTATCAAGTGCCTGCGTAAATCCTGGGTCCATCTTCAGGGCATCTTGATACCTCTAGTACCTGAAAGCTTTTTGATGGTGATACCATTCAGCTTCAGTAGTTGATCTGTCTCTTGCCCATTTCCACCCACTATGGCTTTTTATTGGCCACAAAAGTCATCAAGACATCTGATTGATTGAAGAAAGTAGATCTGAGAATACATGAGCTGCAATCCCTCTGTAGGGGTCAGCACCAAAAGCACTGTCTAGTAATTTAAATCCTTAGCTTCTTATAGAAACTGAAATCTCCCTCCTGCTTGCTTGACCCTTTAGTAAAAATTGCTTCATATTTGGGCTAGAGTTGTGTAATGAGATGTAAGCCACTCTATAGCTGCAATAAGTAATGGAGTGGATTAGCTGACATTCCTGCAGAATGGAGAAGAATGATACACTCTATCTGGTGCTCTGTGCAGATTAACGCTAGTGAGAACATTACCTCTTCTTTGAAGTCAACATCGATTATCCTCTGATGTCTCCATGTGCCAAAAGGATGCATGTCAGAACACTGGCTGTATAGCCCATGCCTCAAGTGTAAAGCCTTCTTCAATGTATGCCAACTTTTCATGAAATATTTCTTCTTTTTCCAAGATATCACAGAGATAAATTTAGATCTCTCTCTGGAAATAAACATGATACATTATGCAGTTTGATGGAACAGCAAGTACAAGTCTCATGAAACTATCTACCTGTAAATAAAAAAATACAATAATAATATAATTCTGCTATTACTAATTAAAGCCATTTGCAACATTATTTCATTGAGTTACAGCATCAGCGTGCATGTTCATACAACTATTATTTGGAAAAAAATATGTTGGGTCATGGTGATACATCATATAGTTAGTTTTGTCCTTGTTTCTTTTGAATGGGTTCCAATGCAGTTAACTGAAACACAAGCAAAAATTAAGTGAGCTTAAGGCTTTCGGTACTTTGAGCCCCTCTGCCCTATCTCCAAAAGTTGGGAGGTTTGCAAATGCTTATACAGAGCAAGTCAAACTTAAAAAGCTTTCAAGCACCAAAGGGGAAAAAGCAAAGGGCCAATTATAGACACGTGATTTAAAACCGTGCAGTTAGTCACTCTCGGGCACCTTTATTCAACTGGAATGCACCTAGGAGAGGTTTTTAGGGGCAACTTGAGCATTTGACAAAGCTGTGTCATGCAGATGAGTGTGTTGCTGTTACTGCAGTAAAAAGAATTATCGGCCATCCCTCATCCTCCAGCAACAACCAGAAATCAACTGCATCCAACATATCTGACCACTGTTCACTGAGATTGGATGGCCTTCTCCATTAAAGTCAATTTAAATGGCTAGCTGTTTAGGGCTGTCAAAATCTACTAGTCACATCCAGGAACCCTACCATAAACCACCACAATGCAAACGCAACTGTATGCACAGCATAGTTCCAAACTGTTTCCATTGGGTTAAATGGGAGTGGTTGAGATCTCATCCTCCATATACTGCATGTCTGAAATTAGCTTTAGGTTTCAGAGAAAGAGCACAGTCAAACTGAAGCATAAAATACAGGTTCCTGAATTAACACTAAAAAAGAATATATTTAAAAGTGAACATTTTCCACTTGGGCAAATACAATTAACCCTCTGCAAATCTCTACTTGTTAGTATATGTGTATATAGAGCATTGAGAATATTTCCATTCCCCTTTACAGGGAATAATAATCAATTTAATAAATGTCTGGCTTTAAAGGAAAGTGCAACCTTCTGTCCCTAACAATTTCTTATGTATAAATATGATCATCTACATACTATGATATTTTAGTAAAAGTTAAAGCACCCACAAACCCACACAACATGCAGAGATTGTCTTCAGGAATTAGCTCTGATAGCAGAATTGTTTTGCTGGAAATGTAACCCCTGAATAAAAAAGAAATGAGCGCAGGGGCTGCATGACAAGGGTGGCCAGGGAGGTAAGGGTTAGGGAATGTGTTAGAAGAATATAGGAGGAGGAGAGTTGTTGGGGGCAGGCGATAGGGTGGAGAAGTTAGAGGTGATAAGGAAGGCAGGGGTGAGGGGGGGAAGGTCAAACAGAGTTTGAGCATGGAGGGAGGAAAGTTGGCTCACCCACCTGTCCTTGTTTTGTTCCTTCTAGGGTTAGCAGGGTTTGACGGCTAGGTTTCCTGGAAGGCAGTGTTTCTTTATTGTGCTGAAACGTGGTGGGAGAGGTCCCATCATAGATATGGTAGGAAATATCAACCTGGGCAGACTCAGGGGCCTCAGGGTATTGGTGTTTGGGTGTAAGGGCCATCCAGACAACTGCAGCCAGGAAGTCATGATGTTTTTCATGATGTTCCATAACACTTTGTCTGTAAGGATTTTTATGGGGAAGGTTGAGCGGTAGGGGGGAGGGGGGATGAACAGTTTTTTGGGTGGGGAATATGGGGCCTCTGGTCTACCATGGTCAAGAAACCAACATTTGAATGTGTAGCAGGTCAAGGAGGAGTGGGAGATTTGAGGTTGAGTTGACAATGTTCCTTGGAAATTCATTATAGCAAACAAATTGCTCTCAGTCCAAACAGGAATGGAGCAAGATTGATTTCTTGCAGAACCAACAAGTATTTTTTGGTATTTGTATCTTTTTAAAGAAATAAAATATTTTAATGCAGTAAGCTGTTTTATTTAAGTGTACATAAAGATTGGCTGAATCTGACTGTGCAGAGAGGAGTTATGCATATACCTGATTCTCCAGAGCCCAGTAAAATCTGCAAGAAACATTGCTTACAGGGATTGATAGGGTACATTTAAAAACAGTGGTAATAAAGAAAAAGTGCTTCATATACCCATAAAGTACAGAAATATACTTTACAAATATGTAATGCACTCCACTGGCTTTGGAAATCTAAAGTAAGTGGAAAGCAATAGAATTTAATGGTAAAAACAAAAAAACAAAATGAAGGAGGCCTATTTGTGTAATCTGTCAAAGTCATATACCAGTCTCCTTGCCATTACCAGAGAACTCCATGGGTAATGCAGGTTATACTCTGTGGTCCATTTCATGAGCCAGAAAATGTGGGCCATGGTTTGCCTACTGGAATTTGAATATAATGGAGAGCAGATAGCATTTACAAATTACCCCATCAATGTAAAATCTGCAATATAAAATGATACAGTAAAGAGCACTCCCAGCTGGAAGAATAAGTGCTATTGTTTGAAACACGTCATGTCATTCTCACCGATGTGTGTGTCCTCCTAAATAAACCTCTTATGTCCATCTTTGCACTATATTTCCTATATGGTTCATATCTATGGAGTCAAAGCAATCTGAAATCGGTGGATGTCCCCTAGCAGCCTTCACCCTGTACATTGTGATTGGCATCTCCACTCATAGACACTCTGTAAGATGTGCTGGCAAAACATCATGAAATGGATACATAAAACGCACATTGTGGTAAATCGAGAATACTGTCAAGGTTGAGTACGGCATCAATGTTTCCTGATACTCATAATAAAAAGTCATAATTCCCTAAAGGTTTTTACTTGTTGCTTGGAATTTTTGTTTAAAGTATTCAAAAAAATTCAATTGATTCCTTTATTCTGATTTTACACCATTCAAAGATTACTTATTGTATATCTCATTTCCTTGCTAACATGCCTGCTGTAAGATAATTTTGGGGAAGGATTTCCCCCCCCCCCCCATAACTTGTTTGATGTTTCCCAGAATCAGTTTAAATCTGTGAATGGACAACTACAACATTGTCCCATATCACCTTCTTTAAACACATGAACAGTGTCTACCAAGTCACTTTCGGGTAAATTGGATAAATTTTCTGTTTATGTTGTTAACTAGTTATACATATAAAAGAAAGGATACTTATTCTAACTTAATGATTTTTTTGTAGATTTTATGTAAATGGCTTTTGTAAAAAATCAGTTTATTGCAAATTGCTTTGGGTATGGGGAAATGAGAGTATTAAATCAGACGTGATGTTCAAGATAAATTATTAACACAGTAAAACATGAGAGGAAATTTAATGAAAGAGACAACAGCTGTGTATTTCTCCAGCACGTTTCCCCCTTCATACCTGCTGGTTCCTTAGTCCTCTGCATAGCAATGATGAATGTCTTTTCTACAGATGTAGTCAAGTCATATAAATCATTATCAGATTCAAATTGGCAATACAAGCTATTATTCTATTTTTTTTTTGCATTTGTGTCTCCATTTTTGATTAAAGCAGTGCAATGTCTGCCCATATTTTTGTCATGGCATTTGTGCAACCCGATGCAAGAGAGCACATACATATACATACACATGCTGCTTCTGTTCCTGACCTATACCACTGGACAACTTTTGGAGACCCAGATTAGGTTTCTGATCTACCTGAGAAATTCTCTTGTTGTTCGGATGTGTTGTTGACCTTAAATATCCATTTGACTGGTCTATTGTAATATTACTCACGAGTTTCTGGTGCCATTGTGCCTTTTTCACCATCACAAGGATCACCTGGGCCATAGAGGTAAGAGAGACTATCCTTGTTATTCCAGTTATCCATTACATCAGCCTTTCTTAATCTTTTTAACATGGAGAAACCCTTGAAAAACTATCAGGTCTTTAGGAAACCCCGTTATAAATATTATATCCACGGCTCACAGTACGGTATTATGATGGCCGGTGGAAAGAATACCAAACAGATAGCCAAAAATATCATTGGTGTCACCAAAACGGACCTGAGGGACACAAACTACTCATTGCTCAAGGAACCTCCAGCAACCTCTGGGGGAAAACCAGTAGAGAAAAACTGCATTAAGTGATGCTTTGCAGTAAAAGTTCAAATTTTAAGAACAGAAATATATTTTGAAGCTTACTAATACGTTTGATGTAGTGGCTGAATATGATTTCTATTTCTTTGTTAAAATGCATATATAGCCCAATTTTTATGTTTGAGTGTTGATAAAGCAAGGAAGGGTAAAGACCCCACCACTATACTTTGCTATCTGCATAATGATGGGGAAATTACCTTTGTGCCAAAGTTTCAGGTAGTTAGAAAGCCTTGGTATATTATGGGGGTCAGTAGAGAACATTTTGGCCAACTCCTTTAAAAGAGCCAATGATAAAAAGCTTGACTGTGGGTAACTTTAGGTTTACATTTACATACCAGTTTATAAACGGTATCTTATCTACTGTAAAGTTCTGCATTAGAAAAAATGAGAAAATGTAATTTCAGGTTAGAAAGTGTCAAGTACAACTATTAGCTGCCGATACAAATCCTTGAAATGTCATGAAGCTCAGCTTGGTCAAATAATATTTAACCTGTACAGTCATGTAATTCTGCATGTTTTATGGCTCCTACTTTTCTCATTTCTACAGATTTATTTTGTCCAACATGTCTCAGAGTACTGCAAGTAATTATGGCTGGTGTTCCCTACTGCTGAGATACAAATATATTGGTGATTTTTGTGGCTTTAAAAAAAAAACGAATGTGCATAAATTCTTCAGACCAAAAGGAAGGCGAGTCAGGAGGAAATGGCATTCGAGTGGGCAAAGCATCCCAGAAAACACATCAACAGCCGTACCACTTGAAAGATCAATACATAAATCAAAAATGCCAGCGTGAATTGTGCACACTCTGCCAAGGAATTGTCAAGTGTGATGGAAATATCCTCTTACTTAACATCTGAGCTCTCTGATTTTCCAATCAGACAAAAGGACTGAGAAGGAAAATAAAAGGGATATAAAAGAAAATCACTAAAATCCTACATGGGGCAGTTTAATTTAGTAGATTATTATAGGAATGGCAATGCCATTACACAATGGCCACAATCCAATATAAAATATAATTAGGATTATTTGTTGAAAGAACCCCTGAGGATGGAAACATGAGAGCCACCATCGTTGTTACGTTTATTGCATGTGAAGATGAGGAGGCTGTCATCCGGATCCTGTAATATAGAATTTAAAATACATGGGTGGTCTCTTACAGTGTGAATTGACTAAGAATATCTTAATATGCGGATAATTCTTTAGTCTTTTAATGTGTTAGCAGTCTCTAAGAATCTCTTGTAACATTTGGTTATTATATGACAGTGTCTTTAACATGTAGTAATATATGGTACCATGTTAGCAATAGGAAAACGGAAGTTGTTGCAAGTGATGTCATTGATTGGTTAAATAAATATACCAATATTTCATCTGGCAACCATTGTATGTCCTTATCTTCTTTCTGGATGAGCTATGAGCCTATTTATGGACAAGTTAGCAAACTTAGTGTCTGATCTACTTCACCTAAATCCATGAATACCATATGGGATTTCTGAACTCCACTAACCTAAATCATGATTGAGTTACTGAATCCCCTATTGGGCTATATATTTTGGATTATCAGGCTGTGTTGGTTACTGACAAAACACATCTAGCACTATGAGATATTGCCAAAAATCTTTAGCTTTTGTATATAAGTCATTGTCAAGGGTAATCTTATCTTTTCATCCTGAAGAAGCATTTTTTGTGAAACGTGTCAGACATAATCACCATTTAATGCCTTTATTATTATTATTAAACAGGATTTATATAGCGCCAACATATTACGCAGCGCTGTACAATAAATAGGGATTGCAAATGACAGACTAATACAGACAGTGATACAGGAGGAGAGGACCCTGCCCCGAAGAGCTTACAATCTA